>NC_042623.1:47118423-47426091 GCF_901001135.1 Rhinatrema bivittatum | reverse complement strand
TGTCTCGGAGGAACGCAGGTCGGATAAGTATGTAACAAGGTGTGTAACTCACTGACCCTGTTAGCAGAAATGATATTTATGAGGGAAAGTATTTCCCACGTCAAACTGTGAAATGAGAGGAATGGAAAGGCTCGAATGGAGAACGTATGAGACTTATAAGGATAAGATATAGGTTCCATTCCGCGACTAGTGAAAATAGAGGCGCCTTGATCAGTGGATAATCCATGGTAAGCTGACTCAGAAGGGGTTTACTGTTAATGAGGTATCCCCACTCCCAAACAATACACCAATAGGAACAGAGGTGTACATATGTGGAGGATGTCTGGGGAGCAGAATCTAAGGAAGCAAGAGAAGAGAGTGGTATAGAAAAAAGAAAAAGGGGAATACCCTTTTGTATGCGTCATGTGGTAAATCATGCCATGTTGAATGGTAGGATTTATGTGTGGAAGGTTTTGTGACGCTACCAGTACCAGAAGAGACTGACTTGTGAGAAGGCAAATTGGTTACTGGTGTGATAGATTGAGAAGTATGGGAAGCATTCTGGTCTCGGCCAGGATGTGAGTCTGAGGAACAGTGAACCCCATCCTGGTTCAACATTAGAAGAGTGCTGGCTATGACAGGCAGCAGAAGAGACACATTTAAGAGGCCTTTGATGGAAGAAAGGCGTCTATGGGAACGCATTGGAAACATGTGTAGGGAGTAGAATCTGTGCACCATATGGTTCGATTCGGATGCAGAGTGCAAGTTCGGTTGACCTCAGCGTTAGAAGATCTTTCCCGCTACACATGTAGTCCGAGACCATTCGAGAGGATGGAAACCTACATGGAGAAGGTCTGCTAGTGCGTTCAGTAAATCTCTTAGATAAGTGGCCCGAGGATACATGGAGTGAACAAGGGCCAAAGGTAGAGCTGCGCAGCTTCCTTGCAGAGCAGCTAAGAGGTTGTGCATGCTTGTGTTGGAAAACACATTGTCCCTATGCTGTCTGTATGCACAAAGATTTGTTGCAGAGGCAGTATTGAAAGGCATAAGGATATAACGCATGGCTACAAGCTCCAGAAAGTTCATGTGGAACTGTGTCTGGAGAGGATCAGACGCATATTGGGTTGAGAAGCTTTTAGGTCAAACTTTACAATCCTGAGTAAATGCGAGCATGAGCAGAATCAGACTAGGTTTTGGTTCTAGATCTGGATTATGGATGAGGGACGAAAGCAGTTGAACATCTTAGACCCACTGATAATGGAATTTCACTGAATCTAACCCATAGCAGTTTTTGATCTATGAGGAAAGTGCATAGTGAAAAAACCCCATGCCCGACAATGAAGAATTGAGGGGCTGAGGTTATGGAAAAATGCACGCAGGGACATGTAAGAATTTATTAGAATGTCTGCGCGTATGCTGGACAGGAAGGTCATTATGACTGTGATGTCCAGAAGTGTTGTATAAGGAATTTATGGCAGTGACAGTAATCCCAGTTAGTAAATGAAGAAGTTAGAGCTCCTTGCGTGGACTGACTGTGGTTATGCAGCTGTCTATGCAAGGAAAAGCGTGAATGATGTTGCACTCCGCAGAGAAACAGCATTCACAGATAGTGATTCAATGAATACCCCAGTTGCCAAAGCTGGTGCAACCGGCAGGACTTGGGATTCTAATATTGTTGACTCACCATGAAGCACGTAGAAAGATTAGAGGTAATGTACTTACTGCGATATGGAAGCATGGTGACGAGAGATACCATTTTACCTGTGCCTTCTGAAGAAAGTTGGTATTTCTGAGGTCCAGGATGGGCAGAAAGTAACTACTTTCTGTTGAAAGAAAGAGTAGTGTAATTAAAACTCCCCAAACCCCCCCCCCTTCCCCCCTCTGCGCTTTGTAGCGTCTGGGGGAGTGTTCTTGGAACCTTGGCACAAGGTGGGGTGGCCGCTCTGATATCCGGCCAGTTGGGAGACCAGGAGGTGTCCAACTGGAGGGGCTGATGTAATCTGGATATCATGTAACCTCCCACGGGAGCGTGAGCGGTAAAGTCTTACCCGCATTTCTGTGTGCTGTACAAGGAGACATCGAGACCTGTCGTCAGGCTTCGAGGTGGACTTGTACTTTAGGCAGTATTTGCTGGATTTTGTGTTTAGCAGATCAGCGAATGCACCTGGAACTTTGGTTCTGAAGCAGGAACCAGAAGCCAGAGCATTAATCAGTACAGAGCCTCGTTGCTGAAAAAGGGAGGATGCCCTGATGCAATCCCAAAGAAATGAGAGAGAGGTTCTCTTGGTATTGTGGCTGACATAGCTGGCATAGTGATATGTGACACTAATACGGTTCTTGGAAGGTACATGACCTAGAACATTTCGAACCATGTGGCTTGAATTAGAGAACACATCTCAATGGGAATGTCGCAGAAGCGGGTACTTACCATCCGATGTGGATCGCCGAAGGACGAGCCAGTGAAGATTGCTGGCTCCGTGGATTCCAGGAGTCCTCGAGGGAGTAGATGCCCGTCTCAACTCTGATGCCTGGTATGGTGGCGCAGGTATAGAGGAGACAGGCTGAGCGTGGCTGGCGCTACCACGGTAGTATTTTGTGGAGGGCCACAATCCCCCACCAATGTCGGTGGGGCACGCCTCGGGAACAAGGGAGCCGATTAACAGCTTGTGAACCCGGTCCTCATCGCAGTGGCTCGATGTCTCGTGACGCCAGTGCAGAATTCTTCGAAACTCGTTCCAAGGTTTATGGAGCACCAAGGACTGCCAATACTGTGCAGAACAGTGTCAATGGCAGTGGGGATGTTGCTCGGCCCGAGCACTGTCCAGCATCGAGAACGATAGCACCAATGTGCTGGATGGTGTCGGTGGCGGACGGTTACCGTGTTGTGACGATGCATACCACAGTGCTCGGCCCGGTCTTTCCCCAGTGCCGAGATTGATGCCCTCGCTGTCTTGGATGGCGACTGATGACGGACTGTCAGCGCACCTGCACTGCTCCTGGCAGTATGTAGTGTCGTAGGCTAATATGGGGCTTTAATAAGAACCCAAAGCATGGAGCACTGTTTTCAGGTGAGGACATTACATGGCGGTGTTATATCTGTATTGATGGTGTCGATGGCGGCCAAAGCGGCCTCGAGGGTATAGTCAAAAATATATATGAAAAAACGTCGATGACTCAGTCACAGCAATGATGATAGTGACGGAGCACTGACGGCATCGGCGTAGGTATCTATGGGAACGATGTGGCATCGAATAATCGAAAAAACATTGTTGGCATCGGAAAAATGATACCGGCATCGACGGAGTTGATGACCGCATCGACAGGAACGTCGAGGGCATCGATGGCCATCGATGGAATGGACCTGGGCATCAATGGCATCCATAAAATAAAGGATGGCATTGATAGAAATGACCCTGGCATTGATGGCATTAACCCAGGCATTAATGGCACAGATGAGACAAGGTGTACGTCGATGGCATCCATCCGGGCAATGATGGCACCGATGAAACCCAAGGAAAAATCAGTGCCATGGATGAAAAACTTGGTTGGCACTGATAGAAACGATGCAGGGACGATGGCATCAGAGTACCACAGGGGGAGGGGTACCAATGGCATTTAAGAATCCAGGATGGTCTGAAGGGGGTACCGATAGTAGCGATGGGGGCATCGACTGCGTGAGGGTACTGAGGAAATCTAAGAACCTGGCGGCAACGGAAACCGTGGAAGTCCCTGTCCCACTAGCACTAATAACCAGGCAGAGTGTCTCAGAGGGACACTCGCAGGCTATGTGTGGCTAACTGAAAACATATGGAGAGGGAAGGCCGCAGTCGGTTGGCAGGCCAGGGAGGTGACAGGAACCGACCGAAAAAACAGGGCATAGTACTCACCGAGCGTCGAATAAACGTATGCGAAGGGAGACCCGTGCAGGGAAAAGTATTTGTGAAGTAAAAGTTTAAGTATTTCCATGTGGAAAAAGTGTTAGAATTTCTCCCAGAGCTCCTAACCACTATGCTTACTGCAGAGCGGAAAAAAGAAGACTGAGGGAGACACCTGTGGCTCACAGGGATAATTGCAGGCTGAGCATGCTCAGTGCACTCAGTGTGCCAGTGTCAGTCAAAGCTTTGTAGAAACTTTGACAGAAAGGTTTTCCATATAGGGCTCCATCCTGTGATGTCACCCATATGTGAGGACTACCATCCTGCTTGTCCTGTGAGAATATGATGAGTGAGGTTATCAAATTTGCAGATGATACAAAATTATTCAGAGTAGTTAAATCACAAGCAGATTGTGATACATTGCAGGAGGACCTTGCAAGACTGGAAGATTGGACAACCAAATGGCAGATGAAATTTAATGTGGACAAGTACAAGGTATTACATATAGGGAAAAATAACCCCTGCTGTAGTTACACGATGTTAGGTTCCATATTAGGAGCTACCACCCAGGAAAAAGATCTAAGCATCATAGTGGATAATACTTTGAAATCGTCAGCTCAGTGTGCTGCAGCAGTCAAAAAAGCAAACAAAATGTTAGGAATTATTAGGAAGGGAATGATTAATAAAATAGAAAATGTCATAATGCCTCTGTATCGCTCCATGGTGAGACCACACCTTGAATACTGTGTACAATTCTGGTTTCTGCATCTCAAAAAAGATATAGTTGCGATGGAGAAAATACAGAGAAGGGTGACCAAAATGATAAAGGGGATGGAACGGCTCCCCTATGAGGAAAGGATGAAGAGGTTAGGGCTGTTCAGATTGGAGAAGAGATGGCTGAGGGGGGATATGATAGAGGTCATTAAAATCATGAGAGGTCTTCAACGAGTAGATGTGAATTGGTTATTTACGCTTTTGGATAATAGAAGGACTAGGGGGCACTCCACAGAGTTAGCACGTAGCACATTTAAGACTAATCGGAGAGAGCAAATGTTGCTTACCTGTAACAGGTGTTCTCACAGGACAGCAGGATGTTAGTCCTCAAATATGGGTGACATCACAGGATGGAACCCAATCACGGAACACTTTTGACAAAGTTTCTAGAATTTTGACTGGCACCTACTGGGCATGCCCAGGATGGAACTAACAATGCAACCAGCAGGGGTCCCCCTTCAGTCTTGTTTAAAAGCTATAGTAAGTGCCAAAAAATAAAATAAGAAAACGTAACGAACCCAACACCGTGGGGTGGTGGGTGGGTTTCATGAGGACCAACATCCTGCTGTCCTGTGAGAACACCTGTTACAGGTAAACAACATTTGCTTTCTCACAGGACAAGCAGGATGGTCGTCCTCATATATGGGTGAGTGCCGAGCTGAGGATGTTCGAGATATGCACCAAATGTACCCTAAGGTACACTACACTGAGGGTGCTATTAAACTACTGGTTCTCTTTCCCTAAGTAGTTACATCAACAATAAGAGAACTCAAAAGTATATCACCATTCAATTTCCACTTTATTCATGAAATATATATATAAAAGATCCTATCTAGACAATAATTACTCTCTAGCACAATCATCCTTCCATACCTCAATCATACAACACATATAAAAACATTATATCATAATGTAAAACTCCATCACCAAAAATATAATTTCAATTCAGATAACAATATAAAGTGACTTTTACAATATCGTGTACTCTAAATTTAAATATATATCACATAATATTGCAGCTCATTTCCTTAGATGTATAAAACTTTGTCTACTCATGTCCCAGCATTAAAATCCTTTTTTTAAATTAATTCTCACAACCAAAAACGGTGACATCGTCCGCTGGACCTGTCCGACAAGGACTTCTTGTTTCGCCCGACTCATCTGGGCTTCATCAGAGAAATTCTCGCCACTGTTGTCTCTAATTCATTCTGTATTAAACAAAGCCATCAATATAAATATCAATCCTCCCCTTCTTAACCCTTAAAAACCAACCCACATCTGCCAAACACTAAACATAGAAAGGATCTACCTCTGCACGTCATGTAATCTTTTTTCACCACTTGAAATATACAATCTCCGTTATCATGTCCAAGTAATCCTTAATCCATTTAGTTTTCAAAAATATTGGCGAAAGTTGTTCCACATTTAATACATAACTTCGCTACTTCCGGAAGCGAACCCTGCAACCAAAGAATAGCGAAAACACTACAATCGAACAGCAGCTTAAAAAATACTTGAACAGGACGCTCAACCAACTACATACTCAACCGACTACATACTCACATTTCCTCCGGAACTGATGACATCACGTACGACGGCATGATGTAAAACCATGAACCTTAGACGAATTCTTTATAAGGCTACCAATTAGTACCTTAACTAATCCTACAATTAAACACCCTTCTTAGTCACTTGCTACATAAAGTAATCCATTAATCCATAGGAAACCCCATAATAATGATTCCTCACATATGTACCAAAGCAAACCACTCACAGAAATGCTTGCCATTCGATTGGACCATTGAGTCCGTGAGGTGCACTAGTTTGCCAATCAAAAATAAATCTCTGCTCCACTCTCCTCAAAATTGCAGATAAATCACCTCCCCACTGTAAGGTAATTCTTTTGATGACAAAAAACCGTAGCTGTTCAGTCTCATGTTTTGCATCTATCCAATGTTTTACCAATGGAGCATTTATTTTCTCCATCCTAATCCTGCTCTTATGTTCGATAATACGCGATCTTATGGACCGAATGGTCTGTCCAATATAAATTAAAGAGCACGGACATAAAATTACATATACCACTCCTGCTGATTCACAAGTAAAATTTTCTGAAAGAGTGTATGGGTGTTTTAAATTAGGATGGTTAAACTGCAGTATCTGCAAAACATGCGCACAAACCGAGCAACTCCCGCACTGCAATTGTCCCACCACATTATCATCCATGTCATGCGAATTCTTAGAAGTTTTTAAACTATCCCATAAATTCTTTCGTTTTTTGATGGCAAAAATGGGGCATTCATCAAAGACTTTTAAAGGGGACAAAATCTTCCAATGTTTTTTTTATCAAATCCCTAATTCTTGAGGACTTGGCTGAAAACAGGATAGAGCAAATAGTTCTGGAGGGAATCTCTTTCTGTGCTTTAATTAATAAATTCTCCCTATTAGAGTATAATGCCCTTTTGTAAGCTTTTTTAATAATTGATCTAGAATATCCTCGAGCCATAAATTTATCACTCAAGATTTGGGATTGTTGTTTAAAGTCTTCAACAGATGAACAAAGTCGTCTGTATCTCAAAAATTGTCCCGTTGGTATGTTATCTTTTAATTGTCTGGAGTGAAAGCTTCGAGAATGTAACAAATTATTTTTATCTGTGGGTTTTCTATATATCGTAGTTGCAATCTTGTTGCCCACAATATACACCTTCATATCTAGGAAAGGTACCAATGTTGAATCAATATTAAAAGTGAATTTTAAATGTGGATTTCCTCCATTAATCTCTTGCCAAAAAATCTTTAAATCATCTAATGTTCCCCTCCAAATTAAGAAAACGTCATCAATGTATCTGGCCCACCACACCACTTTATCCCACCATTTCTTTATTAGATAAAGGTTTTTCATTTGCACCATATAAAGTTTATGACGCGTTCCAAACCCGGGTGGAACTCCAAAAATTCTTTAGAAGGTTACAGATTAGGGAGTTTTTTGGAGATACACATTTTGATACAGGGGACAATAAGCTGGATAAACCTTTTCTTTGGACCCCTCCGACTCCCCCCAGTGCTTTGTTACAAGCGTTCCAGACTTTAGTTTTAAGTGATCTCTCTTTGTTAGAACAATCGATTGAGTTTCCTTCTTATAATCTCACTAAAGAGGAATGGCAGGCTTTGAAATTGTTACGGGATGATGATTCTATCACTATTACATCGGCAGACAAGGGGGGAGGAGTGGTAGTCATGGATGAAGTTGACTATGATTTTGAAATAATGAGACAGTTAAGAGATGATCAGTTTTATCGGGAATTGATTAATGACCCTACATCCCAGGTACATGAAAAGGTGAATAATCTGGTACAAGAAGCATTTGATGGTAAACTTATTTCGAAGAAAGAGTTCAACTTCTTGTCTGTCATGCATCCTGTCACTCCACATTTTTTTATCCTCCCCAAAGTACACAAGTCTTTAACGGCCCCCCCAGGAAGACCTATAGTGTCTGGCATCGGTTCAATTTTAGAACCTTTAGCCAAGTACTTGGATAGGATATTGCAACCAAAGTTGGTATCCATACCTTCATATATTAAAGACTCAATAGACTTTCTTAATCGTATAGAACAGTTTCCAACTTTTTCAGAGGAGATTTTGTTGTCAACAGCTGATATTACAGCACTTTATACGAATGTACCGCAAGATGCAGCACTAGAAATGATAAAGAGGGAATTATCTGCTATGGAGTTTTCAGATAGAAAATTACAATTTTTGATGAACATCGCTGAGTTGGTGTTAACTTGTAATTTTTTTTCTTATAAAAAAACATTTTTTTCTACAGATCTCAGGAATCCCTATGGGATCTCCCATTGCACCCACGGTGGCTTGCCTATATGTTGTGGATTTTGAGAGCAAAGTGGTATATACGTCTTTATGGTGGGATAAAGTGGTGTGGTGGGCCAGATACATTGATGACGTTTTCTTAATTTGGAGGGGAACATTAGATGATTTAAAGATTTTTTGGCAAGAGATTAATGGAGGAAATCCACATTTAAAATTCACTTTTAATATTGATTCAACATTGGTACCTTTCCTAGATATGAAGGTGTATATTGTGGGCAACAAGATTGCAACTACGATATATAGAAAACCCACAGATAAAAATAATTTGTTACATTCTCGAAGCTTTCACTCCAGACAATTAAAAGATAACATACCAACGGGACAATTTTTGAGATACAGACGACTTTGTTCATCTGTTGAAGACTTTAAACAACAATCCCAAATCTTGAGTGATAAATTTATGGCTCAAGGATATTCTAGTTCAATTATTAAAAAAGCTTACAAAAGGGCATTATACTCTAATAGGGAGAATTTATTAATTAAAGCACAGAAAGAGATTCCCTCCAGAACTATTTGCTCTATCCCGTTTTCAGCCAAGTCCTCAAGAATTAGGGATTTGATAAAAAAAACATTGGAAGATTTTGTCCCCTTTAAAAGTCTTTGATGAATGCCCCATTTTTGCCATCAAAAAACGAAAGAATTTATGGGATAGTTTAAAAACTTCTAAGAATTCGCATGACATGGATGATAATGTGGTGGGACAATTGCAGTGCGGGAGTTGCTCGGTTTGTGCGCATGTTTTGCAGATACTGCAGTTTAACCATCCTAATTTAAAATACCCATACACTCTTTCAGAAAATTTTACTTGTGAATCAGCAGGAGTGGTATATGTAATTTTATGTCCGTGCTCTTTAATTTATATTGGACAGACCATTCGGTCCATAAGATCGCGTATTATCGAACATAAGAGCAGGATTAGGATGGAGAAAATAAATGCTCCATTGGTAAAACATTGGATAGATGCAAAACATGAGACTGAACAGCTACGGTTTTTTGTTATCAAAAGAATTACCTTACAGTGGGGAGGTGATTTATCTGCAATTTTGAGGAGAGTGGAGCAGAGATTTATTTTTGATTGGCAAACTAGTGCACCTCACGGACTCAATGGTCCAATCGAATGGCAAGCATTTCTGTGAGTGGTTTGCTTTGGTACATATGTGAGGAATCATTATTATGGGGTTTCCTATGGATTAATGGATTACTTTATGTAGCAAGTGACTAAGAAGGGTGTTTAATTGTAGGATTAGTTAAGGTACTAACTGGTAGCCTTATAAAGAATTCGTCTAAGGTTCATGGTTTTACATCATGCCGTCGTACGTGATGTCATCAGTTCCGGAGGAAATGTGAGTATGTAGTCGGTTGAGTATGTAGTTGGTTGAGCGTCCTGTTCAAGTATTTTTTAAGCTGCTGTTCGATTGTAGTGTTTTCGCTATTCTTTGGTTGCAGGGTTCGCTTCCGGAAGTAGCGAAGTTATGTATTAAATGTGGAACAACTTTCGCCAATATTTTTGAAAACTAAATGGATTAAGGATTACTTGGACATGATAACGGAGATTGTATATTTCAAGCGGTGAAAAAAGATTACATGACGTGCAGAGGTAGATCCTTTCTATGTTTAGTGTTTGGCAGATGTGGGTTGGTTTTTAAGGGTTAAGAAGGGGAGGATTGATATTTATATTGATGGCTTTGTTTAATACAGAATGAATTAGAGACAACAGTGGCGAGAATTTCTCTGATGAAGCCCAGATGAGTCGGGCGAAACAAGGAGTCCTTGTCGGACAGGTCCAGCGGACGATGTCACCGTTTTTGGTTGTGAGAATTAATTTAAAAAAAGGAGTTTAATGCTGGGACATGAGTAGACAAAGTTTTATACATCTAAGGAAATGAGCTGCAATATTATGTGATATATATTTAAATTTAGAGTACACGATATTGTAAAAGTCACTTTATATTGTTATCTGAATTGAAATTATATTTTTGGTGATGGAGTTTTACATTATGATATAATGTTTTTATATGTGTTGTATGATTGAGGTATGGAAGGATGATTGTGCTAGAGAGTAATTATTGTCTAGATAGGATCTTTTATATATATATTTCATGAATAAAGTGGAAATTGAATGGTGATATACTTTTGAGTTCTCTTATTGTTGATGTAACCAAATGTACCCAAGACATGCAATCTGCACAACAACTGGGGTGGAATTTGGTAGAGGGCATCCTGAACCCTAATGGGCAGGCGGAAGGGTGTTGGTACATCAAGTTGCAAAAAGGTTGCGCAAGACAGACTGGCTGAAGATCGAATCTTGTCTTCCAGCCTTGTCCAAACAATAATGGGCTGTAAAGGCATGGAGAGAACTCCAGGTAGCAGCCCTACAAATATCAGGAAGCGGCACCGACCGTAGGTCTGCTACTGAAGATTCCAAGGCCCTGATAGAGTGTGCTTTAAAACACGGTCTTGAAATGGAATGCCTGCTTGCTGACAGCAAAAGGATATGCAGTCCGCTAACCAGGAGGAGAGAGTCTGCTTACCCACAGGTTGCACCAATCTGGTGGAATGGAAAGAAACAAACAGTTGAGTGCTTTTCCTGTGGGCAGTTGTACAGTCTAGGTAGATGCTAGAGCCCGTTTACAGTCAAGGGTATGCAGAGCCTGTTCTCCTGGATTTGAATGGGGCCTGCGAAAGAGGGTAGGTTGTATGATGGATTGATTATTGTGAAATTCAGATACTACCTTAGGCAAAAACTTAGGGTGAGTGCGGAGTACTACCCGGTCATGCAGACGTTTAGTGTAAGGCAGGTAGGTAACTAGAGCCTGTAACTCACTAACTCTGCGAGCAGATGTGATTGCCAGAAGAAAAATCACTTTCCAAGTGAGATAGCAAAGATCACAGGATTGGAGAGGCTCAAATTGTGGTTTCATGAGCTGTCCCAAAACTAGGTTAAGGTCCCAAAAAGGGGTCGGAGGGTGCAGTGGAGGTTTGAGGCGGAGCAAGCCCTTCAAAAATCGGAACATCCCCAACACCTTTATGGAAGGCGGCTACCGCACTGACATGCATCCTGATGGAAGAAGTTTTTAGACCTGACTCTGATAGGTGCCAGTGGTAGTCCAGAAACTTCGTGGTAGAACAGTTGAAAGGCTCAAGGGACAGTGAGGCACACCATGACGTAAACCTTTTCCATTTGTAAAAATAAGATTTTCTTGTGGAAGGCTTCCGTGAAGCAATCAGGACACGGGAAACTGGCTTCAAAAGGTTGAGTGGCTGAAGAATTAACCTTTCAACATTAAGGCAGTCAGGGACAAGGCCTGAAGATTGGTGTGGAGCAGGCACCCATCATTCTGAGTGATCAGAAGCGGGTTCTTCCCCAGGGGAATGTGTTTGCGAATGGAGAAGTCCTGAAGAATCGGAAACCACACTTGGCATGGCCAGTGAGGAGCTATCAGGATCATGGTTCCCTTGTCCCGACATAGCTTCATGAGAGTCTTTGAGAGAAGTGGAAGTGGAGGGAATGCATATAGGAGACCGGTGGCCCATGAGAAGGAGAATGCATCTCTTGGTAGTGAATGTTGGCTGCGAGTGAGCGAGCAAAAGTTTTCTACTTTGCGGTTTTGAGGTGACGCAAAGAGGTGTATGTGAGGGTAACCCCAACGTTGGAATATTGAGTTTGCTACTGTGGGGTTGAGAGACCACTCGTGCGGCTGAAAAGTGCAACTCAGCCTGTCTGCCAACACATTGTCCACTCCCGGTAAGTAGGTGGCCCTGAGGTACATCGAGTGGGAAAGGGCCTCCGCCCATATCTGTGCAGTTTCTTGACACAGGAGGTAGGAGCCCGTCCCTCCCTGCTTGTTGATGTACCACATGGCCACTTGGTTGTCTGTCTGAATCAGGATGACCTGGTGGCAAAGGTGATCCTGAAACACCCGGAGAGCATATCTGATTGCTCGTAGCTTCAGAAATTTGATTTGGTGTTTAGCTTCCTCTGGAGACCAAGACCCTTGAGTTTGTAAATTGGCAACATGTCCTCCCCAGCTGAGGTTGGAAGCATCGGTGGCAAGGGTTATTTGAGGATCCGGAGTCTGGAAAGTTAGGCCTTGGAGGAGATTGGTCTGATTTTTCCACCAAGCTAGAGACTGATGAAGTGGGTTGGTGATGTGGACAATGGTTGATAGTGGTTGCATGGATTGAGTCCATTGTGACCTTAGAGTCCACTGCATGACTGGTTCAATTGCTCTGGATTGAAGGAGGGAGACCTCCTGGTCCAGAAGTAGTGAGTGGTCTGATGTTCCCCAATTCAACCGAGGTGGGGAATCCAGTAGGATGGAGAAAAAGTTTAAGTGATAACCTTGAGAGATTATGGCAAGGACCCACTGGCCCGAGGTGATTGTGTGCCAGATGTTGTTGAAATGACACAATCGACCTCCCACTGGTACATGCGGCAGAGGAAGTTGGCTGCTGCTCTCTATGCAGGAGTCAAAAACCGGAAGAAGGGTCCGGCTGAGGAGCTGCTTGAGGTTTTTGCTTACAAGGTTGTTGGGACAGGGCCTTTAGGAAAGGCTTCGTGGAGCGACCTCTAGATGGTGGTGGGTAGGACTTCTTTTGACGATAGAACAACTTTTTAGAGTCCTTCCTGAATGGTTGTTTAGCCGAATAGTCAGAAGGCATCAGAGAAAGTTGGCGAAGAGTCTCATGATGATCCTTGAGCTATGCCACTGTTTGTTGGATCTGTTCACCAAACAGATTGTCTCCAATGCAAGGCAGATTGGACAATCTGTCTTGGACTTCAGGACCTAAGTCCGAAGACTTAAGCCAGGCCCATCTTCTTGCAGAAATAGCAGCTGCCGAAACCCTGGAAGTGGTGTCGAAGATGTCATAAGAGGATCTTATTTCATGTTTCCCTGCTTCAAAACCTTTGTGGACCAGGGCTTGTAGCTGCTCCTGGAATTGTTGAGGCAAGGACTCTGCAAAGTCCTGTATTTGCTTGAATAGGACCCTATTGTACTGCGTCATATAAAGTTGGTAAGAGGCTATCTGAGAGATAAGCATTGATCCCTGAAAGACATGCCAACCAATGGCATCCAGGAATTTATGTTCCTTGCCTGGAGGGAAGAAGAATGGGGATTTGAACGTCATGCCTTCTTTTGGGCAGTTTCAACAAAAACGGACTGGTGATCCAATTGAGGTTTTTTAAACCCTGGAGCTGATTAGACCAAGTATGTGGTATCTGCTTTGTGGTTGACTGGTGCTACCGAACCAGGGTGTTCCCAATTCTTTTTCAGAAGATCCAAAAGAACTTGATGGATAGGATGGAGGTAATTTCTTTGGGAGCATCCATAAATTGTAACAGCTCCATCATCTGATGTCTATCGTCTTGCTAAGTCTGTAGTTGGAAGGGAACCAACTCAGACATTTCCTTCACAAAACTGATGAAGGAGACGTCCTCTGGGGGAGAACGCTTCCTGCTTTCGGTAGGAGACGGTGGAGATGGAAAATCATTGGTGTCCGGGGATGAATCGACGGTCCAGGTGTCATAAGGATCAGCACCGGTCCCTCTAGGCACCTGAGAGGGACGGGAGGAAGGTATTCCCGAAGGTCCCGGTCTAGGCTTTGAAGGCATCGAGGGAGTTATGGGAGGCACCGATAAAGGCATCGAGAGCATCAATGACGGCAATGGTATCGATGATGTCGATGGTTGAGGCATTGGCAGGACTCCCAATGGAGGATGACGGAACAGTGTATCTCCTCCTGATGACAGAGCAAGTTGATGACAGAGCCATCGGTGACCCTGGATCCATCGGTGGAAAAGCGGCTATAAGCGCTTCCATCTTCGAGAGCAGAGGTGCCAATGCTGCCGGAATGGGATCGGTGGTCTGTTCCACAATTGGCACCGGTTTCGGCATCGGAGGAACCTGGAATCTATGCATCGCCTTGTCGATGGCCTCCTGAACCATCCGGTCCAGCTCTTCACGGAGACCTGGAGCAATCAGCCCCGGTTCCGGAAGGGGAGAAGGAGGCAGAGGCGTAGCCGGAGGGACCACTGTTAAAGGCAGATTCACAGCTCCCATTGCCCGTCCAGGTGAGGGTTGCTCTGTGACCCGGTCTGAGAAAGGGTCGATGCTTTCCTGGATGGGGTTTCTTCGATGGCAGCTCGGACGATGGCGAGGTTGATGATTTGCCTTCGTTGATGGTCCGAGGCTTTTGGTGTTGATGCGGGTGTTTCTCTCTACGATCCCCTCAATCCTAAGGGGGAGCAGAGGTAGTCGATGGCTGGGAAGTCGTCGATGCTGGACGGTCACCAGCCGGTGCCGGTTCGGACGATGTCGAGGCTATGGACGGCAGAGTTTGAGACCGAAAGAGAAGTTCCATCTTCTCCATTCTGGCTTTGCGACATTTTGGTTTCATTAAGGCACATTTGGTGCAAGTCAGGACATCATGCTCACACCTTAATCACATTACACCGACTTTATGGGAGTCTGTGATGGACATGGTGCAAGTGCAGCCAGGGCACTGACGGAACCCCGACGCCATGGCCTTTGAAAAAATTAAGCCACGGTGCGGTCGACGGCCAGTAGGCCGTGAGGGACAAACTCGATAGGAATCGACCGAGTCGGGTAAAAACTTACTGGAGTACCGCGGAAGTAAAACATTCAAGAGGGGGACCCCTGTGGGGTATTAAAGTTTGAAGTAATTCCATGAGGAAAATTCCTTTCAGGAATCTCTAAGAGCTCCTTAACCCGCGTGGCTACTGCTGCACGGAAAAAAGAAGACTGAAGGGGGACCCCTGCTGGTTGCAGGGTTAGTGCCATCTTGGGCATGCCCAGTAGGTGCCAGTCAAAGGTCTAGAAACTTTGTCAAAAGTGTTCCGTGATTGGGCTCCATCCTGTGATGTCACCCATATGTGAGGACTACCATCCTGCTTGTCCTGTGAGAAAATTATTTTTCACTCAACACAAATTAAGCTCTGGAATTTGTTGCTAGAGGATGTGGTTAGTGCTGTTAGTGTAGCTGGGTTTAAAAAAGGTTTGGATAAGTTCTTGGAGGAGAAGTCCATTAACTGCTATTAATCAAGTTGACTTGGGGAATAGCCTCTGCTATTACTGACATCAGTAGTATGGGATCTTCTTAGTGTTTGGGTACTTGCCAGGTTCTTGTGGCCTGGTTTGGCCTCTGTTGGAATCAGGATGCTAGGCATGATGGACCCTTGGTCTGACCCAGCAAGGCAATTTCTTATGTTGATATGACCCTTATGTCCTAACATGAGGGGGTCCTGCGCTGTTGAGGCAGCTGCTTGGCCACCTCCTGCACCTGCTTTCAGAGGTTCTGCAAGTATTGGTTCATGCAGAGCTGGTAGGAGGCTATGCAGAAATGGGTATGGCTCCCTGGAATACTTTCCTCCCAAGAGCATCCAGTGACCTGTGTTCCTTCCCCTGGGGTGCCGAGAAGTGGGTCCAAGAGCACTTGGCCCTCTTGAGGGCAGAATACACTATCACCGATTGGTGCGGCAGCTGATGCTTATCGAATCTGGTAGCCTTCTGGATGAGGTAAACACCATCTGCCTTTCTATTCATGGGAGATACTGTGAGGGAGTGTTCCCAGATCCTCAGCAGCAACAGTTTAAAGATCTTGTGCACTGGGACTACCACAATCTCCTTAGGAGCCTCCAAGAACTGGAGGATTTCCAGCATTTTGTGCCTGCTATCCACCTCCGTCATCAATTGAAAAAGGATGGCCTCTGCCATTGCCCGCACAAAATCTGTGAAGGTTAAGTCCTTTGGTGGAGACTTCCTTCATTCCTCTGGAGGAGATGGCCCTGAGGAGAGACCCTCCGAATCCTTGGAGAAGGAATCTGCAGAGTCATCCCCCAGGGGTCATATGGAGCCTCATTCTCACCGAGGTCCACAGGGGATGAGGCACTAGGTACTCAGCCTTCGTCCAGAGGCATCGGCACTGGTAGCACTGATGCCAGCCCCGGCAAAGCTGGATGGGAAGCTACAGGCCTCGGCATACCTGCCAGCCTCAGTGGAACTTCCTCATCGAAAGAACTGTCAACGACCTCCGATTTGATCAGGGGAAGCATTGGTGCCCCACCGGGCATCGATAGCATCCTGGAAACAGACACCAGCTGGGTCGGTAAAACACCGATGAGCACATTGAGCTGCTTCAGCAGCGATTCCAGAATGAATAGTGCTGGAATCGGTACCATTGGTGCAACAGGCTAGATTCCATGCAGTGCCCATTCCACCACCAGCTAGACTCGCCGCTCCAGCTCCTCCTTGAAAGTTACCGATGTCATCACCAACTAGGAGGCAGGAGGGGTGGGCAGACCTTCCTCAGATCCCTGAGATGGATTGGCAACTGGCACCAGGACCAGTGGAGACCATCGCGGACCCCCCAAATCGATGGAGAATTGGCACTCCTCGCCATGGAGTCACTTCTGAGGCATCACTGCATGAGTTGGTGCATTCCCAAGCCCGGCACCGTGCATCGAAGATGACCAGTGCTGATGCTTCCTCGGCTTCCCTCAGTGGGCTATCTTTGCCAGAACAAACCACTCTAGACTCCAAGGTGGTGTACAAAATAAAGTTTACTGGCAGATAAGCAGTTGGATATGGCACAAATGATTCAGTTCTCAGCCCCCAGTTAAACCATGTAATTTACATATTTTTTCTCTCAATCACTGCAGAGGTATCCCTCATAGGGTCCCAGAGTATCTCCACTTTTCAGGGAATGGAGGAGTGATGGCCCTGGGTGGTAAAGGTATCCGCTTTTTTTTTTATATGGCAGGGATTCCCCTCTGACCCTAGATAAAAATGGACAAAACAATCTTGACACAGAAGAGTTTACAAGTCCCTCTCTCTCCCCAGGGGTGAAGATTCCAGGTGGATGTCCTCAGTGATATCAGAAAAATTCTTACTCAGGTTAAGTACCTAGGTTTTATTTCTTTTTACCTTGATCCCCAATGGGAGGAATCCTTCTGGAACAGTAGCTCCTGATGTTCTCTTCAGGCAGGAAGACGCAGCCAACAGTTCCTCCAGAGTTTCAAAACAAACTTGTCCCTTGTAAATTAAATTACTACCAGCAGGTCCTGGCACCGGGTTACCACCAACTCCATCTTCATTTAAGTGTAGAAGGGCAGGTCTTCCCTGACCTGTGCAGCCCCCAAAAGGCAGAGTTGCTTACCTGTAACAGGTGTTCTCACAGGACAGCAGGATGTTAGTCCTCACACTTGGGTGACATCATCAGGATGGAGCCCAATCACGGAACACTTTTGTCAAAGTTTCTAGAACTTTGACTGGCACCTACTGGGCATGACCAGCATAGCACCAATCCTGCAACCAGCAAGGGTCCCCCTTCAGTCTTGTGTATAGTAAAAGTACTTGCGAAAAATAAAATAAATCGCAAGCAATCCCAACTAGCTTGTGGAGAGAACATTGGCCAAATCTCATCTTGGAGTGAGTTTCCTCACTCTGAAGGCCATCAAATCTTCACAAGAGACCACTGTTCTGTTCGTACGTCTCATGTTGAATGTGAAAGTGGCCCCCAACCCCCTACACTCATACCTAATCCCCACCTCGAGTTACTAGGTGGGCCTACCATAGGGATACAAATACCAGTCTAGGGAGGAGACACTATAGCAAGTCTCTCTCTCTCTCTCTCTCTCAGCCTGCAGGATACTGAAACAGGCTGTCTGGAAACAATGTGAACTGCGATATATACTGGCAATGTAGCTCAAATTGGGTTAATAGTGCGATTTGCGCTAAGAGTGTGTTGCATAGCTGTTATCGCAATTTGCGATACACATGCTTATTAGCATAAAGTAACACCCCTTTTTGGTATACCATGCGATATTGGAAAATGAGACCCTATGTTTGTTGTCTTTGGACACCTTGATTGAAAGCTTTCAAACTGAATGTTATCCATTTCAGACGATATGCACTTGATAATCTATATGAATTCTGATAAGGCAATAGCAATTTCCAGACCTAATATCTGTCTGCAGGCTGTGGTTGAATCCAAATAAAACTGAGACACTTTGGATAAGTAGGAGGGGAAAATCCATTGCTGTGCTGAATTAGAAGGGGTGCAATTAACCATAAAAACAAATGTGTACACTTTAGTGGTATAATTGAATGATAAATTGCAGAAGCAAATTTCAACTGTAGTTAGGACCTCTTTTTATTATTTACATTTGATCTGCCAACTTTTGCCATTTTTTTTACATGGGAACAGTTTGGCCACACTTGTTCATAACCATAGTGATGAATCGCACTGATTACTCCTCTTCTCTTTATAAAGGAATATCTGCTGTCGGTTTCAAATGGCTACAAATGGTGCAAAACACAACTGAAGGGTTGGTATTACGGAAAAAGATGTGAGAATAGTCCAATGTCAAAGGAACGCCATTGGCTCCCAGTACAGCAAAGGATTAATTTTAAGATTATGTTGATCATATTTAAATGTTTGCATGGACTTGACCCACAATAGCAACTTGGATCTTTAATGGTTGTTAGTTATTCCTTTGGTTGGGATAAACTTGGCTTTCTACTATGTGACATGCTGCTTTTAGTTGAGCGCCAGATCTTTGCAATTTGCTTCCATTAGAAACTCAAGAAGGACCAAGATGGCCGCCACATGAGATGCATTGAGAGGAGCTCTGCTAGTCCTTGCTTGGAACTTGCCTTAAATTTACCTAGAAATAAATTTCAGAAATGCCTCACACGAAGCGAAAAGCTCGTTTGAAGGACGTTGTAATTGTGAAAGATGAAGGGATCCAACAAGCGAGGATTGACAGCTTTTTTGATTCCACCCTAAAGATGCCAGGAGTGAGGGCCGCTGAGGGAGGAACCCAAGAGCTTGGGTCGACTCCCATGGCCGAGAAGATCTCGCTCAGCCCGGGGGGACCCGTGACACCGACGCGAGGTCATGCGGGAGCTGAGGGAGAGGAAATACCGCGAGGCTATGATGAGAGGAGGAGAGAGCAGCCCCCCGAGCATGACAGAAGCAGCGAAGAATCGGCATCCGGAGAGCGTGCAGGAGCCTTGGAGACAATGGCTACCTCCACACCTAAACCCCAAAGAGCTATGCCGGAACAGAACATCGATGACACTGTGCTACAAGATCTGGTAACCCTACAATCCAAGAATGTATTTTCATTGAAAAAACCTCCCGTAGTAACTCTAGATACATTATGGAATGCTATGACTTCAATTGAATCTGCAATTACAACTCTGACACAGGCATTTCTTGATTTAAATAAAAGGGGGCTTAATATTGAAAAAATGATGACTTTACACCAAGAAAAAATAGAAAAACTGGAAGAGAAAGTAATTTCACTACAGAGTGTACATGGAACAATAATAAGAGCTGAGAGAAAAGCTGAGAGAAAATTTGAGAATTTAGAAAATTCACTTAGATATCTAAATCTTCGAATTGTGAACTTTGCAGTGATAAAAAGATTAGCCCTGGTTGAATTGCTAAAAGAATATTTTTCTGAATGTTTAAAGATTCCCAAGGAAATAACTCCGGATATTTCCAAAGCCTTCTATGTATCAAAGAAAGGAACATCTACTATGGGAATGGAGGAAGAGCAAGCAATAAAATCCTTGAATGTTACAGAATTAATTGAGACGTCTATTCTAACTGAGGTTAAAACTAGAGGCACACTGTTGGTCTTTTTTCCTTTTGAACAGGATAGAAACTTATTAATGAAATATTTCTTTAGAAATAGATCAGCCCATTTTTATGGGCAAGGTGTATGGATATATCCTGATGTTGTGCGCACCACACAGGAGCGCAGGAAAAAGTTTCTAACCATGAGGCCTGAAGTATTAAATTGAGGTGCAAATATGGTGTTTAAATTTCCCTGTAAATGTTGCTTAAAATTTCAAGGAAATAAGTACATTTTTTTACGAACCGGAGCAATTAAGGGGATTTTTGGATGGGAAAGGATGAGGTGTGTTATAAATGTTAAGGGTGAATGCACCATGTGATGGTTGATTTCTTATATCTGTAATGTAAGGGCTCCATATGTGTCTTTCTTATCTTGGTCCAAATGTTACCTGAAAAATGTATTAGAGATCTATGTATTATTCTAATTTGAGTTAAAATTACCTATGTTTTACATTTTACTGTAAGATCTCTTATACCTTTTGAATTGATATATGAAGTAATATATAGCAAAATTGCTTACCTTGTAATAGGTGTTATCCCAGGACAGCAGGATGTAGTCCTCACATATGGGGTGACATCAGTAATGGAGCCCTATGTACGGAAAACTTCTGTAAAAGTTTCTATGAAACTTTTGACTGGCACCAGAGTGCCTACTGAGCATGCCCAGCATGCCATGATATTCCCTGCCACAGGGGTCTCCCTTTAGTCTTTGTTTGTAGCAAATAGCGTTAGCCAAAAATAAAATAATAAAACGTATCGGACCCAACTCCGCGGGGTGGCGGGTGGGTTTCGTGAGGACTACATCCTGCTGTCCTGGGATAACACCTATTACAAGGTAAGCAATTTTGCTTTATCCCAGGACAAGCAGGATGCTAGTCCTCACATATGGGTGATTAGCAAGCTAGAGGCTGAGTCATTTTGCAGTGAAGCAACAGTGAAGTATTGTTGTTGAAATGAATCAGCCGAAGATCACAGCAGGTTGGATGTAGAAGGAGTTGGGATTACACTGGAAACAAGTTCTTTAAGACAGATTGTCCATAGGCTGAATCTTGTCTTCCTTCTTTGTCCAAACAATAGTGAGCTGCAAAGGTGTGAAGAGAACTCCATGTTGCTGCTTTACAAATGTCCAGAATAGGTACAGAGCGAAGGTGTGCTACTGAGGTTGACATCGCTCTGACTGAATGTGCTTTTACTCGCCCTTGGAGAGTAAGGCCTGCTTTTTCATAACAAAATTGTATGCAATCTGCTAGCCAGTTTGACAGAGTATGCTTACCCACTGCTTTACCTGGTTTGTTTGGATCATAGGATACAAACAGCTGATTTGATTTTCTTTGGGCTGTAGTGCGGTTTAAATAGAAGGATAACGCACGTTTACAGTCCAAAGTGTGTAAGGCTCTCTCTCCCTGGTGAGAGTGAGGCCTAGGAAAGAATGTAGGTAAAACTATTGTTTGGTTTAAATGAAATTCCGTGACAACCTTAGGAAGGAATTTTGGATGTGTACGGAGGACTACTCTGTCATGTAGGAACTTTGTAAAAGGTTCGTATGTAACTAGTGCTTGTAGTTCACTGACCCTCCTAGCTGAGGTAATGGCTATGAGAAATACCGTTTTCCAAGTGAGGTATTTAAGGTCACAGGCATTTATGGGTTCAAATGGAGAACGCATAAGCTTGGTTAAAACTACGTTCAGGTCCCATTGAATGCTTGGGGAATGAACTGGAGGTTTAATGTGAGTTAGGCCTCTCATGAATTTACTGACGAGAGGCTGTGTGGAGACAGGCGCATCTCCTAGCTTGTTATGATAAGCTGAGATTGCACTTAAGTGTACTCTTACAGATGACGTCTTAAGACCAGAGTCTGAGAGATGGTAAAGGTAATCTAGTAGCGAGGTAGTGGGGCAAGTGAAAGGATCTAAATCTTTCTGAGTGCACCATAAAGTAAACCTTTTCCATTTGTAGGAATAATTCTTTCTAGTGGAAGGTTTACGTGCAGCTATTAGTACCTGAGATATATTGGTTGAAAGGTTGAATGGTTGTAAGATCAAGCTTTCAACATCCATGCTGTTAGGGATAGGGATTGAAGGTTGGGATGGCGCAACTGTCCCTGTTCCTGAGTTATGAGAGTGGGAGCTACTCCCAGGCGAATTGGATCCCTGACTGAGAGATCTAGCAGTGTGGGGAACCATACTTGTCGAGGCCAATATGGGGCTATGAGTATCATGGTCCCCTTGTCCTGTTGTAGCTTCACTAGTGTTTTGGTTATGAGCGGTATTGGTGGATACGCGTATAACAGGCCTGAGTTCCAATGGCGGGCAAACGCGTCCTTTGGTAAGCTGTTCTGCTGCAAGAGGAGAGAGCAGTAATTGTTCACTTTGTAGTTCAGATGGGACGCAAAGAGATCTATTGATGGTTGACCCCAGCGTTGGAATATCTTGGCTGCCAGGGTCGGGTCTAGAGACCACTCGTGTGGTTGGAAGTGACGACTGAGGCGATCCGCTACTGTGTTGTGGATGCCTGCTAGGTAGGTGGCCCGTAGTAGAATTGAGTGTGCTAGGGCCCAGTCCCATATTTGAGCTGCTTCCTGACAAAGGAGGTACGAGCCTGTACCTCCCTGCTTGCTGATGTACCACATGGCTACTGTGTTGTCCATTTGGATCAGAACAGTCTTGTGTGAAAGGCAGTCCTTGAATGCATATAGAGCATAGCGTATAGCTCGAAGCTCCAGGAAGTTTATCTGAAAGGAGGCTTCTTGCTTTGTCCACTTGCCCTGTGTTTTCAGATGAGCAATGTGCGCTCCCCATCCCAAGGTGGACGCATCTGTAGTTAAAGTCACTTGTGGAACTGGTTGCTGGAAAGGTAGGCCCTTGAGCAAGTTGATTGGTGATGTCCACCAGAGAAGGGAAAACTTCAGATCTGGTATTATCTGAATGTGAGTGGACAGTGGCTGAATGGCTTGAATCCATTGAGATTTGAGTGTCCATTGCATTAGTCGCATGGTCAGTCTGGCCATGGGAGTGACGTGAACTGTTGAGGCCATGTGCCCGTGCAGGGTGAGGCACTGATGAGCTGTGACTGTATATTGATTGCGAATAGAGTGCGCCAGGAGAACGAGCGTTTGAGCTCGGTCTTTTGGAAGAAAGGCCTTTGCTGAGATGGTGTTGAGATCTGCACCTATGAACTGTAACTGGTGAGATGGTGTGAGATGGGATTTGTCGTAATTGATGAGAAATCCCAAGGAGTGAAGCAATCTTATTGTGAGATGGAGAGATGTGACAGCTCCGCTTTGTGTATGACTCTTGATGAGCCAATCATCCAAGTAGGGGAACACATGCACTTTTTGCTTGTGAAGATGTGCCACCGCTACTGCTAGACATTTTGTGAATACTCGAGGTGCTGATGCAAGGCCGAATGGTAGCACTCTGTATTGGAAATGTTGACCTTGTATCAGAAATCGCAGGTACTGTCGATGAGGAGGGAAAATGGGAATGTGAGCATATGCATCTTGAAGATCCAGAGAGCAGAGCCAATCTCCTTTTTGAAGAAGGGGCAGCATGGTGCCTAAGGACACCATCCTGAATTTTTCCTTCTTTAAAAATTTGTTGAGATTTCTGAGGTCCAGGATAGGACGTAGGCCCCCGGTTTTCTTTGGAATGAGGAAATATCGGGAGTAGAATCCTCTGCCCCACTGAGGCCTGGGAACTCTTTCGATGGCCCTGGCATTCAGGAGGGTGGATAATTCTGCTTGCAGGATTGTGTAATGATGAGACACTGTCCAAGACGGAGTAGGGGGATTGTCTCTTGGTACAGTGAGGAAGTCCAAGCGGTACCCTTGAGATATAATTGAGAGTACCCATTGGTCTGTCGTGATGGAGGTCCAAGTTTGAAGATGGTGAGCAACTCGGCCCCCGACAGGTACTTGTGGATAAGGATTTTGGGAATGACTCATGCCCTCTGGTTGTACTTCAAAATCCAGAAGTGGACGCCGCAGGCGGAGGCTGTTGAGGCCTAGCAGGTCTTTGGCGAGGCTGAGACCATTGAGCAGGTCTTTGTTGTCTGGGCCTGGCTGCTGGTGGATAATACCGCCTAGGGCGGTAATATGGCTTTCTTGGTTCCCTTCTTGGAGGCCTCCTTGAAGGTTGATGTACCTCTTGTGGCAGCTGAGACAGCTGTTTGAGGGTTTCTGTGTGGTCTTTGATGGTTGCCACCGCCTCCTTGACTTTATCGCCAAAGAGGTTTTCCCCTAAACAAGGCAGGTCCGCCAAGCGCTCCTGTACCTCTGGTCTCAGCTCTGAAGATTTAAGCCAGGCCCATCTTCTAGCTGTTATTCCAGATGCAGACAATCTGGAGGCTGTCTCGAATGAATCATACGTGGCCCGAACCTCGTGTTTTCCTGCCTCTAGGCCTTTATGTATGAGGGTTTGAAATCCTTCCTGAAGATGGTCAGGTAACTGATGAGACAGGGATTCAACTTGCTTCCATAGGTCACGCTGGTATTGATTCATAAAAAGCTGGTATGAATTTATCCTAGATACCAGCATAGCAGCTTGGAAGATTTTTCGACCAAGATTGTCCAAGAACCTGTTATCCTTTCCAGGAGGTATGGAGGCGTGTTGCTTTAATCTTTTGGCCTTCTTTTGGGCCGACTCAACCACCACTGATTGGTGCGGCAGTTGAGTTTTTTGGAACCCCGGGATGGGTTGCACTAGATAAGTGGCATCCGCCCGCTTATTAACAGCTGCCACCGACCCAGGGTGTTCCCATATCCTGTACATTAATTCTTGTAATACTTCATGAACAGGAATAGCCAGAATTTCCTTGGGAGGATCCACGAATTGAAGCACCTCCAAGGTTTTTTGCCTGCTGTCTACCTCGGAAAGGAGGGAGAAGGGAATTGTCTCAGACATTTCTTTAATAAAGTTGGAAAAAGACAGATCCTCTGGTGGTGACTTTCTTCTATCCTCTGGCGGGGAAGGCTCAGACAGGAGATCTTCATCAGAGGAGAATTCTTGGTCACTAGTATCCAAAGGATGCTCTGATGGCCTAGTAGGCTTAGCTGGAATTTCAGATAGTGGAGTCTGAGGTTTAAGGGGTGGCATGACACCCGAGGGACCTGGTAATGGTTCCTGATTCTCCTCCACATCTACAGGTTGTGGTAAAGATGAGAAGCAATGGATAAGTGAGTCCAGTTTGTCCATTAAGGGTTGAAAAATGGAGTCTTGAGTAGGTATCGACGGTGCCATCGGGGTCGGTGGCCGTAGTGGAATCGATGGTAACCGGGGAATCGGCATTGCTGGAACCGCTGGTTGCGGCCTAGGCAGAACCGGTGATGGAATCGGCGTCATCGAGGAGAGCGGTGATTTCCTCGGCATCGGCATTGAAGGTATTGGTGATGGGACCGGAGATCCTACTATGATCGGTGTCGATGGCAGAACCGGAGTGGGAGGCCGTGGAATCGCCTCGATAAAGGCATCCTTAACCGCTTGACGTATATAACTGTCAAGTTCCGCCCGCATGGATGATGTAAACAGAGCACCCATGGGGGGAGGCGGTGGTGGCGACAGTAGTACGTCCTCAGGGCCCTGAGGAGGTACGATTCCTTCCGCCGGAATCGGCGAGGGTTGGCCTGTCGGTGGCTCGGAAGCCTTACTTTGGAGCCGGGCTTTCTTAACCGGTGTCCCGTCCTCAGTCGATGGCTCGCCGGGTATCGGGGCGGTGGTTGCCGTATGCGGCCTGCGATGCCGATGGCGATGCTTATCTTTTTCGCGCCCTTTTTCGCTGCTCGATGTGGACGCTCTAGACGATGGAGAGGGGGAGGAGAATGGAGCATCTCCTGATTCCCCAGGATGACGTTTTTTCAGGACGACTTTCTTAATCGACCCAGCCGGAGACGATTGTGTGGAACTAGATGGAACAGTAACCAGCTGTATTTTAAACAACTGTTCCATCTTGTCGAGCCTAAGCCGTCGACCTTTCGAGGTCATCGTAGCGCAAAGGGGACAATTTTTTACATCATGGCCTTCTCCAAGGCAGAGGACACAGTCCTGATGAGGGTCTGTGATAGACATATTTCTTGCGCATTTTGGGCATTTTTTGAATCCTGTAGCCATTTTGTGGCCGGACAGCCGTCGACAGCCTTTGACTCAGGTACAAAAATTGTTATAGAAAACGGAACGGATCCGTGAATCAAAAAGAAAAACTTACCCTGATGACTACTGAAGGGAGACCCTGTGCGGCTAAGTTTTTCTAAGTTTCCCATAAGGAAAAATATTGTGGAGAATCCCACAGGACTCCTAAGAACCGCGAGGCTAACTGCTTCGCGGAAAAAAGAAGACTAAAGGGAGACCCCTGTGGCAGGGAATATCATGGCATGCTGGGCATGCTCAGTAGGCACTCTGGTGCCAGTCAAAAGTTTCATAGAAACTTTTACAGAAGTTTTCCGTACATAGGGCTCCATTACTGATGTCACCCCATATGTGAGGACTAGCATCCTGCTTGTCCTGGGATAACTGTAAATGCATTAAAAAAAATTAAAAAGAAAATAAAAGAAACTCAAGAAGAATGGAGTTATCTAACATTTAGGAAACAAGTAAAATTCTGGCTTTTTAAGTTAGCTTTTGAGTCCTGAATGTTTATTATGGGCAGTGAGCTGAGCTATTGAGGAGGAATTGATGGGAGTTAAATTTGAATATTGGATTTTATAACAAGGGTTGCTAATTTTACACTCTAGCATATTATGGGTGTCTTAAATTTGATTTTTTTTTATTGTAACCTGCACAGAGGCCTTAGGAAATTGTGGCATATCAAAAGCAAATAAATAACCAATAGTTCAGTATTCTTGCGCTGCCATGTAGATTTGAATACCTGGGTCAGGTCTTCTGTTCCACAGTTTGGCTAGGATTGGGGATGCTGCAGAGGAAGCAATAACAGCCCCTTGTGGGAAGAGAGTCACAGTTGTCCTTCATTGACTGCATCTAGTAGCCAGATTGCAGGGTTCAAGGAGCCCAAAATATAGTTCCCATTCAAAGACTGCCACTGCAGTGACTGAACAAAACAAGATGGGGGGGAGGGAGATACAAATAGGAGGAACATTTCCAGATAGGAGTAAATAAAAGGTTATGGTGCCTAGCCCTACAGAGTCTAGATCCCAGTGAGCTAAAACCTCAAAGGCGCAAGAATAAATTGTGAGGCCAAAAAATTAAAAAAAAAAAAATTGGGTTTTGGTGTTTCATATGGGCCAAGTATCATCATGGAAAATTGTGTAGTGCATTGTGGGAATTGTTCGGATTATCAGGGCATACAAGACGCTGAGGTAGATTTTAAAAACATACGCGCGCGCGAACAAAAGTACACCAGATTTTATAAGATACGTGCGTAGCCACGCATATCTTATAAAATCTGGGGTTGGCACGCGCAAGGCTGCGCAAAATCGGCAGCCTGCGCGCGCCGAGCCGCGCAGCCTGCCTCCTTTCCCTCCGAGGCCGCTCCGAAATTGGAGCGGCCTCGGAGGGAACTTTCCTTCCGCGTCCCCCCACCTTCCCCTCCCTTCCCCTATCTACCCCACCCCCCAGCCCTACCTAAATCCCCCCCCTTACCTTTGTTGGGCAAGTTACGCCTGCTTCAAGCAGGCGTAACTTGCGCGCGCAGTGCCGGGGGACGCAGGACCGCCCTCCCGGCCCGCTCCCGAACCGTCGCCACGCCCCCGGACCGCCCCCTGCCCCGGACACGCCCCCTCCCGCCCCTTTTACGAAGCCCCAGGATTTACGCGCGCAGAGGTTTTAAAATCTACCCCTTAGCGAGCTAGGGATGGTTGGACTATGAGAAGAAGTTCAGGCATTCTATGGCTATAACCTTTATTTTGCAAATTGGGTTTTGGATTTCTTTGTTGGAATTGCTGTGATTGTTCTGTTAAATTGAAGGAATATTTTTAAAACTCACTTTTCTGCCTGTGGTCTGAGGAGAATGAATTTCTAGGACAGTTTTTCTGGTTGAATAATGCAGCTCTCAGGACTACAGAAGAAAAGACTCTGAAGTCACAGAGGTGCATCATGGAACTGGCAGAGAGAAGGTGGCAAGATGTCTACAAGAATGCTAATCTTAGGTTTAGAAACAAAGCAACTTTAAAAAAAAACCACAAAAAACAGCAGCAGCAGCCCAGCAGGAAACATATTGCAACTTCAGCAAAGGTACATGTAAAATCATTTTACACTGAACATTTCTCCTTTATGGTCCCAGGAATATGTATACAGAAATAATCCATTGTATAAACTATGCAGTACAAAAATTCCAAAAACAAGACTTAAGAAATCAGACCTGTAAAATGACAAAGGATTCTATCACCACTTACCTCTAAAGTAAATGACAGTACCACATCTGATTTTGATAGCTGGATCTCGTTCTCATCCCCAATGTCCAAAAAAGCAGAATTCTGTGATCGCTTTAATTTCTGCAGTTTAAATTCCGGCCCACCTTTGGACACTGGAAGACTTTCTAAATTAGCCATAAGTAAGTTCACCGAAGACCGCAGCTCTTCCATATACATGCTCTCCATTTCTTTCAAAACAAACTTTGGAAATTTTCTTTCCTAGAAAATATGTTATTTAAAAACATACAAGTCACAATTTAGAGTTCATGCATCATAACTTTAAATGGATTCTGATACAGGTAGGGTGCAATTTTTAAACAGCCTGCATAGGCGTAAAGGACACAGGAAGTTTAAACGTGTATCTTCTACAGATTTTCTTTTTCTTAAATGTTTATCAATGCATCATTCAGTTATAGAACAATAAATATTAAATAAAAAAAATCAAAAGATTACATTGTCTAATACAGTTTGAAATCTTATACAAACCAATTGTCCTAACAACAATCACATAAACACAAGACAAGATTACCATACATACATATTCATACCATGCATCCCACAATAAATCATAATATGAAAAAGCCATGTATAAGAAAAACTCTAAAGCACTGCAGGTCACTTCTCAATACTCATCTCACAATAGTGTATATTCCTTGTATAAGTTTTGCATCTAATTCTTCAGTCAGTTTCCAATCTAACCTAGCTCTATACCATTGCTGAACTGGTGGCGGAATCTCCTGTATCTAAAACTGAAGAATTAATAACTTGGCCAGTTATAGTGCTATGTGGACAAATTTAACCATTCCTTTTGCCCCTTTTAAGTTGTAGAAAACCCATGATAAGCCAACTCATAAGGGGTTGAGCCGTTAACAGGCTATCCCCTACTCCCTGGAGGTACACTGAGATGGAACTGAGGTGTACCCATGTGGAGGATGTCTGGGGACCAGAATCTGAAAGGTATCCTCGATAGCCCAATAGAGATGGAGTGGGGCTGGAAAAAGGGGCCAGTACCTTTTTGTGCATATCATTTGGTAGATCTTGCCCATTTTGAATAGTAAGATTTGTGTGTGGAAGGTTTTCGTGAAGCTACAAGTACCTGAGAATATCAGTGAGTCTGTGTTAAGAGATTCACCTGTGAGCAGGCGAATTGGTTCCTGGAGTGATAGGTTGAGAAGTATGGGGAAGCATACTTGTCGAGGCCATCATGGCTATTTTCTAAGTCAACTTAATTAATAGCAGGTAATGGACTTCTCCTCGAAGAACTTATCCAATCAATTTTGAAACACAGCTATACTAACTGCACTAACCACATCCTCTGGCAACAAATTCCAGGGTTTAATTGTGTGTTGAGTGAAAAAGAACCTTCTCCAATTAGTTTTAAATGTGCCACAGGCTAACTTCATGGAGTGCCCCCTAGTCTTTCTATTATCTGAAAGAGTAAATAACCGATTCACATCTACCTGTTCTAGACCTCGTGTGATTTTAAACACCTCTATCATATCCCTCCCTCAGCCGTCTCTTCTCCAAGCTGAAAAGTCCTAACCTTTTTAGTCTTTCCTCATAGGGGAGCTGTTCCATTCCCCTTATCATTTTGGTCGCCCTTCTCTGTACCTTCTCCATCACAATTATATCTTTTTTCAGATGCGGTGACCAGAATTGTACACAGTATTCAAGGTGTGGTCTCACCATGGAGCGATACAGAGGCATTATGACATTTTCCATTTTATTCACCATTCCCTTTCTAATAATAGCCAACATTCTGTTTGCTTTTTTGACTGCCGCAGCACACTGAACTGACGATTTCAATGTGTTATCCACTATGACGCCTAGATCTCTTTCTTGGGTGGTAGCACCTAATATGGAACCTAACATTGTGTAACTATAGCATGGGTTATTTTTCCCTATATGCATCACCTTGCACTTATCCACATTAAATTTCATCTGCCATTTCGATGCCCAATTTTCCAGTTTTGCAAGGTCTTCCTGCAATTTTTCACAATCTGCTTGTGATTTAACTACTCTGAACAATTTTGTATCATCTGCAAATTTGATTACCTCACTCATATTTCTTTCCAGATCTTTATATGTTTCCAGATCTTTATATGTTTGGTATGCCTGTTAGATAAGTGGCCCAGAGATGCAAGGAGTGTGCAAGGGCCCAGGCCCAGAACTGCGCAGCTTCCTGGCAGAGCAGATAAGAGCCTGTGCATCCCTGTGTGTTCGAGTACCACACTGCCACTATGTTGTCTGTCTGTATCCACAAAGTTTTGTGTGAGAGGCAGTGTTGGAAGGCATAAAGGGCATAACATATGGCTCGAAGCTCCAGGAAGCTGATCTGAGACTTTTCATGGAGCGGAGTCGATGAATTTTGGGTTTGAAGTCTGCTGATATGAGCTCTCCAACCAAAGTTGGATGCGACTGTGGCCAAGATCATCTGAGGATTTGGTTACTGACGGACCGACAAGCGCCTGCAGGGAGGGACCCCCTTAACCTGGCGCTTGCCGGCAGGACGACCCCCCACTGTCCATTTTCCCTCCCGGGTGCAACTTACTGTGGCGATCGAGGCGGGCGGGCGCCCCGGCAGGCCAGGAGTCCTTGCAGGGACGGGGTGCCGGGGCATGATGACGTCGCCCCGCAGGTGGGCGGCGACGTCATCACGCCGGCGCGCATCGACGCGAGACCTCGGGCCTCAAATACGGGGCGAGCGCCGGGCCAGGCCTCTTTCGGCTGGCCAGCACTCGCGTTTTCGGACCGGACGGCACCTCGATCGAGCGGCACCCGCGGTTCGTAGAGGCCTAGAGGGCGGGGAACCAGGCGAGCAGCGAACGGGCTGGAACGGGCAGCCACACGAGGACAAGAAGGTCGGGGCGGCTCGGCGGCGGCGGATAAACGGAGGGGATTGCAGGCTGGCGGGAATTTAATAAAATTAAAAAAAAAAAAAAAGAGAGCGCTGCAAGCGTCCGCTGCTGCCCGGGCTCCCAGCACCCGGTGGCCACGTGGCAGGCCCGCGAGAGGGCAGAGGGCAGCCAAGGAGGGGTGCAAACAAAGGATCTTCAGGGCTTCAGTGTCCTCAGCCCAGGCCGGTCCCACACTTGGCGGCCGCTACTTAAGAGCCGCATTTAAAGGCCTGGACTGGAGCTGCCATCGGAAGATTTTCAGGACCCCGCTTCAGAGGACCGCCAGAGGATATCCACTGAGCGCAGATGAACTGTAGCGGGCCCAGCAGCTGGCGACCCACCGCAGCTGAACCGTGAGTACTTTGTTTATCTTTGCCGGGGTCCGGAACCGGGGAGTTGTGAGAATTTTAAAGCGGAGAGTGACTTTTAAAGCTGAGAGTGACTTTTAAAGCTGAGAGAGACTTTTAAAGCGGAGAGAGACTTTTAAAGCTGAGAGAGACTTTTAAAGCGGAGAGACTTTTAAAGCCGGGAGAGACTTTTATTTTTTTTATTTAATCTTTTTTTTATTAAACTTATATAAATCATTACAGAAGATAAAACACAGATAGATCTCCAAATACTTGAAACAAAACACACATTTCAACTTTACAGAAAACGGGAGAGACTTTTAAAGCCGAGAGAGACTTTTAAAGCTGAGAGAGACTTTTACTTCACGGCACCACAAGGATGGCCGGTAAAGGAACAAAGGCAGGCCTGACGACGAGGCAGACAAGGGGGCGGAGCCGGCATCCGAAGGCGGTCGAGCCACGGACAGCGACCCCAGAGAGACCGGATCGCCCCCGGACGGACAGCGCTAAGGCACAAGGAAGGGTGCAAACTCAAGCAGGCAAAGTAAACAAGAAGCAGACCGGGAGAAACGCGAAGGGACCGACTCCGGCGGTGGAAGATGACACGGCGACTGCGACGGCGACCGGGATGGCTGGAGGTTTGACCGGAACGCAGCCAGAGGCAGGCCGATACAATGCGCCACCGTGGGGATGGCCGCGTGGCCTCCGATGGGGCCGTCGGGAGCGGAGGCGTCATCATCAGCGCAGCGAACACAGGAGGGAAGCCCCTACGTTTACAACGCATGGCAAGCGCCGATGTACCCGCCATGGTGGCAGGTCCCACCGCCATGGTACACAGCTCCATCAACCAGCGCAGGTGGACAGACGGACGTGGGAACGAGAGGGGAGACGGCGAAAGACTCAACGCAGGGGAGTAATACAGGCGCGACACCGGAGAGGGAGGCACCCCGGGGAGAGACCAGCAACGTCATCGGTCAGACTCCGGGGGCGCCATGCGAAGTGGAGGACGCACGAGAAGGTTGCGACGACAAGACCGGAAGCCGGGAAGGAAGAACGGCATCGGTTGGAGACACAAAAGGGAAGAGGGCTAAAAGAAAGAGATATGAAAGTGATTCATCGGGGGGATCCTCGGGGGAGGAGTCGGATGAGAGCGAGGAGTCAGTTGGCTCTACGGTCTCTGCAGCACGAGACATGGGGGCCGCCAACGCAGCTGCAGCAGCTCTTCCAAACCTGGCGGAGTTGTGGGAGAGCGTGCCAAGGGCACTGCGGAGCAAAATCAGAAAACGTGAATATATTGATATATTTACAATATTAGAGGGAAGGAAGGAGGCAGCGGAAAAAAGGAAAGGAAAGAAGAAGGAGCAGCAGAAGGGGGCGGAAGTAAAGGTGGCTAGGAACATTACTAATTGGACAAGGGCATTTCTGAGAATGGTTAGTGTCATCGGAAGGGAGGATCCTTCGCAATACGCCCCCATGCTGAGTTATGCTGACTCTTTTTTGGAGGCGTACAAGGAATATCAAGGGTGGTGTTGGTTGAATTACGATGAGAAGTTCAGGGATAGGATGGAGGATAACAAGAGCCTGTCCTGGGCAGCTCAAGACGTGGGATTGTGGCTACGTCAGATGACTAGCAAGGCCATTGAGTCAGGTGCGGCGCGCAAACCTTTTAGGCCATCCAGCGGACAGGCCGGTACGGGTAGTTCTCAGTGGGGCGATAACAGTAACAACAAGGTATGTTGGCGCTTTAATAAGGCAGGATGTACTTTCCAGGATTGTCGGTTCAAGCACATATGTACGGTATGCACGGCACCACACACGGCAGCGAGATGCACAAAAAAGGGGCAGGGGTTTTTAGCCAGGAGTAATAGTAAAGGAAAGCAGTAAAACAGCGAGCAAGGCACCGTCCCCTGTGCGGCTATCCGCCATGGGGACATGGTTGGATAGATACCCAAGGCAAAGGGAGGCAAAACAGTTGCGGGATGGTTTCGAGTACGGTTTTAGGATTCCTTTCCAGGGCAGGATCACGGACACGGGTTACACTAATTCATCTTCGGTAGTTAGACAAGCAGACATAGTGCAGAAAAAGGTAGATAGGGAGATTGAGTTGGGCAGGATGGCGGGACCCTTTGCGGACCCTCCATTCGATAACATGATGCTGTCACCTCTGGCAGTTGTACCAAAAAAGGAACGGGGTGAGTTCAGGCTCATACAGAACCTATCTTACCCTCCGGGGCGTTCGGTGAACGATGGTTTGCCGGAGGAGGCGTGTACAGTGCAATACGCCTCATTTGACCAGGCGGTAGCATTGGTGAGGCGTTGCGGGGAAGGTGCGTTGATGGCGAAAGCAGATAACAAATCGGCATTCCGATTGCTCCCGGTACACCCCGACAACTTCCCCATTCTAGGCTTTCACTTCCAGGGGTCATATTACTTTGACAAATGCATGCCGATGGGGTGCTCCGTTTCATGTGCATACTTCGAAATGTTTAGTACGTTTTTGCATTGGGTGTTACAACAGAGGGCGGGGAACGCAAATGTGGCGTATTACCTCGACGATATTTTATTCGTGGGACCAGCTCATGCGGACACTTGTGCTAAAACCTTGTCAGCATTTCAAGAGATGGCTGAGGAATTCGGGGTTCCTTTGGCCGGGGAGAAAACGGAGGGCCCAGTGACTACCTTATCGTTTTTGGGGATCGAGCTGGACACGCAGGCCATGACATCGCGGCTGCCACTCGACAAGTTACACAAGTTAAGGGGCATGCTCAGGCGGGCATTGACGTGCAGAAAATTAACGTTGGTGGCCATTCAGTCCATAATAGGAAGTTTAAACTTTGCCTGCCGGGTGAGTCCGATGGGGCGGGCATTCCTGAGGCGTTTGGCGGACGTCACCAGGGGGGTAAAGAACCCGAGGCATCACATTAGAATTACACGGCCGATAAAGAAGGATATGGGAATGTGGTTGGAATTCCTGGATAACTTTAATGGGATTTCAATGTGGCAGGATGATGCAGTGTCGAACCACGATCTGGACATACACACAGATGCATCGGGAGGATGGGGTTTCGGGGCTTACTGCCAGGGCGCATGGTGTGCCGCACCATGGCCGCCCGAATGGGTACAGAGCGGGTTGGTAAAGAACATCACATTCCTCGAGCTCTTCCCGATATTGGTGGCTATTACGGTCTGGGCGCATAAGTTGCGCAACAAAAAGATAGTATTCTGGTGTGACAATTTGGCAGTCGTGACAGTCATTAACAGGCAAGCGGCGCGATGCTCCAAAGTGGCGGAACTGTTAAGGGAGGTGGTATTACAGGGCTTACGACTTAACACAACAATACGAGCCAGGCACGTGCCAGGCATTCATAATCAGGTGGCAGACGCGCTATCCCGAGCTAAGTGGGATCTAGTTCATCAACAGGTCCTAGAGGCAGACGTCAAGGGAGCCCCCATACCGAACCGGCTATGGCTGATTTGAATGTAACAGAATGGGGGCTGCTGAAGGCATCCGTTCCTCCAGCGACATGGAAGGCCTACTGCAAGGGGTTTACCAGAGTACAGGCTTTCTTACGCGAGCAGGGCTGGCAAGGGGGTAGGATAGAGGGTAGGCACATAGAGCGATTCGTGGCATGGGCAAAGGAGGAGGGCTTATCCAGGGGATCGACAGTAAATCAACTGGCGGATTTCGCTTTCTTCACGAAGGCGCAAGGCTTGGGAGATCCACTGGACAACTTCATGGTTAAGAAGTTGCTGGCAGGCTGGGCCAGGACAGTAGCCTTGAAGGGGGACAGGAGGCGGCCATTAACCCATGAGATATTGGTACGCTTATGGCACGCAGCCGCGCAGGTTTGTTCAGACAGATTTGAGGTGGTATTGTTCAGGGCCGCTTTCTCCATTGCATTCTTCGCGGCATTAAGAGTCAGCGAATTGGTAGCAGCATCCAAAAAGGACTTGGGAAATGACGGCATATTATTCCACAATGTATTCGTGGAGGACCAAGCAATCAGGATAAGGGTACACAAGTCAAAAACCGATCAGAGGGCGAAGGGAGTGGAAATAAGGTTGGCCCAGGTGACGTCACAGGTGACATGCCCAGTAGGGAACGTGTTAAATCTCCTGCAAATCAGACCAAAAGGGGGCACCCATATATTAATTCACCAGGACGGGGTACCGCTGACTAAATTTCAATTTGCGGCAGTGCTGCGCAAGGGATTGGACACCATAGGGCTAAACCCGGGGGAGTATGGTACCCATTCGTTTAGGATTGGGGCTGCGACGAGCGCAACACAGGCGGGTTTATCTATGGAGGTCATACAAAAGATCGGAAGGTGGCAATCGGCGGCGGCCAAGCGATACGTAAGGCCGGGGGCTGCTCAAATGGGTCACTAATCATGCAATTCATATCTCACCCGCAGGTCGGTGCATACGGAGAAAGACAGTATGGGTAATGGGACACTCCTTCGTACATTGGGCGGCCAAGAGGGCCCGGGAGAGGACATACGGAGCGCACTTGGGCTTGGCACCAAGGGGAATCTCCCTGGCATGGATGGGAATCCGTGGAATGCGATGGGAACAACTGATCCCGGAGGTACAAAACAGCCTGCGTACCCGCCAGAAGCCAGATGCCATAGTCATACATTTAGGGGACAACGACCTAGGGGGGGGAAGACAGCTAAGCAGCTCATAGACAGTATAAAAAGGGATCTGGAGGAGATTCGGGAATTGGCAAGGGGCACAATCTTAATATGGTCCGAAATCATACCCAGGCTAAAATGACAGGGTGACAGATTATGGGCCAGGGGGCGGAAGAAGGTAAACAGGCAGATAGAGGTATGGGCTCAGACTACGGCTATAGTTACCATACGGCACGAATGGGCAGACGAGCCCTGCCTGGGTTGTATAGGCCGGACCTGATTCACTTATCGGATGTGGGGTACGACTTATTTAATAATGCGATACAGGAGGCGCTAGAGCGCGCGCTGACCAGTTGGGGGCCGCAGTAGAGGTGTTGGGGGGCCCGGGACAAGTGTAACACTATCCCGGCCTGGTGGTGGGGGTACCCGAGTCAGTGGGCCAGGAGGGGCCCGGAGGACACGGTGGACAAACCGGGGTCCTAGAGGAAGGAGAAGTGCTTAGAGGTGGGCGTGGGCTGCCCGGGGGATGGCCCCTTGGCTTGGACATGGCGGGGTGCCGGGAAGATCGTGTGGCGTACTGGCTAAAATGGCGGACACCGGTACGAAGCCCGGTTTTGGTAATATTTGATTGACGCACTAATACTCGGGTACCAAAAGTTTGGTTTTATGTTAATCATTAATAAAAGCTGCGGCCTGTTTTCACCAATCATGGTATATGTTTGATTAATGTGTGCTTATCCGATAAGAGGAAGGGGGGGGAGGACACGGGAGTGCAAGCTGCCAATGTTATGACGGATCGACAAGCGCCTGCGGGGAGGGACCCCCTTAACCTGGCGCTTGCCGGCGGGACGACCCCCCACTGTCCATTTTCCCTCCCGGGTGCAACTTACTGCGGCGACCGAGGCGGGCGGGCGCCCCGGCAGGCCAGGAGTCCTTGCAGGGACGGGGCGCCGGGGCGTGATGACGTCGCCCCGCAGGTGGGCGGCGACGTCATCACGCCGGCGCGCATTGACGCGAGACCTCGGGCCTCAAATACGGGGCGAGCGCCGGGCCAGGCCTCTTTCGGCTGGCCGGCGCTCGCGTTTTCCACCCACCCACCCAACAGGGAGCACGAGGGAGGGAAGGGAAGGCACAGAAATAGGAACAGTAGTGACAGATAGGCTGAAATCAATGTTAGCAAGAAATTTGCCAGTTAAAAAATTTTGTCGCAGCGGGGGTACCCGAGTCAGTGGGCCAGGAGGGGCCCGGAGGACACGGTGGACAAACCGGGGTCCTAGAGGAAGGAGAAGTGCGTAGAGGTGGGCATGGGCTGCCCGGGGGATGGCCCCTTGGCTTGGACATGGCGGGGGGCCGGGAAGATCGTGTGGCGTACTGGCTAAAATGGCGGACACCGGTACGAAGCCCGGTTTTGGTAATATTTGATTGACGCACTAATACTCGGGTACCAAAAGTTTGGTTTCATGTTAATCATTAATAAAAGCTGCGGCCTGTTTTCACCAATCATGGTATATGTGTGATTAATGTGTGCTTATCCGATAAGAGGAAGGGGGGGGAGGACACGGGAGTGCAAGCTGCCAATGTTATGGATCGTGATATGGATCAGGGAAGAAAGTGGTTGAACGGCTTAGAGCAGGGGTGGGCAATTCCGGTCCTCGAGGGCTGCAAACCAGTCGGATTTTCAGGATATCCTTAATGAATATGCATGAGAGAGACCTGCATACACACTGCCTCAGTTGTATGCAAATCTATTTAATGCATATTCATTAGGGGTATCCTGAAAACCCGACTGGTTTGCAGCCCTCAAGGACCGGACTTGCCCACCCCTGGCTTAGAGCTACTGAAATTTTAAAATCCACTGAGTTTTTCTCATGGCTAGTCTGGCCATAGGAGTGACGTGGATCATGGAAACCATGTGGCCCAGCAATGGAAGAATTGATGGGCTAAGGCTATGTTGCATGCGTGCAGAGATGTGGACAATTTGATAGGACGTCTGTGCGATTGTTGGGCAGGAAGGCCGTAGCGACTGTAGTGCCCAGATCTGCTCCATATGGGATTTATGGTAGTTGATCAGAAATCCCAGCCAAATTTAGTAGATTTATAGTGAGCTCCTTGTTTGGATTGACACCTTATTAGGCAGTCGTCCAGGTAAGGAAAACGTGTGAATGCTGTTGTTCTTTGTAGATGAGCAGCAGTCACTGCTAGGCATTTGGTGAAATACACAAGTTGTTGAAGCTAGTTCGAATGGCAGAACTTGGTATTGAAAATGTTGTTGACTCTCTATGAAGCATATAGAAAGTCCAGAGAATAGAGGCAACCCCCTTGACGCAGAAAGGAAAGCATGGTGCCGAGAGACACCGTTTTGAACTTTTCTTTCTGAAGAAATTTGTTGAGATTTCTGAGGTCCAGGATGGGCGGAGGTCGCCTGTTTCCTTTGAAAGTAGGAAATAGCGGGATTAAAATCCTCTGCCTTGTGAAGAGATTTAGATTATTTGTTAATTGCCTCTTTAAGAAAATACTACCTCATGTTAACAAGTAACTGGAATAACAAGGCTTGAAGAGAAAATATTCTGCCCAGAGACAGAACAACCGAGGCTGAGAATGGCACGGGAGTATAGAGTGAATTCCTGATAGGAAAGGTGCCAATAAAGTTATAAAGAAACAAAACAAAGTACTGAGTAAGCAGAATGTGAGAAGCGCATGAAGGAAAATTACCAGGAAACGTAAGGGATGAGAGAAGGGAGGGGAAAGCATATGAGCCATGTTTAACAGTAGGGTATAAAAATCTAAGGCAAATTTAAAACGTTGAGTAAATTGGCGTTGCTCACAAAACAGTACATTCTGTAAGATGGGCTCCATTTACTTCATAAGGAAACACAATCTGATTCCTTATCTTTTCCACTAATTTAATTTGGTATGCATGTATGAAATAAACAGATCCTGCCAGCTTTTATAAGATCTTTAAGCTATTTAATAAATGTTACGTTTTGAAACTGAAAGTCTGTCTCATCACTGCCTATCACTGGGAAGGAAGCCAGGCAGGGGTAAGTTTCAAGGTTTTTAACATTTTGGTGGAGAATGCAGGCACCGTATCCTTTCGGCAATGTATTCTTTCAGCATTGTATTCTTTCTTGCTGTTTCTAATCTGTTCTATACTTTACTTTGCTTTTCTTAATCAAGATTATAATTTAGAGATATAAGGCTGAGATATTTCTTTGGTTACCAGCCATATAAACCGAGAGGTATGGTTCTCGGGATGTAATCACGGGAGATAAAGACCCCCGGATGAAAGTAAACATGGGAGATAAGGACCCTGGATGATCATTTCTTAGTAACCCCTGGATGAGATTGAGTAAGCGAAGAAAGAGCATGCACCATCAAAAATAGGGGTATTTTATTTTTATTTACATTTATTGTAGCCTGAATTTGGCAATTTGTCTTTTCTAGGGCATGCTGAGTTTACGTTCATTATGTTACAAGGTATAGGATTCCCCAGTCCCCTAGCATTTGTGAATTATTCCCACATAAAGTTAAAAGCATTACTAAGCATTGTAAGAAATGGGCAGTATGGGTGGCACGCTGGCCTGAGGACGGCAGCTTTTACATAACTGATGTAATTCATTAAGCATAAAAAGACAGAAAAATCCTTGACACGAGATTTGTTTTATTTTAACGTTTATGGTTATTCGGGGGCGTAAAATAGGCACCAGATTAGATTCGTTCCACACTCCCCTCCCCCTTATGAGAGCAAGGAAACAGGAGTCGCTTTCAAGGCTCCTGATAAACAGGAACAGCTTCTGACTCGTGCTGCAGGTTATCAGCCATTGTACCCTGATTTGAAACAGGAAGATTCATTACACAAGAATAGTACAGACACAAATCAGGATTTAACCCCTTGTTAGGCTATAGTACAGGGAATCTTCATTTACAGCCTTGGACTACTTGTTTTTGTTTTTATAGTTTGTAAAAAGATTTGTATTGTATGTTGTCCATAGTAAGCTAGTTTTGTTTGAAGACTAGTTTTCAGCCCCTGTCTCTTATAACAGTTGTTAGTCATTTGCCTGTATAGAATTAACTGTGTTGGAGATTAACAGGTATGAGACACTGGTTTGAATTTGTTTATACAGAGATCTGATAGAGATAAGATTCCTTTTTACTTTTCTGCTTTAATATATTAAAAATCATGTGGTTAGAACAGACTAGGATTTCTTTCTCTAGGTAAAACATTCACAGTATTTTCTTTAGTAAATGAAAACGTCTTCCCAGATGATTAGACTTAAAAAGAAAATGTTTCTACTATTTGCCTTTATTTTTGGATATTATCTATTGGCATTCCTGCTTTTCACTATAGAATTGTGATACATGTTTGTGCAAAATGTGTTCATCTGAAGCTATTTTCATATAATAATTAGATTTCAAAAGGCTTTGATTATTTAATTTATTATCAGAAAATGATATATTGTTTCAGAATCCTTAAGGGAGTTAATTACTAGTGGTAAAGTTTAAAACTTGAAAGGACACAGGCAGTTAAGGGTTAACAACAGAGACAATTAGCAGCAGTGAGAAAGGGGGTCCAGTGAGCGTGAGAATGCAGGAAAATGTTGTCCAGAAAGAAAAAAAAAAACTCCACTCAATAAATTAATCTTTCGGTTTGGAGACACACTGGTGAGGAATTTGAACATATAAAGAAGAGGAATAACCTTGATTTAGCAAGAATGTTTAATTTCATTTACAGTGAATAAAAACTATTACTGAAAGTTTTTTGAAGATGAGCGTAAGTGAATCTTATAGAGTAGGTTATAGCATGGTGATGTTATTCAATGTTGAAGCAAGTTAGTTAAAGAGTATGTTATATCCTAATGATGCCAGATCATATCCCTGTTTTTCTAAGTGTCTGTAATAAGAGTTAATCACACAAATATAAATCCTGGCCAGTATTAAATGACTACTGAGAGAATTAAGGCTGTTTTGAAAGTACAGCATTCCTTGGCATGGCATCATTGGTGGGGAATGATCTCAGCAATCAGGGTTCTGACTATTAAAAAGTTTCCAAAGATTTGGTTATCACACAGACACACTTAAAGCACCCCCCCCTCCCCCAGGCCCTTTTTTGCAAATCCAAATTGATTTTACCAAATTGTATATGAATTGCCTTTATGTCAAAATTACATGTATGCACTAACAATGATTTGCTGTTTCTTTTTTTTTTATTTTTTTTATTTTTAATGCGTTTTAAACAAGAAAAATTTTTTCATACAATATGTTACTAAAAGTACAGCCTAAAAAAAAAAAAGCAAACCCCCGTTATAAAGTATTGGGAGATCCAAGATGATATACAATGAGCAAATCAGAAGCATATATATAACTAGGCATTAAGTAGGTTATGAAGCGCTTACAATCATAATCCCTAATCAGGTCTAAGTGATACAGGTAATTTTGCTTCAAGAAATTTACGCAGTTCAAGCAGCTCTAAAAACACAAACCTATCGTTCTGGAATTTTACAACACATTTACTGGGGTAATAAATCTGTGCTCCGAGGTTTTTTGCCTCTTGGCACATCTGAAGACATTTTTTTCTGCGTATTTGTGTAGTTTTTGTTATATCAGGGTATGTCCATATTTTTTGTCCCAAAAACAACTTGTCTCTATTTCTAAGAGACAGTTTCAATATTTTATCTCTGTCCACTGCACGAGCAAACTTCACACAAAGTTCCTCGATGTTCAATTTGTTCAGACATGCTTTGTTCAAGGAAACCTGTAATATTATCCATCTCTTATTGTTGAAAACCTCTTTTTTCTTGATCTTCATTCTCTGTTTTCCCTTGTACCACTAAGAAGATTTTTTCCATTATTGGTATCTCCTCTGTTGTTAACATCAAAACTTCCATTAAATACTTCTTATTCATCTCATAGGAAGATATTAATCTTACACTTGGGAAGTTGAGTATTCTAAGATTATTATATCTAGTTTGATTTTCTATAGTCTCAATTTTCCGAGTGTTTGCCGTTTCACCATATATTAGCCCTACCTGGGCTTTTTCCACTTGCACCACCCGATTTTCAAGATTCTGGAATTTTTCTTTGTGCACAGTCAATATCGGATCTATCTGAGAAACACGATTCTGCGTTTCTAACAGAGTTTTATTTAGGGTTTCGATAGATACTTTTAATTCCATAAGGACTCCCCATACACTTTCCAGAGTTATTATAGGCATTTGTGAATCGCTTGAAACGGCTTTATAACTCACTTTTCCCTCCGAACAAAGTCCTTGCCCCTCAATCGGGGCCTCTGCTCGGTCCTTGCCCTCCTCTGGTGTTGAAGTCAGGGGTTTCCCTTCTCCTCTGGCTTTTTGGCTCGCCTCATCTCCCCTTGAATTTCCCTCGATGGGGTCTAAAATGTACGGCATCTCTGGTCGACCTTTCGTTCCCAAATCCGGGGTTAGGGCAAGACAGGGAGGTAAAGGCTTAAAGGGAGCCCCGGGGCTTAACGAGATGTTTAGGCCCTGCTGCGTCAATGTTTGCTCCTCATCGACGCCAGCGCTGGCCACCTCTTCCGGGGTATTTGCGCTACTAGGCGAGAAGAAGTTCCCGATTGAAGGCTGCAATGAGGTAGGAGTCAGGGCTGTCAGGGTCTCTACCCTGACTCTCCCTTTTCTTTTAGTATGCGGCATTTTTTGAAGCAATTCCGTGCAGCTCGGGAGCTCACTCTCACACAGCCTACTTCTGAGACGCCATCTTGGATCTCCGCCCCCAATGATTTGCTGTTTCACAGAGTGGAGAGGCCTTCCCCGTAGAGATTCTGCTGAAAGAATTTATTCTCCAAGGTTAAAAACTAAAACTGGTATTATTCGACACCATGACTTGTGACAGTGCCTCCTAGAGGCATAACAATAGAGACAAGAAAGTAGCTTCATGACCGCTATTTGCTGAATTAAGGCATATCAGAATGTTTAGTTTCAAGGAAAACTGTAATGTCACTTTAAAATTTTACTTTAACCATTACCTTAATTTTGTCGTATGCCAGGTTTATATTTTTCTAGGTTGACTCTGCCATGAAAGATGTGACGTTTGAAGATGACATTTTTTTCCCCAGTTTGATTTCTTTTTATTTTTAAACAGATCTATTTTTAATCCTGACTTTTGTTTTATTCTGGATCGATCCAAATATTTCCCAAACAGTTTTTGGTCTAATTTTTTAGCTCAAATATGTGTTAATTGTTGTTTGTCTTTGTGCTATTTGTGTAAATATATATTTCTATGTAATGTCTGAACACTTAAGTTGTTATGATGGAATCTTCTCACTGAATTTGTTTTCATTTTATATTAGGTTTTTGATCAGTAACATACACATCTCACTTAATAATGAATTAAGAGGCTATGCTTTGATGTCAAAGAAATGCACCATACTGAGAAAACTGAATATTGATTTCAGAAATCATCCCATCCTTTGCCACAGAAGCCATCATGCACCCTTCATTATATGAACTGAAATCACACTTCTTGCCTGATTTTCTCTTTATGTTTGCTTTGTTCTATGCCTTACCGAGATGCTGTTTCCTTTGTTTTATGAGGCAATGTACTCTTATTTGACATGTGATAACTGATTGTCATAACAAAAATATTTTTATGATATACCTAGTCAATATCTGGTTAGATATGCCATTTAGATTTTCAAATTAATGATACAGTCTGAATTAATGTAGTTTTATTAGCCCCTATATTCCAAGTGTTTTGTAGTGTTTTTCCAGTCCTATAATTTCTAATACATATATGCATTTACTTGCCGAGTCAGCTAAATGATTGCTTGATATGTTCTCCTTTACCTTTATCTATGGAAGCTAGTCTGATCACATTCAAGAGGGATATATAATTTTTCTCCCATATTTCTTGTTTTATTTTACTGACTTTCTTTACTTTCCTGTGCAGAGACTTGTCCAGATGGTTTGGTAGCCCTCCAAAGACATTATTTTATATAAGGACACAAAGCATACTGAGCACTTGTTTCAGCGAAAGTGTTTTATCCCACACACATATTCTCCAAATTTGTCTGTAATTCCAAATGTTTGCACTAATTATTCCCGATTGAAGAGAGAATTGCAACAGTTAGATCTCCTTAATTCTAACAAAACCTCCCTACTTACTGAAGGCCAAAATGCAGGTTTAGCCATCACAGAGGCCATTTCATTAGTTACAGGGATTCCTTTTTCAATTTATGGTACAAAAAATGCAGCACTTATAAGCCATTTTAGAAGTTATGGTTTATGAATATGAGCATACTTTTAACAAAATTATTAATGAATTATTACAGCCATATGCAGAATTGAATGATTATCTGTTATCCCAAGGCGGAGTATGTTTTATTGTAAAAGGACAAGGTTGTGTTTCCGTAGATAATTTTGTATTAGTAATGGATTTGGTCTATTTGGTGGGAACGACTGGTAAACTGGCTCACATCCCTGGGAGAAATTGCAGTGGTTTCATATGGTTTGCTCTGGTTCTTCTTATAGGTGTGATAGTAGTGTGTGTATGTGTTTGCCTACCTGTTTATTGTTTTTTGGGCCTAAAACAATGTCTCCTATCACCTTGAATACAGTCAAAATTCAGAGGTCAAGTATGATACAGAACCTCTATGCTTCCTTTGATACAGCAGCTTCCCTGGAAAGAGACCTCCCTCAGGATGAGTCATGTTGACGATGATGGGTAAGATCAGAGTATGCCATCTGACAACCTAAGACTGTTGCATGGCTCTGAGTGTGATGATTGTCCACAATCATCAAGAGGGGAAAGAAGAGATTTAGGTTATTTGTCAATTGCTGCTTTAAGAAAATACTACCTCATGTTAACAAGTAACTGGAATAACAAGGCCTAAAGAGAAAATATTCTGCCCAGAGACAGAACAACTGAGGCTGAGAATGGCATAGGAGTGTAGAGTGAATTCCTGATAGGAAAGGTGCCAAGAAAGTTATAAAGAAACAAAAAGTACTGAGTAAGCAGAATGTGAGAGGCGCATGAAGGAAAATTACCAGGAAACATAAGGGATGAGAAAAGGGAAGGGTAAGCATATAAGCCATGTTTAACAGTAGGGTATAAAAATCTAAGGCAAATTTAAAACGTTGAGTAAATTTGCGTTGCTCACAAAACAGTATATTCTGTAAGATGGGCTCCATTTACTTTATAAGGAAAAACAATCTGATTCCTTATCTTTTCCGCTATCTTAAATTTGTATGCTTGCATGAAATAAACAGATCCTGCCAGCTTTTATAAGATCTTTAAGCTATTTAATAAATGTTTTGTTTTGAAACTGAAAGGCTGTCTTATCACTGCCTATCACTGGGAAGGAAGCCAGGCGGAGTAAGTTTCAAGGTTTTTAACACTTGCTGCGATCGGGGAACAATATCCCGAGCCCTGGTCCTCAGTGGAATGGACCGTTGTGTTCTCTGACAAGGATGAAAAATCCAGGAGCCTGCCCGGCTGGCGGAGCTGGTGTGATCTGGATATCAGTTGGCCTCATGTGGAAGTGTGAGCGGTAAAAGGTCCTTCTAGCATCCCTCTTTGCTGTGCAAGAAACGTAGAGAGCTGTCGCAGGGTCTCTCGATGGTCTTGCAATTGAGCCACTGTCTGTTGGACCTTGTGCACGAAGAGATTATCTGCGGTGCATGGCAGATCAGCTAGTTTATCTTGGACTTCGGGCTGTAAATCAGGGGCCATAAGCCAGGTTCACCATCTAGCACTGAGTCCTGTTGCTGGCAATGGGAGGACATTTCAAAGCAATCACATGTTGCTCGAAGTTCATGTGGATGGCAGAGAGGTTCCCTTGGTGTTGTTTCAAATATAGCTGGTAAATAACAATATGTGACATCAATATAGTTCTTGGGAGAAGTTACGACCAAGACCCTCCCAAAAACTTCTGGTCCTTTTTAGTGACCAGGTCAAAAGGGATGGTTTCAGACACGTCCTTTACTTAGGTCTCGATGGGATCAGTGTAGAAGTGAGATTAGAGTGCCCATCGCCCTTTGAGGATCCCGGAATAGGTATAGGGGTCCGTGTAGGCTCAGAAGGACGAGTAGGCATCGATGAATTAGGCTGTCATTGGTAGGTGCCACAACGGTGTGAATATCGATGGCTCCGTTGTTAGTAGTTTCTAGAAGGCATTGAGGACAACCTGATGGACGAGGATGTCCAACTCCTCCATGGAAGCTGGTATAGGTAGCACAGCTACAAGTGGAGACAGGCTAGGTGTTACTGGCACTTCCACATGAATCTGTAGTGGCTCAGTAACTGGACAGACACTCAGTGTCTGCATAGACACTCAGCCAGTTACTGAGTGTCGGTGCAGAGCAGCATGAAGACTCTTATACCTGGGCCCGCTTCACAACTGGCTCAATGGATATTGATGCCAGTGTGGTATCAGTGCCAGCACCGAACGTGGAACCACATCGGTGCCGGCGATGATGTTTCCCTCTGTGCTCAGCCCGGTCATTCTCCAGCGCCGAGGAAACTGCCACTGATGTCGAGAATGGTAACATACGATTACTGAGGCAGTGACTATGTTTCCCTTGGTGCTCGGCCCGGTCATTCTCCAGCACAGAGGAAGGTGCCCTCACTGTCCCTGATGGCACTGGTGATGGATGGTTACTGTGCCTCTACTGCTCCTGGCATTGTTTGTCGCCCAAGGATTACATGGGGCTTTGGTTTAGAACCCGAAGTATGGAGCATTTTCTTTAGTCAAGGGCATCAATGTAGGTGTCGATGGCGGCTTCGATAATATCGACGGGGCATTGTCAGCATCGATGGGGGCAACGACGGCATCAATGAAACTGATGGGAGCATCGATGGAATCGACGGGCATTGACGAGGGCATCGATGGAGGTATGGACGGCATCGACGGTGGCCCTAGCAGCAACGGGAACAGTGGATGTCCCAATCCCTCTAGCCCCGATGGAAGATTAGCAAGGACACTCGCAGGCATCGTGGGCAGACCGAGGGTGATAGACATAGGGAGAAAAGAGGGCCGCAATCCGGGTCGTAACCCAGGGGAATTGATAGTGAGGTAACAGGAACAGACCGGAAAAACAGGGCATACTCACCGAGCATCAATGAAATGTACACGAAGGGAGACCCATGTAGGGAAATTATTTATGAAGTAAAACTTCAAGTGTTTTCATGAGGAAAAGTTGTGAGAAAAATCTCATAGAGCTCCTAAATGCGAGGCAAACCGCAGCGTGGAAAAAAAAAGAGACTGAAGGGAGACCCCTGTGGACACAGGGATCATGGCATGCTGGGCATGGTCAGTGTGCCAGTCAAAAGTTCTAGTTTTCCATGACAGGGATCCGCCCAGTGATGTCACCCATATGTGAGTACTACCATCCTGCTTGTCCTGTGAGAAATATGTATAATACATTTTTTAAGAAACCTTTATTAATTAGTAAATTAATTAGAAACAACAGACTCCAGATAGTTTAACATACATATATGTATTAGAGAACAGACTCCAGAAAGCAGAGTTGCTTACCTGTAACAGGTGTTTCTCACAGGACAGCAGGATATTAGTCCTCACATATGGGTGACATCATCAGGATGGAGCCCAATCACGGAACGCTTTTGTTAAACTTTCTAGAGCTTTGACTGGCACCTACTGGGAATGCCCAGCAATGCACTGACCTTGCATCCAGCAGGGGTCCGCCTTCAGTCTCTTTATATAGCAAAAAGTATGTGCGAAAAATAAAATAAAACGCAAACGAACCCAACTCCGTGGGGTGGCAGGTGGGTTTCATGAGGACTAACATCCTGGTGTCCTGTGAGAACACCTGTTACAGGTAAGCAACTCTGCTTTCTCATAGGACTAGCAGGATGGTAGTCCTCACATATGAGTGAGTACCAAGCTGAGGATGCCCGAGCAATACACCAAATGCACCCAAAGACGTGCACAACAACAGGGGTAGAAATTTGGTTAGGAGGGCATCCTGAAACCCTGAATGGGTTGGTGGAAGGATGTTGGGAAGTTAAACAGAATACAAATTGCATAGAACAGACTGGCCAAAGATGGAATCCTGGGTGCCAGCCTTATCTAAGCAATAATGGGCTGCGAAAGTATGGAGAGAGCTACAGGTAGCAGCCTTACAAATATCATGAAGCAGCACCAAACGGAGGTGCACTACTGATGTCACCGTGGCCCTGACCGAGTGTGCTTTTACGCGGTCTAAAGCAGAATGCCTGCTTGCTGGTAGCAAAAAGAAATGCATTCCACCAACCAGGAGGAGAGGGTCTGCTTTCCCACAGGATTTCCCAATTTGATGGTATCAGAAGAAACAAACAATTGAGTGGATTTCCTGTGGCCGACGTGCGGTCCAGATAGAAAGCTAGAGCATGTTTGCAGGCCAAAGAATGCAGATCCTGTTTTCCTGGAATGGGGCCTGGGAAAAAAAGATAGGTAGGATAATAGATTGGTTAATATGGAATTACGACACTACCTTCGGCAAAAATTTAGGGTGAGTGCGGAGCACTACCCTGAAATGCAGAATTTTAGTGTACGGTGGGTAGGTAACTAATGCCTGTAATTCACTAACTCTGCGAGCAGTCGTGATCGCCAGAAGAAAATGATCTTCCAGGTGAGATAGCGGAGATCACAGGAGTGGAGAGGCTCAAACGGAGGTTTCATGAGCCGTCCCAAAACCATATTAAGGTCCAAAGCAGGGGAAGGAGGGCGCAATGGAGGTTTTAAATGGAGCAAGCCTCTCATGAACTGTGATACCAAGGGTTGTGTTGAAATGGAGACATTACCTACACCCTTATGGTACGCAGACACTGCACTAACATGCACCCTGATAGAGGAAGTTTTTAGGCCTAACTCTGACAGGTGCCAGTGGTAGTCCAGGAACCTTGCAGTGGGGAACAAGTGAAGGGGTCTATGGACATGGAACTGCACCAGACCATAAACTTCTTCCATTCAGAACGATAAGACCTTCTAGTTGAAGGATTTTGTGAAGCCACCAGAACTCGGCATACCGACTCCTAAAGGTTAAAAGGTTTGAGTATTAACCTTTCAACATCCAGGCCATCAGAGACAGAGCTTGGAGGTTGGGGTGACGGAGATACCCCTCGTTCTGAGTGATTAGAAGGGGATCCTTCCCCAGAGGAATATATCGTCGTACTGATAGGTCCTGGAGGATTGGAAACCACACCTGGCGTGGCAAATGGGGAGCTATCAGAATCATTTATCCTTTGTCCTGCCGGAGCTTCATGATCATCTTTGAAATGAGAGGAAGAGGAGGGTATGCATAAAGGAGACTGCTGGCCCAGGAGAGGGCGAAGGCATCTCTTGACTGCAAGTGGTGACTGCCAATGAAAGAGCAGAAGTTGTCTACTTTGTGGTTGTGTACTGATGCAAAGAGGTCTATGAGAGGGTAACCCCAACGTTGGAATATCACATCTGCTACTGTGAGGTTGAGAGATCACTCATGCAGATGAAAAGTGCGACTCAGCTTGTCCGCCAACACATTGTCCACTCCTGGCAAGTAGGATGCTTTGAGGCACATCGAGTGAGAAAGGGCGCATGCCCATATACGTGCAGCTTCCTGACACAGAAGGTAGGAGCCCGTTCCCCCTTGTTTGTTGATGTACCACATCACTACCTGATTGTCGGTTTGAATCAGGATGGCTTTGTTTGACAGGCAATCCTGAAAGGCCTTGAGGGCATATCTGATCGCCAGTAGCTCCAGGAAATTTATTTGGTGTTTGGCTTCCTCTGGAGACCAGGTTCCCTGAGTCTCAGGTAGCCTACATGTGCACCCCACCCAAGGTTGGATGCATCTGTTAAGGTGATTTGAAGATCTGGAGCCTGAAATGGAAGGCCTTGAATGAGATTGTAGTGGTGCATCCACCAGGCTAGTGACAGACGGAGCTGTTTGGTAACCTGGACACAGTTGGACATTGGCTGACAAGCTTGATTTCACTGGCATTTTAGGGTCCACTGCATCACTCTCATGGCTAGGCGAGCCATCAGAGTGACATGCACCAAGGTCACCATGTGACCAACAGATGATGGATTGATTAATATGAAATTCCAATACTACCTTTGGTAAAAACTTAGGGTGAGTGTGGAGCACTACCCTGTCATGCAGAATTTTAGCGTAAGGCGGGTAGGTAACTAAAGCCTGCAACTCACTAACTGTGCGAGCGGAGGTGATAGCGAGAAGAAAAACTACTTCCAGGTGAGATAGCGGAGATCACAAGAGTGGAGGGGCTCAAAAGGAGGTTTCATGAGCCGCTCCAAAACCACGTTAAGGTCCCAAGCAGGGGCCAGAGGGCGCAGTGGAGGTTTTAAGTCGAGCAAGCCTCTCATGAAGCGCGTTACTAAGGGTTGTGTTGAAATAGCGACATCCCCCACGCCCTTATGAAACGCGGCTAACGCACTGACATGCACCCTGATGGAGGATGTTTTCAGGCCTGACTCTGACAGATTTATTTATTTCAAGCATTTTATATACCAAAATAAGTTGGGAACATCATCTTGGTTTACAGATAACTAAAAATAGCAAGAAGCTTCACAGAAGAACATTATAAGAAAAAAAAATAGAGGATAAACAAGACACTGTTAAAATGAAGTGTCAACAGTAAACAAGTTTATGGGAGCGGTAACTGAGAAGGGGAAATATTTACAAGAAATAACATGCAATTTACAAAGAATTTACAGAAGGGAGAGTGGGGGCGAAAGGAGAGTGGGGGCGAAAGGAGCTGAGGAGGAATTAGGGATATGTGTGTGTGAAGAGCCAAGTCTTTAAATTTTGTTTAAATCTTTTTGGGCAAGGCTCAAGGCAAAGGTTCGGGGGCATCTTGTTCCACAGGGGGGGACCAGCTAAAGAGAGTGCACGTTCTTTGGTAGCCTTGAGCTTAGCACTTTTAGGAGAGGGAGTATGTAGTGTGGCACAGTGTTGAACTCTGATAGGTCTGTTAGAGGTATGGAATCGCAGATGTTCTTTGAACCAGGGCATGTCTTGGTTATGGATAGTTTTGTGCATGATGGTTAGTGATTTGTATTTGATTCATGCATTGATGGGTAGCCAGTGAAGGTGTTTGAGGAGTGGGGTGATGTGATCGCCTCGGTGGGCACTGGTGAGGATACGTGCCGCCGAGCTTTGGAGAATCTGCAGTGGTCGTAGGGCGTATTTAGGTAGGCCAAGGAGTATCGCATTACAATAATCAAGCTTGGAGAGGATGGTGGCTTGTAGGACTGTACGGAAATCAGAGAAGTGAAGCAGCGGTTTAAGTTTTTTAAGGGTGTGGAACTTAAAGAAACCATCTCTAAGTGTGGAATTGATTAATTTATTTAGGTTGTGGTGGCTATCAAGCATAACACCCAGGCTGCAAACGTGATGGGCGAATGAGACTGTGGGGTGAGAGGGGTTGGGAGAGGGGCTAGCGCGAATGGGTGTGGGTGAGATGTGTAGGAGCTCTGTTTTGGCTGGGTTGAGTGCGAGGAAGTTATCAGCGAGCAGAGAGTTGATGGTTGTGAGAGCAACATCCCATGTTTTCAGTGCCTCTGGAAGAGAATTGGTTATAGGTATAAGTACCTGTACATCGTCCGCATATATGAAGTACGAAAGGCCAAGTTTGGTTAGCTTGCAGAGGGGAAGGAGGTAGATATTGAAGAGGGTGGAGGAGAGTGAGGAGCCTTGGGGAACACCTTGTAACAGATTGATAGGCTTTGATTCGCAGTGTCCACTTTTTTCTCGGTATTGTCTGTTGGAGAGGTATGATTGAATCCAGCTAAGGGCAGAACCAGATATTCCAATTTCTCTAAGGCGCTCAATTAAGATGTTGTGGTTGACAGTGTCGAATGTTGAGGATATATCCAGAAGGGCCAGTAAATATGATTGTCCTTTGTCCAGGGCCCTCAGGATATGGTTGGATAGGGAGATGAGGAGGGTTTCAGTACTGTGGTGTCGGAGGAAGCCGAATTGGGATGGGGAGAGGATGTGGTGTTCTTCTAGGTAGTTTGTGAGTTGGGTGTTGATAATTTTTTCAAGGATTTTGGAGAGGAAGGGTAGGTTGGAAATGGGACGGTAGTTGGCTGGGTCAGCAGGATCAAGAGTGGGTTTTTTTAGGATGGGTTTGATTATGGCTTGTTTAAGTAGTGTGGGTACTGTGCCAGAAGATATTGAGCAGTTTATGATGTCTGCGATAAGTTTGGAGATGGTATTGGGAATGGCGAGGAGGGTCTTGGTAGGGATGGTGTCTGTGACTAGGTCAATGTCCCAAACCTGAGAGGTCAGTTAAAAACCCCGGAACCAAAGATTCAAGAGAAGGGGGGAAGGAAAATACGGCAACACCAGGCTAGAGACGTCCCTTGGTTCCTTCCCCCAGATGTTACAAGACCAGAGGAACCACAGGTGTGGAGCTCTGGGAACCAATCCTTGGCTTCAAGGGGAGTGCCAAATTGAGGAGGAACCTATCCGAGCCAATCACCTACGATTGGAGGAAAAGTTTCCACAGGATAAAAAGGACTCCCTAGTAGAGCAGTCTCAGACTCCTGTCGGGGACTGAAGGAGAAGGACCAGGACCATGCTGCTTGTTTGCTTGGGGAGACTTTGTTTCTGGATATCCCATTACCGTGTGCAGAAGGATGGCAAGAGTTTATCACAAAGAAGGTGAGCTCGGGGATATAAGAGCTTCTGTGTGTTTTGATTTACTTTAAGGACACTTTACCGGGAGAACTACCAAGTGGGTGGATGTATCTAAAGGGATGAGAAAAATATCCTGAGCGATACAGTGGGAGGTGGCAGTTAGGCCCAGGGGGCCAGACTTTGGCCTTGGTGAGAACCTATGAAGAGTTTTGTTTGCTTGTGACTGGCCTAGCGGAAGGACAGCAAAGGCTAAAGACTGGAGATGAACTTTTGAAGCCAGCCTTCAGAAATTGAGTTGCTGGCTCAGTGGGGAGGGCATCTGCTTTTCATCCAGGTGGAGAGGGTTCAAACCCCACCTAAGGACTTGTAAAGATAAATAACCTTAAACTGCTATTTGAGTTTCCAAGTGGCCAGGGAAGCTTGTTCAGGGATTGGACCCTGGAACGGACGCAATTGACGGTGTACGGACTGGTGAAAGCGTCACAGTGTCAGTAGAATGTATTGCAGGTCTGATTTTCTTGAGAATGGATTCTATCTCAATGCGTGTGGTGGTCTCAAATGAGTTGAGGGTTGCAGCGGGATTGATAGACTGGGATGATGTGGGAGTGTGTGGTGTGGTAGCATGGAAAGTGAGTGAAGGGGGGGAGGTGTTAGAGGAGTGAATGCTGGATGTGGGGGAAGGGGAGAAATGTGCCATGATGTTTTGAATTTTCTTGTGAAAGTAGGTGGCAAGTTCCTCGCATTTCGTGTTGTGATCAGATTCAGGGAGGAGGGTAGGGGTGGTTTTGGTAATGGAGGTAACAAATTCGAACAGAGCTCGAGAACTGAATTTGAGTTGGTGGATTTTTTGGGCATGAAAGTCCCTTTTTGATTTGTCTATGGCTTCCTTATTGGAGTGCAGGTAGGAACGGAACATGGATCGGAGTGCAGGTTTTTGTTCTTTACACCATCTTTTTTCTAATTTCCTGAGATGGCGTTTCATGGTTTTAAGCTCGGATGTGTACCAGGGTTTCTTTCTGGCATCGGCAGAGTTGATCTCTCGGGATTGTTCAGGACAGAGAGAATTAGCCACTGTGTTGGTGAGCTGATGCCAGGATGTACGAGCCGACTCTGCATCAGAGAGATCTAGATTGGCAAGCTGTCGGTGAGGGTTGCTATGAGGTCTTCTGATTTACATGATTTCCAGAAATGTATAGTTTTTTTTTAGGGAGGGTGGGTGCGGAAGTGCAGTTAATGGAGCATGTGGTTTCAATTCGGAAATGGTCAGACCAGGGAATGGGTTGGCATGTGGGTGTGTCAGAGTGGATCAGGGCATTAGTAAAAATGAGGTCGAGGATGTGGCCTGCCTTATGGGTGGGGTTGGCGATGATCTGCTTGAAGCCGATCGCAACCAGGGATATGAGTAGGGATTCACATGATGATGTGAGAGGAGAATTGCCAACATGCAGATTAAAATCCTCAAGTATAATGGCAGGGGAGTGTAAACTAGCCTTTCCATAACCTGACGAACATTACCATTAACATAACACTATGAACTTTACTATGACTTCCTTCACAGGCTTTTATTGTACCTTTATTTATTTTATTCTTATGTATATTTATTTTAAATTTCTCTGGTGTTGATGTATAGTTTCATGCTTAATCGATTCTTCATTCTCTAAGTGTCTCCTTTGGTTAACAGCTGCTAATTCTACCCCCAGTTTTTACATTGTTTTTCCCAGTTCTGTGTAACCCCAGTTCTATGTAATGCTTGTTGCAATATTGTGTTCCACTGTAAACCGATATGATATGTATCTTGCCACATGAATGTCGGTATATAAAAGTTCATAAATAAATAAATATGTCTAGGTATTTGGTGATGTATTCGATCATAGGGGAAGGGTCTTGTTCAAGTAGTCCAGGGGGCGCATATATGAGGCATATTTGGAGGAAGGGTGATTTAAATAGAGCAATTTCTCTGTGAGGGGAAGCAATAGATTGGAGGGTTAAACTGAAATGTTGTTTGGCTGCGAGGAGGCGGCCTCCTCCTCTTTTTTTGTGACTGGGAATAGAGAAAATGTTGTATTGGTCGGTTGGGAGTTGGTTTATAAGAACTGAATCTGAATTTTTCAGCCATGTTTCAGTGATGGCACAGATGTCTGGGCTGCCATCGGAGAGGATGTCATAGAGAAGGCTGGTTTTTTGACTATGGACTGGGCATTTAAGTGGAGGATTGTGAAGGTGGTTAGGCCTATCAGTTGGGTTAGTGGGTTGATCATGATGGGGATTAGAGATTGGTGGAAAATAGTCCAGAAATAGTCCACAGACTTCGCTGTGGAACAGGTGAAGGGGGTCTATGGACATGGAAGTGCACCAGGCTGTAAACCTCTTCCATTTAGAACGATAAGACCTTCTCGTGGAAGGCTTTCGTGAAGCTACCAGGACTCGGGACACTGAATCTGAAAGGTTAAGAGGTTGGAGTATTAACCTTTCAACATCCAGGCCGTCAGGGATAGGGCCTGGACGTTGGGGTGGCGAAGGCACTCGTTGCTCTGAGTTATCAGAAGCGGATCCTTCCCCAGAGGAATGTGCCAGCATACTGAGAGGTCATGGAGAATTGGGAACCACACCTGGCGAGACCAGTGAGGGGCTATCAAAATCATTACGCCCTTGTCCCTCTGTAACTTCACGAGAGTCTTCGATATGAGTGGAAGTGGAGCATAGAGGAGACTGCTAGCCCACGAAAGGGCGAAAGCGTCCCTCGGTTGCAAGTGGTGGCTTCGAGTTAGAGAGCAGAAGTTTTCTACTTTGCGGTTGTGGACTGACGCAAAGAGGTCTAAGTGAGGGTAACCCCAACGTTGGAATATTGTCGGCTACCGTGGGGTTCAGAGACCACTTGTGCTGATAAAACGTGCGACTCAACTTGTCCGCCAACACATTGTCCACGCCCGGCAAGTAGGTGGCTGTGAGGCACATTGAGTGGGAAAGGGCCCAAGCCCATATCTGTGCAGCTTCCTGACACAGGAGGTAGGACCCCGTTCCCCCTTGTTTGTTGATGTACAACATCACCACCTGGTTGTCGGTTTGAATCAGGAAGGCCTTGTTCGAAAGGCAGTCCTAAAAACCCTTGAGGGCATATCTGATTGCCCAAAGCTCCAGGAAATTTATGTGATGTTTGGCTTCCTCTGGAGACCCGTTTCCCTGGGACTGTAGGTCGACGACATGGGCACCCCACCGTAGAATGGAGGTGTCTGTCGTCAAGGTAATTTGACGTTCTGGAACCTGAAATGGAAGGCCTTGAAGTAGATTGGAGTGTTGTATCAATCAGGCGAGCGACAGGCGGAGCTGTGTGGTAATCTGAACAATGCTGGACATTGGTTGACATGCTTGAACCCACTGAGATTTTAGGGTCCACAGTATGGGAAGTGACAAGCAGTTGAGGATACTCGAGTGTAGATGATGCGCCAGAGAGGCCAAGGTGAAAGCCCGATCCTGTATAGTGTTTATGTCAGCCCCTATAAAGGATAGGGTTTGGGATGGAACTATCTTGGATTTGGGATAGTTGATTAGAAACCCTAGGGAGATCAGGGTATGGAGAGTGAGATGCAAGGACGCCAATGCAGCCTGTTGAGTCTGAGCCCTTATCAACCAATCGTCGAGATATGGGTAGACACAAACACCCTGACTCCTGAGAGAGGCTGCGACTACCACGAGACACTTGGTAAAGACTCGTGGAGCGGACACTAAGCCAAATGGTAGTACACGGTACTGAAAGTGATGAGGGCTGACCAGGAATTTGTGATGAGATGGAATAATTGAGATGTGTGTGTATGCGTCTTGGAGATCCAGAGAGCACAGCCAATCCCCTCTTTGTAGAAGAGGAAGTACAGAGCCCAAGGTTACCATCTTGAACTTTTCCCTTTGTAGATACTTGTTGAGGGTGCGAAGGTCCAGGATTGGACGAACACCACCTGACTTTTTTGGGATGAGGAAATACCGGGAATGGAATCCCTGCCCCTGTTGGGAGAAGGGCACTGGTTCTATTGCCCAGGACTGGAGAAGGGTTGAAACCTCCTGTTCTAGAAGGGGAGAGTGATCGGACGATCCCCACGTCAGCCGAGGTTGGGGAGTCTGCCGGTATAGTCAGGAAGTTGAGATAGTAACCCTGAGTGACTACCATAAACACCCACTGATCGGTGGTGACTGTGTGTCAAATGTTGGTGAAGTGGCACATCGACCGCCGACCGGTACAGATAGAAGAGGAGGTTGGCATATGCTCTCCAGGGAGGAGTCAAAACCCCGATGCTGGTCCCGGCTGAGGAGCAGACTGGGTCTTCTGAGGTCGGGATTGCCTAGACTGAACTTTTTGATAAGGCTTGGAAGGGCAACCTTGGAAAGCCAGAGAATACCTTCTTGGTTTGTAGGCTGGCCGCTTAGAGTCTCACCTGAATGTCCTCTTGAAGGTGGACGAGAAATCAGCAAGCACTGAAGAACGCTGACGCAGCGTTTCATGGTGGTCTTTTAGCTGCGTCACAGTCTCCTGGATCTTGTCTCTGAAGAGATTATTACCAGCACAGGGCAGGTCAGCCAACCTGTCCTGCACCTCTGGTCTTAGGTCAAAGGATTTCAACCAGGCCCACCTTCTTGCACTAATCCCCACTGCGGACACGCTAGAGGCAGTGTCAAATATGTCGTACGCAGCACGGACTTCATGCTTGCTTGCATCCAGGCCTTTTCGAGCGAGAGAATTAAGGTCATCCTGGAACTGGTCAGGTAAAGATTCAGAGAAATCCTGGATCTTCTTAAAAAGGTTTCTGTTATATTGGGTCATATGTAACTGGTAGGAAGCACTGCGATATATAAGCATTGAGCCATGAAAGACCTGTCTGCCAAAAGCATCTAGTGATTTTTGCTCCTTCCCTGGAGGTATGGAGGAATGAGGTTTGGAACACCGTGCCTTTTTCTGGGCTGATTCCACAACCCCAGAGTGATGATCTAGTGTGATCTTTGAAACCCAGGAGCTGACTGTACAAGATAGGTGGCATCTGTCTTAGTGTTGACAGGTGGAACCGAACCTGGGTGCTCCCAATTCCTCTTTAGAAGATCAATTAGGATTTCATGAATAGGAATAGACATGATTTCCTTTGGGGCATCAAGGAACTGGAGTACTTCCAGCATCTTGTGCCTTGAATCCTCTTCTGTCTGAAGCTGAAATGGAATTGTTTCAGACATTTCTTTAATGAAGTTAATAAAGGACAGATCCTCTGGAGGAGAACGCCTTCTCTCTTCAGGAGGAGAGGGCTCTGAAGGCAGGTCATCTGTATCCTGGGAAGAATCATCAGTCCAAGGATCATAAGGTTGATCACCAGCTCCCTAAGGATCTTCAGAGGGAAGAAATCGCATTATTCCCGAAGGGCCAGGCCTAGGCATCGACGATGCCGGTCGGGCAGCACCAGTGTGCCGCTGCTGGCGAGAGGTCAATGGCACCGGTTCAGACGAAGTCGAAGTGGTCGATGGAGTCGGGGGTTTTGAATGAAAAAGAAACTCCATCTTTTCTAAGCAGGCTTTACGGCCCTTCAGCGTCATTTGGGCACATTTGGTGCAAGTCAGGGTATCATGGCTAGACCCCAAGCACAATACACAAACTCTATGCGGGTCTATGATGGACATTGTCCGAGGACAATCGGGGCACTGACAAACCCAACGACATGGCTTCGACAAAAATTTAGCCGTGGTGCGGTCGATGGCCGGTAGACCCCAAAAGGAACACGTGACAGGAATCGACCACAAAAGAGGGTAAAACCTTACCTTTCGACCGCGGAGTACGGATATAGATAGGGGGACCCCTATGGAGTAGAATTTTTTTGAAAATTTTTAAAGAAGTTCCATGAGGAAAATTCCTGTCAGGAATCTCTAGAGAGCTCCTTATCCCGCGTGGCTACTGCTGCGCGAAAAAAAAGTGAATGAAGGGGGACCTCTGCTGGATGCAGGCTTAGTGCTATGCTGGGCATGCCAGTCAAAGTTCTAGAAACTTTGACAAAAGTTTTCCGTGATTGGGCTCCATCCTGTGATGTCACCCATATGTGAGGACTACCATCCTGCTTGTCCTGTGAGAAAAATTGCAATACACATAAGAATAGGTTATATGAAAAACAAACCTCTATTATGGAGAGAGGAGGACTAATGATAAATATGTACAATACATTCTTGACAAAACCTTTATTAATTAGTAAATGTATATGTATATTAAGTCTGGTATATACTATCTGTAGACTGTTTTTAATTAATTTACTAATTAATAAAGGTTTTGTCAAGAATGTATTGTACATATTTATTTAACCTCCCCATAATAGAGGTTGTATACACAATACAATTCTAAATCTGCTTAAATCCCTGAGATTGTTCCATGAACCTCTGCAGCACAATGGAGCATGGCATGTCATCGAATGTCTTGCATTTCTGCCAATACTGAAGTATTGGTCTTGTGAGGAGGTTAATATAGAATATCTTGTTCTTTGTCTAGCTTTCACACCAATACCCAGCCAGTAATCATGCGGTGCACTTTCTTCTTTCCCATGCATTCCAGCCCTGGGCAGTGGGGCCTTGCCAGGGGTTGGATCAAAAAGGTTGATGGAATGAGACCTATGGGTAGCTTAATAATGCAGATTTCCTTAGCACCTCAAGGACTCACTGCCAGCACACACAATTCAGTGGTTTAGTTTTCCAGAGAAGACAGAATGCTTAACGGAAAAGAGAAGCTAAAAAGCTTAACAAGTCTTAAATATATATATATATATATATATATATATATTCACAAGTAATACAGCTTAGTCAGTTGTTCAATTCTTCGGAGGCCTAATTGGCCCTGGCTCTGTAACACAAAATATATTCACATTTTCAGTCCCTGTCTAATACAACTGCAGGAGGAGAATCTGCTGCAACTCTAGAGAGATTTACGCAGCATCTCAGTCTTAACTGCCCTGGAACATTGGGAGCTCAGGGATATCCATTCACAGGTGTAGCAATTCTTTTGATCATGTTTCAGCCTGATACACTGACAGTACAGCTCATGGCTGTCAGAGAAGGGCATTATCTTATTGCAGATGCAGCATTTGCATCCGCTCACTTGATTTTTTTCTTCTGGCCTGTCATGTTGAGGAGGCAAGGCCTACCTTTTTTTTTTTTTTTTTAGTAGCACTGAAAAGTACTATTGTGAGGGCTGCTGAGGCAGAAACTGAATAAAAATTATCGAATTTAAGAGGATTTAAGGATTTTTAGAGAAAAATTATAAAAAGAATGAGAACATTTATCTGTGCTGTGCTCAGACAAAAAAATGGCTGAGGAGGCTCACAAGGCAACACCCACACAGGAATTCCTGCATATGCTCAGTAGAGCTCATGTTATGATTAGTGGCTTGGTTGGCCCCGTGAGCCACCTTACCCCGATGCTGCCTGAGGTCTCCTGCAGCTGGGACCCTGCTTCTAACATCTGCAGCTGCTCCATGCAGCTCACATGCCACCCAACTGCTGCTCCTCCTCCTGGCTGCTCCTAGGTGTCCACATGACTGACATAATTGTTCTTAAAGGGCTTATGGCAGGCAGATGGCCATGGCACCCTATGACGACATTTCAGACGTCCTGTATTTAAAGATCCTCCCAAGGAGCAAAAAATACCTCAGCAACAGGTCTCCTGAAGGGCCTTGGTCTTCAGTGCATGTGCCTTTGTTCTGCATTCCTGTGCTCCTGTATTCCAGTGTTCCTGTCTTGTTCCTAAGCCCTGCCTTGCCCTATTCATTGTCTTGTCTTGTCCTGGTCTTCATCTTGTCTTCCCTTGGCTTGCTTCTCTGGATTCTGATCTTGCTTGGATCTTAACCATTTTGTGATTGCTGCTTGGATCTGACTTTCTGCCTTGGACCTGACCTTGCCATGTCTGGTTTGTCTTCTGGTATCTGTTACCTGACATCCAACCTCGGGCTTGTCTACCAGTATCTGCTGTCTGCTGTCTGCCCTGACCCTCGCCTTGCATTCTTGTTCATTGGATCACCTATGGGACCCACCTAAGTCCTGCCAACTGCCAGAAACCAAGGGTTTAAGCTGCATGGGAGGCGGCTGGAATAGGTGTAGCTCCAGATTATTATGGCTACTTCAACAGGCTTATCAACTGAAAACATCCTTAATAACGTATCCAAATTAATATGTCTTTTCAAATTATTTTTAATGCATTACAAATATTTAAAGTTAACTATTCTGCATGCACAACACACTATGATTGTGGAGATTTATATACATGTCTCAGGTGTAAGCAGCACTTGGATTTTGGTATTGTGCAATAGCTATGCACAGAGGATAAATCTCTCTGACTGCATGGCTTGTGTTCTGTCATTGTTTACATGCATCCATATAGTATTAAGTATTAAAACATTTTACAAGATGTATTTCTGCCAAACTCAACTATACTATCCTTCCACTGAACACAAAATACCATAGTTAAGAACTTTCAGGCTGATACAGTAAAAGTCGCACACAATTTAGTATTCAAATGAGGGCCTACGGCTAGCGCGACCCTAGCACGACAGGAGCGGCGGATGTCAGAGTTTGACAGCCGACCTCAATTTTGCCAGTGTCTGTTCTCAAACCCATTGACAGCCACGGGTTAGGAAACCGGACGCAGGCAAAATTGAGCGTCTGGTTTTCAACCCACGAGCTGCGGGCTGATTTAATTTTATTTTTTTTAATTATTTTTTTACTTTTGGGACCTCCGACTTAATATCACCATGATATTAAGTCAGAGGGTGTACAGAAAAGCAGTTTTTACTGCTTTTCTGTACACTTTCCCGGTGCCGGAAGAAATTAACGCCTACCTTTGGGTAGGCGCTAATTTTACTTACTGAATCGGGCGGGAATAACTAATAGGGCCCTCAAGATGCATTTGCAAATTGCGGGCGCTATTAGTTTCGGGGGGGTTGGCCTCGCGTTTTTGACGCGCTATTACCCCTTACTGAATAAAGGGTAAAGCTAGAGCGTCCAAACGCGGGTTAACAGTGCGCTCCGTCGGCGCGCACTGTGCTCTATCGGCCTGAAAGGCAGCTATTCTCAGGCTGGAAGCTTAGCTAGATTTTATCAGCCAATTGCCTGCTAAGTATACTGCAACATCAAACTATAAAATAAATCCCAAAAGTTGCTTTATTAGGAATAATTGCTTTAAAAAAAACCCCCAAAAAAACAGTAGAAAAGGATCAACATGACGACTATTAACATTACCATTTGTTAAAATTTCATTACTAAGAGCCTCTTAAATCAGACATCACATGATATTTTTATATTTCAAGTAAAATGTTCCTCTTTAAAAAGGTGTCAGTGGCTTCACTGTCAGAACAAACATTTAAAAACCCACTGCTGAAGAAAAGAACAGGGACAGAAAGTGTCATACCTTCGTCATCTGTTCCGCCAGCTGCAGGCGTCCATCCAGCTCTCTGCGGATCTGAGCTGCCTGCTCATCTGCATTGTCCAGCTGTGGTAAACAAAAGCACCACACAACACAAGGCATGTTTAGAATAACTTCTCACAGGCTTCTATAGTTCCTTCTCCCACAAAAAGAAAAAAAGCAACAAAATTTATACCTCAATATTTACTGGGTGGGATGGTGGGGAGGTTCTATAAGGAAACACAAGTGTCATTTTATGGTGTGCTTTGTAAAAGAAAATATGGTTTGGTCAAATCTGGAATAGTAATGTTAACTAACTGAATATTTATAATACTATATTAACATTAACAATTTTCCAACAGCCTTGTAGGGGTTTGAAACGAAGGGTTTTTTAAAAATGTGGTTTCTTTCTTTCTTGAAGTCAACTGCTTTCTGAAATATTCATGCTTTAATTATATCTACACTGTTAATCTTTGATATTGACAGGGCATAAAGTATGCCTGAGGGCTAAAATGGAAAACATGAGCGGCTAATGTCAGTATACCATTTTTTTCTGTTTTTACATTACCTAGTACAGAGTAAAGCAAAACTTTTATGATTGATGGCTTTTTTGTCTCAATAATTAGACAAAACCAGCAAGCGCTAACATTGTAAGGTAGATGATATTAGCTCGGGGCTTCCTAAATCTACCTTGGTCACCACCACCACCACCCCCTCCCCCCACCAAGAGCCAGTTAGTTTTTAGGATACCCACAATGAATATGCATAAGATAAATTTGCATATACCGGGCCTCCAATGTAGGCAAATCAATGTGGTGGCAGCGAACTTGTTCTGCCCCTTACTGGATTTCCCCCTGCCTAATTTGTTCTACTGGCAATTCTTGCAGAGCACTGAGCACTTTCTGGGACTTGGACCAGCAGGCCCCCACCCCCTGTTCCAGACAAAAGAACAGAGGTGGAAGAAGAGGTGAGAAGGCTTCAGCATTTGTGCCAGGAAGCAGTGAACTAAGTCTGTGCCTTTTTGGGCTTCCTCCTGCCTTATTTATTTATTTATTTAGAGTCTTTTTTTTTTTATACCGAAGTATAGCTGAGTGCCTTCACTCCGGTTTACAGAGAACGAAAACAACTTCATACATAGAACAAGTTATAACGCAAGTACAACTAAGTGGATAGTTAACATCTCGGCAGAGGCAGAGTATAACATATTAGCAGGAAACAATTTACAAATCAATTTAGATGATTCTTAGTAAGGAAGGTATGAGATAACAGTTAGAGACAAAGGATATACAGATTAGTCTGTGAATGATTGTCTAAACAACCATGTTTTGTGTTCTTTTTTGAATGATTTGGAGTTTCTGATAGAACTTAGGTAAAGTGGAATAGAGTTCCATTCTTTAGGCCCTGCTATGGAGAACGCTCTGTTTCTAGTAATGGATAGTTTTGCAGATGATAGGGGGGGAATGATTAACTGCAATTTGTCAGTAGTCCTTGTAGAACGGGGTGATTTGTGAATTGCAATCATGTTATCTAGGGAAGAAATGTTGTCTTTGTAAATTTCGTTGTGCAGAATGGCTAGAGTCTTGTATTTAATTCTTTGTGAAATTGGTAGCCAATGTAGATTTTTTAGGGTTGGTGATATGTGATCATGTTTCCTCTTGCCAGTGAGTACTCGTGCAGCGGCATTCTGCAGTAATTGCAACGGTTTCAGTGTGGATTTCGGTAGACCGATGAAAATTGTGTTGCAATAATCAAGGCTTGAGAAAATGAGAGTTTGAAGAACAGTTCTAAAATCATTCGGGAACAGTAGAGGTTTGAGCTGTTTGAGAATCTGGAGTTTGTGAAAGCAAAATTCCTTACCTTGTAATAGGTGTTATCCCAGGACAGCAGGATGTAGTCCTCACATATGGGTGACGTCAGTGAACGGAGCCCAGGCGGGAAAACTTTCTGTCAAAGTTTCTAGAAACTTTTGACTGGCCCAGTGAGGCCACTGAGCATGCCCAGCATGCTATGATATTCTCTGCCACAGGTGTCTCTCTTCAGTCTAGTATGTAGCAAAAGCTTTAGCAAAAAGAATAATAAAAATAAAAAGGCCCAACTCCGCGGGGTGGCGGGTGGGTTCTGTGAGGACTACATCCTGCTGTCCTGGGATAACACCTATTACAAGGTAAGCAATTTTGCTTTATCCCAGGACAAGCAGGATGCTAGTCCTCACATATGGGTGATTAGCAAGCTAGAGGCTGAGTCATTGTGTAGTGCAATGTTTTTGTTGAATGAGTCAGCTGAAGATCACAGCAGTTCGGTTGTAGTAGGAGTTGGGTTTAAGCTGGAAACAAGTTCTTTAAGACAGATTGTCCATAGGCTGAATCTTGTCGTCCTTGCTTGTCCAAGCAGTAATGAGCTGCAAAGGTGTGAAGGGAACTCCATGTTGCTGCTTTACATATGTCAAGTATTGGCACTGAACGATAGTGTGCAACTGAAGTTGACATTGCCCTAACTGCATGTGCTTTTACTCGCCCTTGGAGAGGAAGGCCTGCTTTCTCATAGCAAAACTGTATGCAATCTGCTAACCAGTTTGATAGAGTATGTTTACCCACTGCTTTACCTGGTTTGTTTGGGTCATAGGAAACAAAGAGTTGATTGGATTTCCTGTGAACTGCAGTGCGATTTAAGTAAAAAGATAGAGTGCGTTTGCAATCTAATGTGTGTAAGGCCCTTTCTCCTTGGTGAGCATGAGGCCTTGGAAAGAAAGTGGGTAAAACTATAGATTGGTTTAAGTGGAATTCCGTAACTACCTTAGGAAGGAATTTAGGATGAGTACGGAGAACCACTCTGTCATGTAAGAACTTGGTGTAGGGTTCATATGTGACAAGTGCTTGTAACTCACTAACTCTTCTGGCTGATGTAATGGCTATAAGGAAGATAGTTTTCCATGTAAGGAATTTTAGGTCACTGGAATCAATGGGTTCAAAAGGAGAACGCATGAGTCTAGTTAAAACCAAATTTAGAACCCATTGAGTGACTGGGTGTCTAATTGGTGGTTTAAGAAGAATTAAACCTCTCATAAACCTTTTTATGAGAGGTTGTGTAGAAATAGGTGCATCTGATACCTGATTATGGTAAGCTGAAATTGCACTTAAATGTACCCTTACAGAGGAGGTTTGTAGACCAGATTCTGAAAGATGGTACAAGTAGTCCAATAAAGACCTTGTGGGGCAAGTGAAAGGATTGATGTCTTTTTGCCTGCACCACAAAGAGTATCTCTTCCATTTGGAAGCATAGTTCTTCCTTGTGGAAGGTTTACGTGAAGCTATAAGAACTTGGGAAATGTTAGCTGAAAGATTGAGTGGTTGTAAGATCAAGCTTTCAACATCCAAGCTGTCAGTGACAGGGATTGAAGGTTGGGATGTCGCAACCGACCCTGATCCTGAGTTATGAGAGTGGGAGCTACTCCCAGGCGAATGGGATCCCTGACTGAGAGGTCTAGAAGTGTGGGAAACCATACTTGTCGAGGCCAGTATGGGGCTATGAGTATCATTGTCCCCCTGTCCTGTTGTAGCTTCACTAGAGTTTTGGTTATGAGTGGTATCGGAGGATACGCATATAATAGGCCTGAGTTCCAAGGGTGAGCAAAGGCGTCCTTGGATGGCCTGTTGTTCAGGTTGTATAGGCAACAGTAGTTGTCCACTTTGTGATTCAGATGTGTTGCAAAGAGGTCTACTGTTGGTTGTCCCCAACGATGAAATATCTTGGTCACTACTATGGGATCTAGTGACCATTCATGTGGTTTGAATTGACAACTGAGTCTATCCGCCACTACATTGTGAATGCCTGCTAGGTAAGTGGCCTTGAGAATTATGGAGTTGTTCAAGGCCCAACCCCATATCTGAGCTGCCTCTTGACAGAGGAGGTACGAGCCTGTCCCTCTCTGTTTGTTGATGTACCACATGGCTACTGTGTTGTCTGTTTGGATCAGCACAGTCTTGTTTGTAAGGCAGTCCTTGAAGGCATGAAGAGCATAACGTATAGCTCGAAGTTCCAGGAAATTGATTTGAAAAGTTGCTTCGAGCTTTGTCCATGTTCCTTGTGTTTGGAGAGTCCCTATGTGAGCTCCCCAACCCAAGGTGGATGCATCTGTAGTCAGAGTTACTTGTGGGACCGGTTGTTGAAAGGGTAGGCCCTTGCACAAATTGTCCTTGTTCACCCACCACAGTAGAGAAGAACGTAGTTGGTGGGTTACTTGAATTGGAGAATAAAGTGGTTGAATGGCTTGGATCCATTGTGATCTTAAAGTCCATTGAGTTACCCTCATGGCTAGTCTTGCCATAGGAGTGACATGAACTGTGGAGGCCATGTGGTCTAGTAATGTGAGAAACTGATGCGCTGTTGCTTGTTTCTTGGTGTGAATCGAGCTTGCTAGTAGAGACAGTGTGTTTGCTCGATCCTCTGGTAGAAATGCCTTTGAGAGGTTGGTGTTTAAATCCGCTCCTATGAATTGAAGCAGGTGAGAAGGAGTTAGATGGGACTTTGGATAATTGATGAGAAATCCCATGGAGTGCAGTAGAGCAATAGTTTTGTTGAGAGACTGTATTGCCCCTTGTTGAGATTGGCTTCTGATGAGCCAATTGTCCAGATATGGGAAAACATGTACACTTTGCCTGTGTAGGTGTGCTGTTATTACTGCCAGACATTTTGTGAACACTCTGGGAGCAGAAGCTAGTCCGAATGGCAGTACTTTGTATTGGTAATGATAAATGCCCACCTTGAAGCCTAGGTATTTTCGATGAGGAGGGTATATTGGTATATGGGCATAAGCATCTTGAAGATCCAGAGAACAGAGCCAATCCCCTGCTTGAAGAAGTGGGAGCATTGTGCCTAGGGAAACCATCCTGAACTTTTCTTTTTTTAGAAATTTGTTGAGATTTCTGAGGTCTAGGATGGGTCGTAGGCCTCCAGTTTTCTTTGGAATGAGGAAATATCTGGAGTAGAATCCTCTGCCCTGCTGAGACCTGGGCACTGGTTGAATGGCCCTGGCTGTCAGAAGGGTGGATAATTCTATTTGTAACTGAATTATTTGGGAATTCTGATGTGGGTAGGAAGTTGGTGGGAATTCTGGAGGAATTGAAAGAAAATTTAGTTTGTAGCCGTGAGCTACAATGGAAAGTACCCATTGGTCTGTTATCTTTTCCCAGTTGTTGTGGAAAAAGGAAATTCTTCCTCCCACTGGTATGTTTTGATTGGGGTTTTGGAGGTTGGGTCTGATCCCTGGATCTGTGTTCAAAAACCCGCAGCTGGACCCGTCTGTGGAGGAGGCTGGGTACGGGCTGGTCTTGGTTGCCTGGCTTGAGAACGCTGGGTAGGTCTAGAAGGTCTAGTTCTGGTAGGTTGATTGTAGTACCTCCTTGGCCTGTAGTATGGACGTCTAGGTTCCCTGCGTGGGAAACGTCTAGGGGCCTGGGTGGTTGGTTCTTGAGGTAATTGTGACAATTGCCTTAAGGTCTCTGTGTGATCCTTAAGTTGTTGGACGGCATCTTGCATTTTTTCCCCAAATAAATTGTCTCCACGGCATGGCAGATCTACAAGTTTGTCCTGTACTTCAGGCCTGAGATCTGACGCTTTTAACCAGGCCCATCTTCGAGCAGTGATGCCCGCTGCTGCTGTTCTTGAGGCTGTGTCAAAGTTGTCATAAGCAGCCCTAACCTCATTTTTCCCAGCTTCTAGGCCCTTGGCAATGATTGATTGTGCAGACTCTTGAAACTGCTCTGGAAGGGAATTCGTGAAATGCTCCATCTGCTTCCAGAGATCCCTTTGGTACTGTGTCATGTACAGTTGGTAAGCCGAGATTCTGGAAGATAAAAGTGCACTTTGGTACACTTTCTTTCCCAAAGAGTCCAGAAAACGATGATCCTTCCCTGGAGGAGCTGATGAATGTGGACGTACCCTTTTAGATTTTTTCTGGGCAGATTCCACTACCACAGATTGATGTGGTAACTGTGTTTTTTGAAAACCTGGTGCCTGCTGCACTAGGTAAGTGGTATCTACCCTTTTATTCACTGCTGGGACCGTGCATGGGTGTTCCCACACTCGTTGTTGTAGGTCCAACAGAACTTCGTGGATGGGAATAGCCAAAACTTGTTTTGGTGGGTCCACAAATTGTAATACCTCTAAGGTATGCTGTCTTGAATCATCTTCAGTGGAAAGTTTGAATGGAATTGTATCCGCCATCTCTTGGACAAAACTTGAAAAGGATAAGTCCTCAGGTAGGGATCTTTTTCTTACTTCAGGTGGTGATGGTTCTGACATGAACTCTTCTGAAGATGTATTAGATTGTTGCTCATCCCAAGAGTCATCTTCATCTGGATGTTGATATGGAGTTCTTGGGATTGTTTTAGTAGGAATACCTGATGGTCCAGGTAATGGGTCCTCGATGGAGATTATTGGAGGATTCATGTCGATCCGTATTTGAGGAGCTTTATCGACAACCCTTTGATATTTTTGTGAAAGTCGTCGAAAAAGTGCCAATTCCTGGGCCTCAGTATCTTCCTGCTCTGTAATTGTCGAGGGAAGGATGGGTGTCCTCGAAGTAGATGTCGAGTGTAATGCTCTCGGTGTCGATTCCGTCGACGGTGGTAACATTACAGCCGGGATTTGGGCGTATATCGACGTCGATGACGTGATTATTTTTGGTGTCGACGTCGATTGAGCCGTCGGAGCCAAAATTGACCCCGGCATCGGTGTAGTCACCGGCATCGGCAAATTTGCCGGCATCGATGTGGAGAACATCGGCATCGACAATGAAGTCGGTATGGTGATTTGTTCCTTCAGAGCCTGTGAAATCGCTTGACGGATTAATTCCGACAATTCCGGCTGCACAACCGTTGGGAGCAGAGCGGTTGAGGGCGGTGGCGTAGGCTGAAGCACAATTTCCTGACACGTACCTTGTGGTGGCTCTGGTGTCGATATCGGAGTGGAGGTAGGCCGAGGCGTTATTGACTCCGAGGTTTCCTGATTTTTAGGCCGCTTCGCTGTCGAGGGTTCCTGGGAAGCCGAGTCGGACAACGAGGGGCTTCGATGACGGTGTCGATGTTTCGACTTTGATTTTTCTATCGATTTCGTCGACGTCGAGGACGATGAAGGGGACGAGTGGTCTCCCGAAGGTCCCGGTTGAGGTTTTTTAAGTATTACCCTCTTAGTCGCTCCAGCCGGAGACGACTTCGACGACTGCGATGTGGAAGGAATGAGTTGCAGGCTGAATAGATGTTCCATTTTTTCAAGCCTGATTTTCCTAGTTTTTGGAGTCATCTCCGCGCACTGTGGACAGTTATGGACATCATGTTTATCTCCTAAACATATCACACATTCAGTGTGCGGGTCTGTAAGAGACATTTTTCTCATACACACAGGGCATTTTTTAAATCCTGTGGACATTGTGAAATCGACGGCCGTCGATTCGACTGAGGAGAATTTTAAAATATCTCCGAAATCAAAATTTTTGACTGGGTTACTTACCGGCCGGCAAGAACAAACCCCGAGAGATTTCTGTGACAGAGAATTTCAAATTTATGACTATTAAGTCGAATAATAGTTGAGGTAAACTCAACGGCTCCGGATCCACGATGCTAGCTGCAGCGCGGAAAAAACGAAGACTGGACTGAAGAGAGACACCTGTGGCAGAGAATATCATAGCATGCTGGGCATGCTCAGTGGCCTCACTGGGCCAGTCAAATGTTTCTAGAAACTTTGACAGAAAGTTTTCCCGCCTGGGCTCCGTTCACTGACGTCACCCATATGTGAGGACTAGCATCCTGCTTGTCCTGGGATAAAGCCTTCTCTTGTTTTTGTTGCTATGCATTTTTTGAGGTTCAGTTCATTGTCTAGCAAGATACCAAGATCTTTTATTGGATTCTTCATTTGGATGTTAGCGTAGTCAATTTGAATGTGGGGCATTTGAGAAGATTGTTCTGAGTGGTTTCTTTGTGGTTTCTTTGTTTTACTGTCAGTTTTTACACAACACTGGGCATCAACCCTGTGATGACATCAACTGTGGGGCCCTGCTCCAGCCATAAGGGCCATGCTGGAGGCAGTCTCTTATGGTTTGCTAGCACTTAGGAGGTAATGAGGAGTTTTCTCTGTGTTGATTTTTCAGGCCCAACCTGCCTGGGGATCCTGATCAGGTTCAGGAAGGATTTCCTTTTCCAGTCCACTCACTGGCTAATTGGGATTGTCCGTCTGAGTTATTTTATCAGGTTTTTACAATTTTTCTTTGTAGGAGTCTTGTGAGACCCTGGGCACCACCTGGGCTCATGGAGTGGAGAACTATGTATCTGGGACTACCCAGGGGGCCGATGCAATACATTTGCGTAGAAAGCGGCACTGAACAGTCAGTGCCTGCTTTCTTAATGTGCCCCAGGCGCCCCCAAGGGGGACACCATGCAATATTTAAATTAGGGGGTTGCGTCGGCGGTCTGCTGGTTAGGAAATCCTACGCCGAGTTGATTGGCATTGGTTTCCCTAAACGCTGCACAGCCGCGGAGTTTAGGAAATGGATGCTTGTCATTCAAGTGTCTGTTTCCTGCAACCGACTGCCAGTGATTTGTTTGTTTTTTTCTATTTTGTAACTTTATTTAATTTTGTTTTTCCTCCTACTTAATATCACAACGATATTAAGTAGGAGGCAGGACAGAAAAGTAGTTTTTTCTGCTTTTCTGTACTGGTTTAAGGAACGCTCAGGAATTAACGCCTGCTCCAGCGTTAATTGCTGAGTGCTAAATGTGCATCCTAGAAGCACATTTGTTCTTTTGCATCTGGAGTGAATGCTATTAGACTCACTCCGCGTTAGACGCGCATTGAATAGCTGCTAATCCCCTTATTGCATTAGGAGATTCATTAGCGCCTAATTCAACCCGAAGCCTACTGTGGGTTTTACAGTGCGCTAGGCTGAGTGCAATGTATTGCATCACACCCAGGTTAGGGAAGACCTGCCCTTCCATACTTTTGATGAGGATGGAGGAGATGGTGACCTACTGCAAAGAACAACTCCAGTATTAAGCTTTGTTGAAAGAGATAGGACTTGAGTTTCAAATCCATGAGGAAGTTTTTTTGGCTGCCCCTTCATTCCTGCATTGGAGCAGGGTGAACTGCCTGTTTCTAGGGGATTCCTCCCATCTGGAAACCAAGAGCAAGAGAAAAAAAGAGATCAGAGAAACCAAAGATAAAGCTGAAGATCTCCTAACCGTGAGCAGCAACAAAACAAAGATCACTAAGGACACCCATCGTGTGTCTTCACCCCCTGGGGAGAGAGAGAATTTGATTCTGTGCAAAGGACAGTGTTGACATTTTTATTTATTTGATTTTATTCCCTGCTTTTTTTCTACCATACACACAGCAAATGCTGACCGGAACAGTGAACAACCACATCAAACATCAAATTCCATACATAAAATAATACATATTAAAATAAAATAAATCCATGCAATTTAAAACTTTTTTGTGGCATAGAAAAGCAATACAGGACCACCCCCTCCCTGCTCTTAATTAGATCCCACTGGAAATAATCAGGTCTTCATGCTCTTTGTATAGGATAAATAGTTGATCTGAAACCTAGTCTCCAGAGGTACAGAATTCCACAATTTTGGACCCCTTACTAATTACTCTTTTCCTGCAAGTCATAGTGCATACCTCCTTCACTGATGGAACTACAAAAAGAGCTCTCTGTGCAGATCAAATACTCCTAATTAAGGGCATAAGGCGTGACCAGCTGTCTAAGATATTCTGGTCCAGACCTTTGTTTAATCTTAAACATCAAAACCATCATCTTAACCTGGATATGTTCCTTAACTGGCAGCCAAAGAAGCTAGATCAATAAAGGTCTTGTACTTGTCTATCATGAGCTTGAAAAGATCAACCTCGCCACCATATTCTGCATTATTTATAAGTGGTATATACATCTTTCTGAAACTCCTAACACCTCATTACAATAATACCAAATGGGACATCAAAGCCCGAATCACCATTTGAAATGCAGCAAGGCTCAATAATGATCCTTAAAAATATCTGTCAGATCTGATTAGAAATATGATGCTCAAAAGATACTACTTCATCATACCAGACTCCTAGGTTCCTAACCTTTGCAGTAGGCACTGCTGTTTCATCCTGTATCTTGAAAACACCTGGAGAAAAAGGGCACTCCTACCAGAGGTGAAGGTATTTTCCGCCAGCCAAAGGAAGCCCTGCCCACCTGGGAGCTCCACTTGTCCCAGCCCTAGAGGATGAAAGCTTGCCTGGCCCTGGTTCAGAAATTCATGAACAGATAGGGGAAAGACTGTAGGGAAAAAGAGAGACATTGTAATGGTGCAGAGGATTTTGTTATTGCTGCCTTTCTACAATTTTGTTTTTCCTATCAATAAAGACTTTTATTTGGACACTAACACAGTGACTCCAGCATTGTCTTTTGGGCTAATTACTGCATCCACATTGAGAAGGAAAGATACCACTCCCCAGGGGTAAAGAGGAAGGTACATCCAAGCCACCTTTAGCACTCAGGGCCCTGAAACAAATCTCTCTCCCCCCCCCCCCCCCCCTAGAAAAAGGATCTAGGGCCCTGGGAAAGAGAAGGTTAGCCTGAGGTAAGAGCCCCAAAAAGACAAATACTTTTATGGTCCCATCGGAGCATAGCCTGTCTCCCAGGATGGGGTTACAGATATACATGTATTTATTATTTAATAATTTATTTAAAATATTTTAAATTCCACTCATATTGAAAGTGCATGGTGAGCAGATTACCGAGATAAAACAAAATTAAAATATTTTATTTTTTATATATATATATATATATATATATATATATTTGATTAACATTTAAATATTTAAACTAAAAAAGAGCTAAAAACATGGATGTTTACCAAAACCTACCAACTCACCCACTGACTTTAAAACACCACTCCCCTCCTATTAACACTTGGCAAACTGATGGACCCAAGAAAAGATGTGATTATTACTCAGATCTGTAATATGTTTCGATTAACCTACAAACCAAGTTCATAAAAATGATATCTTCTATGTTAGCAACTTTATGAACCTTTTGGAAACACTGTTAAACATCGTAACTTTGTAAACCATTGTGATGGCGAAACCGAACAACAGTATATAAAACGCAATAAATAAATAATTAATACAAGGTAAACATGTAAATATAGGAGGAAAATAATTTCCCAATACAATAAGAAAATAACATACTGCATGTCAAGTCCACATCACAAAGGGAAGGGAGATACAGAAATTAACTCATAAGCAAAGAAAAAAAATATGGCCAAGCCCCACTCAACTGTTAATAAAACCCAAATCCTTCTCTACCACCTATCACCTCCCACAAAACTGCCAATAAAGAAACATATGTTTAAATAATTGTTTCATCTGATAAAAAATTTCTAAATGTAGAGTCAAAAAATAAAACCCCAAACTGATTCCCTTGATAACATTTCATGCATTTACATGGGAATTTCAATAAAAAAAAAGCCCTCAATATAATAACTGAAGAACAGACTTCCTACTCAGCTGAGTCACACAAGCCACATTAAGGAAAACCTGGATTCATTGATCACAGAAGAGAAACAATATTTAAAATGCTGTTTGAGCTCCAAGTCTATCTATTTCTTAGCAGAATGACCAGAGATGATATAATGACCTGAGAAGTATCCAAGAATGCAGATAAATCCAAACTATCTGTAGATATTATAGTTAACAAAAACTCCTTCCTCATTTACCCCTTTGCTTCATCACTGGAATATAAAAAACACTAGAAAGAATAATCTCCTTTTCTGGAGATATTTTTAAAAAGTCTCTCAGGTACTTTTTGAACAACTTCTGTGTAGACAGAAATAATTGCTTAAATAGGTTTCATATATTTTATGATTATTTTTGGTAGCCCACTTAGAACTGTCAAAGCAAGTAATAAAAAAATAAAATATTAACTTTGATACAGGAAAGTTTAACAACTACAAATTTTTTGCTTTCAGTAATTTCTCCATCTACAGTTTATTAGAAATATTCAGAGTGCCCATTACATGAGCCATACTGGAAGCCTGTAAAATAGCAGTCTGGTTAGAATAAATGCTATGGACCGGATTTTAAGAGGTACGCACGGGCGCGCACAAATCTACGCCCGATTTTATAACATGTGCGCATGTTATAAAATCCAGGGTTGGCGCACACAAGGGGGTGCACACTTGTGCACCTTGCGCGCGCTGAGCCCTAGGGGAGCCCCGATTGCTTTCCCCATTCCCCCAGCCCTATCTAACCCCCGACCTTTGTTAAATAAGTTGCGCCTGCCTTTGGGCAGGCATAGGTTGCGCGCACTGGCCAAGTGCCGAGCGTAATGCCTCGGCACGACCACTGTGCCAAAGGCCTCGGTCCCGCCCCCACCCCACCCACTCCCCGCCCCTTTCTTCAAGCCTCGGGACATACGCGCATCCCCTGGGACTTGCACGCGTCGCCGGGCCTACGTAAAATAGGCTCGGCGCGCGTAGGAGCGGGTTTTCGCGGTTACGCTCGTAACCCTTTTAAAATCCGCCCCAATGTGTATAAACAGTAGGTAAAACAATGTATATGTTGTGGATCATTGGTAATCACTAATAATATTCCACTAAACCAACATTAATCCATGCCATATAAGATATCATATGTGACGCTCCCAATTTTCTTCAATCAAGATATTACTATTGAAAGTATGAGCAGCAAAATAGGCTTTATCCTTTAGCTTTCACTTCAAGACTCGGCCTTACATTTAATCATTGGTCACAGATGTAGAAATATATTTTAAGTCTTTTTTTTAATGCAAAAATTAATAAAAATGTTCATCCAGTGAAAAATGATATACTTGAATTACTTAGCAAAACGATATATCAGTTGTAACTCTTGTGATGGTCAACTAAACCTAGGATTTGACTTTTTAATCCATTAGTCACCGACACTCTGGTCACCGACACCCGACACGGGACTGTGTTTTGGACCACTGTCCTTTTTAAAGGGCTTTTCATTGGCTACGGCTCTGTAGTTCGAGAGAAGAATTTTTTAGTCAAGCTGAAATTCTGTCCTGTAGATTATTAAATTGTGGATATCCTACGAAATATATGAAAAGAGCACTTAAACGTGCTTCTAATGCTAAACGTCAGTGGTTATTGCTTGATAAAACATCGGAAGATTGTCATTCTCCATTAGTTTGCACTGTGCCTTTTTCTGACAAAGCCAAAATGATTGGATCATTGATCATACAACATTGGGCAGTTTTGAAACCGCAGAAAAAAATCTTTGCAGAAAAACCCATTATCACGTATAGTCGGCGAGAAATATTGGTGATGCACTTGTACACTCATATTTAAAGCCATTAGTGGTTTCTGATAAGTCATCCATGGGGACACATTGGGTAGACACACGAGGTTGTGCATATACAGCTCATGAGAGGCTTCTAGGAAAAGTAAAAAGTTATGGGATAGGTGGCAATGTCCTTTCATGGATTACAAACTGGCTAAAAGATGTAAACAGAGAGTAGGACTAAATGGACAATTTTCTCAGTGGAAGGGAGTGGGCAGTGGAGTGCCTCAGGGATCTGTATTGGGACCCTTACTTTTCAATATATTTATAAATGATCTGGAAAGAAATACAACTAGTGAGGTAATCAAATTTGCAGATGATACAAAATTGTTGAGAGTAGTTAAATCACTAGCAGATTGTGATAAATTGCAGGAAGACCTTGTGAGATTGGAAAATTGGGCATCGAAATGGCAGATGAAATTTAATGTGGATAAGTGCAAGGTGATGCATATAGGGAACAATAACCCATGCTATAGTTACACAATGTTAGGTTCCATCTTAGGTGCTACCACCCAAGAAAGATCTAGGTGTCATAGTGGATAACACATTGAAATCGTCGGTTCAGTGTGCTGCGGCAGTCAAAATAGCAAAGAGAATGTTGGGAATTATTAGAAAGGGAATGGTGAATAAAACAGAAAATGTCATAATGCCTCTGTATCGCTCCATGGTGAGACCGCACCTTGAATACTGTGTACAATTCTGGTCGCCGCATCTCAAAAAAGATATAGTTGCGATTGTGAAGGTACAGAGAAGGGTGACCAAAATGATAAAGGGAATGGAACAGCTCCCCTATGAGGAAAGACTAAAGAGGTTAGGACTTTTCAGCTTGGAGAAGAGATGGCTGAGGGGGGATATGATAGAGGTGTTTAAAATCATGAGGTCTAGAATGGGTAGATGTGAATCGGTTATTTACTCTTTCAGATAATAGAAATACTAGGGGGCACTCCATGAAGTTAGCATGTGGCACATTTAAAACTAATCGGAGAAAGTTCTTTTTCACTCAATGCACAATTAAACTCTGGAATTTGTTGCCAGAGGATTTGGTTCGTGCAGTTAGTATAGCTGTGTTTAAAAAAGGATTGGATAAGTTCTTGGAGGAGAAGTCCATTACCTGCTATTAATTAAGTTGACTTAGAAAACAGCCACTGCTATAACTAGCAAAAGTAACATGGAATAGACTTAGTTTTTGGGTACTTGCCAGGTTCTTATGGCCTGGATTGGCCACTGTTGGAAACAAGATGCTGGGCTTGATGGACCCTTGGTCTGGCCCAGTATGGCATCTTATGTTCTTATGAAATGCCCAATAACATCAGACGGTCCAGCAAAAAGGTATGATTGAGAGTCTCAAAAGCTGATGATATGTCTAATAGAAAGAGAAAATAACTAATACCAAAGTCAAAGCCCTGCTGAATATGATTAAAACTGGAAAGTAAAAGATTCTGTATAATATTGCAGGTAAAAGCTGAACTGAGAATTATGGAGAAAATTGTTCTCCAGCTAGTCCTGCAACTGAGTAAGGACTACTTTCTCTATTATTTTAGCGAGAAGGGGTAGGGAGGAGATCGGACATTGGTTTGAGGCATCTAAATAATCCAGGTTGGCTCTTTTCAGTAAGGGGCGGACAACAGCTGTTTTTAACAAAGGAGGCACAGTTTGAAATCCGTAAAATGTTTATAACGCCTACATTAACTGTTAACAATCGCTTGAACCTTTTAAACACAATGTTGAACATCAAATCTTTGTAAACCGTTGTGATGGCAATAACCGATAAATAGATAAAAATAAAAATTATCCTTCAAATGCCCTAATATAGCAGACATCTCAGAACATGAGGCTATTTCAAAGTCCTGCCAGCCAACATTTGAAAGAAGAGGAGATGAGTACACAGAAGTAGTTGCTGTGAGCAGTTTTATTATGGAAAAAAGACGCAAATGTTTCACATAAGGGATACAAAGCTCCAGAAAGAGGACGCAGCAGAGCAGCAGTAAGTGAATGGATTATCCTGATTAGTTTGTGAGGCCAAGAAGCAGCTTTAGAGATCCTAACAGAGTACCAGGTAGGTTTTATATGGTCCAGACAGCTTTTGTACTTCTCAAGTCTGGACTGATAGTTCATGAGATTTGAATCAGTTTAATCCTTATGCCAGCAGTGTTCTGCTGCCCTAAGCCCACATTTTAAGGACCTTAAATCAGTGGTGTACCAAGGAGCTATGTGGTTTCAATGAATAACCAGAGGTTTCATAGGACCCAGTGTGTTTAAGGCAGAGAGAAGGGATGAGACAAGGAAGCCAATGAAAGTGCAAATGATCAACCTCAATTTCTGGCCGACATAGAAACCTATGTGGGACAGTAGTCCCATGAAGTGAGATAGCTGAAAGACTTATTGCGCAATGAATCAAAGAATGATCAGTCCAAGGAAAACTGATGCCAGAAACATGGCAAGCATCCAAAGAAATCTATTCCTCATGAACAAGCCATAAATCCTGAGTATGACCCTGTTTATGGGGGGATCATTATACTATGAAATCTTGTTCTAGAGTACTCTTTCCTATGAAAATGGTTTGCTTCCTATACATTACTGATAACTTTGAGGTACTTGAATGTCTCTATCATATCCCCTCTGTCTCATCCCTTCATTTGGGTACATATTTAAGCCTTTAAATTTAATTACCTTGGACTTTTGGTATAGACTCTACACTGTTTTAGTAGCTTTTCTCTGGACTGCCTCTACCCTATTTATATCCATTTGGAGATATGGCCTCCAGAACTGCACACAATATTCTAGATGAGGTCTTATCAATACTCTGGACAGAGACATTATCACCTGTTTGTTTTGGGGGTTTTTTTTATATTTAAATCTTTTTATTGGCACGAAAGCATAGGAAAACATGGTTACACTACTGTGTTCCATACTAATAATGTATAACAGTTATATTTGGTACCTTATCAGGTATGATACACAAATATGCACATGCCAATCATTTCAAGTAGTAACCTGTACCCTCCCACTCCCCATCCACCCTCCCCTCCCCCCCTATCGGGAAGAACTAGGTAATAGCTATACAGAAAACAGAAAAATACGTTAGTGATGTAGTCAACAGTGATAGCGCACATTTTTAGTGTGTTCCAGTATCACATTTCACATTCAAAGAGGTAAGAATGCCAAGCTATCATATTTCTCATCTAGAAATCAGTGTAAATGAAGCCAGTCACAGAAAAGAAAAGGACCATCACTCCTTAGATAAGGAGGGTTTCTCCACCCAAGTTTCATAACAGCCCCAGATTTTAGAGAAATTGTGAAGTGTTTTGTTCTTGTATGCTGTAATTTTCCCCAAGGTATGCATGTGTAATACTTGTTGTTGTACCTCCAGCAATGTTGGCACTTGAGATGTCTTCCACCTCCTGGCAATGGCACATCTCGTTGCTGTCGCAACATATTTAATAAAACAATTATAGAATTTGTGTCTGGTTGTAGTGTCTTCATTCAAGACAGCTTGTGATGGGATGAGATGTATTTCCTCACCAAGCACTACGGATATCCAAGATGAGATCTCAGTCCACAGATATTGTATGTGAGAGCACTCCCACCATAAGTGGAAAAAGGTGCCTGGTTTCTGACAAAGTTTCCAACACTGGTTAGAGGCGCTTGAAGAAAAATAATGTAATTGTGTTGGTGTTACATACCACCGAAAATATAATTTATATCCATTTTCTATATGTAATGCTGAGATCAACCCCTTCCTGAGTTGTTGGAAAATTCGTGTCCAGTCCTCTGCAAGCCAACCCCGCTGGAGATCTCGCTCCCACGCACGGACATGGGATTCCGTCATCGATATTTTACCAGCGAGTAGACCATAAATTCTGGTGATATGTTTTCCAATTTTATCTGCATTGCGACATAAAAGTTCAAAGGGAGACATGCCACCTGCTAGGTCTTCCTCTATTTTATGTTGAAAAAAGAAATGACGAATATGCAAATATTGAAACACGTCTATTGGTTCAAGTTGAAAACGACTGCTTAGTGTAGAGAAGGGCAGGAAGCCTCCTGGCTCCCATAAATGCACCATTTGAGTAATGCCTTTGTCGATCCACTTGGAAAAGGCACGTAAATTCTCTGCGGGTTTAAAAGTTTTATGGTGTAGAAAGTGCGTGCTATGGAAAAAAGTCTTATGACCCACTAACACTTTCCGCCATTGATTCCACGTTTATAAAGTGGATTGGACCAAATCGGGTAGATTAACCGGTGGTCTCCAGGAAGTACGGTTTTGCCACAATAATGCAGTCATGGGAATACTTCCTAAAATCGCCTGCTCTAACAGAACCCAGGGCTTTTTTCGCTGGACTTGATGCCACTCTACAGCTGCTTTAAGTTGTGCCACCCCTTGATAACGCTGTAGGTTTGGCATCCCCATACCTCCTTAGGTTTTGGGTAGATAAAGAGTCTCTCTCGCTATGCAAGGTCTCCTGCCCTTCCACAGGTATTTGTTGATTCGATTTTGCCACTTTCGAACTATGGTGGATGGTATCACCAGAGGAAGAGTTTGCAAAAGATATAATATTCTAGGCATTACATTCATTTTAATAACTGCCAAACGGCCCAACCAGGAGATATGATAACGATCCCATTCCTCCAACTCTTTATAAATTTTGGCCATCAAAGGAGGATAATTAAACTGATATAAGTTGCAAGCAGTATCTATATAGACTCCCAGATATTTTATTTTAGATTTAGCCCATTTAAATGGGAATCCGGATTGAAGCAGAGATAGCCCGGACAGTGGAACTGACACATTTAAAAGTTCAGATTTTTCCCAGTTGATTTTGAAGCCTGACACTGCACTAAAAACCGTAATTTCGTCAGTGATGGCCCATAGAGATGAAAATGGATCTGTGATAGTAAATAAAATATCGTCAGCAAATAAGGATAATTTAGAAGAGAAATCGCCCACCCTGATCCCTTGGATATTAGTGTTGGATCTAATCCGATGTGTAAAGGGCTCCAAAAATAAAGCAAAAAGTAATGGGGAGAGTGGACATCCTTGTCTAGTTCCTCGTCCAACGATGAAGGGCTGCGAGTATCCTCCATTAATTTTTAGGCATGCCGTAGGTGAGTCATACGGTTTCATCACCCACCTAATAAATCTCTCTCCAAAGTTAAAGGCCCGCAAACTTTGAAAGAAAAAAGGCCAGTGTACAAAATCGAAGGCCTTTTCGGCGTCCAATGCTAGGAGGACCATAGGTATGTTTTGCAATCTGGCCCACCACATGGAGTCCATAGTCTTTCGAACATTATCCGAAGCCATCCTACCAGGTATGAAGCCAAATTGATCTGAGTGTACCAGTTCCGGTAGGAAAGCATTGAGACTTTAGCTAATATTTTAGCCATCAATTTCATATCAAGATTTATTAGTGAGATTGGGCAGTAAGAGCCACATACTGTGAGGTCTCTACCTGGTTTTGCTAAAAGAGTCACTCCAGCTAGGTTGGCTTCCCTAGAAAAGGAGTAGGGTCCCTGTAAGGAATTAAAGAGAAACCAGGAGAGGAGCGAGTGTAGTGGCAAATGTTTTGTAAAATGAGGCCGTGAAGCCATCCAATCCGGGTGATTTCCCCACCTTCAAAGATTTGATGGCCCACATTACCTCAGCAGATGTAATATCTCTATCTAAATAATCTTGAGTTTCCTGCTGCAGCTTAGGTATTGTGACCCCTGCTAGATAATTATCAATCTCCATTGGTTGTATATATGGGGTGGCTGCATAGAGATCTGAATAAAAGCGCAAGAATCTCTTCCGAATATCAGAAGTAGAAGTCCACATCTGACCTGATTCATCTTTTAATTTAATAATGTTATTTTGGGTTTGTTTTATTTTCAGTTTACGAGCTAGATGTTTGCCAGCCTTATTATCCCCTTTGTAATACTGCTGATTGTTAATTTCAAGATTGCGAGCAATTTGTGCAGCTTCCAATTCACCCAAATGATGGCACAATTGGTCCATCTGGGCAAGTATATCAGGTCCTCCAGGAGAGTATCTAATTTATCTTTAGTTCGTTGTTTTTTGAGAAAAGACCCTCGTGCAATTAATTTACCTCGTATGACCGCTTTAAGACAGTCCCACAAGGTCACAGGGGATATCTCATCCGACATATTCAAAAGCAGGTATTCCTGTATGTCCTTTTGAAGTTGAGCGCAAAAATCAGTATCCTCAAGCAGACCGTTGAGTTTCCAGAATTGTTGACCTCAATCATACGACGATATATTTATTTTTAAGGTAATCGGACTATGGTCAGACCAGGTGATTGACCCAATTTGGGGTTGAGATATGAGATTGGCACAGCTTTTAGCAACCATGAGATAGTCAATTCTAGAATAAGAATGGTGTGCTCTAGAGAAATAAGTATATTGTCGGTGAGTAGGATGCCACACTTTCCAAGCATCTATTAAGCCGTGATGCTTAAGAACTTGTTTAAGGATCTTGCGCTCCTTGTGATTGATTGGTGAAAAGCCCTGGGAGTTATCCAGTCGGGGGTTGATCGTTAAATTGAAGTCGCCACCCAGAATTAAATGGCCTTCAGCACATTGTTCCAAAAGCTGAGATACATTATTTAAGAAATCTCCCTGTGTCGTATTAGGTGCGTATATATTGAAAAGTGTAAATTTTACCCCACCAATGGCGATGACAAGAAGTATATACCTCCCCCCAGGATCTATAAGGCATGCCACTTCTTCAAATATCAAATCTTTTTGTAACAGGATTCCCACTCCTAAATACTTATGTGCCAGCGGCCTGGGAGCCCAATATTGTTTTGGGTATTCTGATCGCCGGAGTAAGCGTTCATATCTGCGTTTTAAATGCGTTTCTTGGAGGAATGCAATGGTCGCCTGATGTAGTGCAAGTTCAGAGAAAAGACTCTGGCGTTTGAATGGTGAATTCAGACCTTTTACATTAAGAGAGAGAAAATTTACAGACGTCGTTTAAAATATTTAACTCAGTGCATAAGATAGGCAACCTTAGTTTGTGAGATACTTTTGTACAAAAAAGTCCAATATAAGCGATCAGTTGGACTCCAGTGTAATCCAAAGTGATCGCCCTCGGACCTGGATCATAAATACAATATAATTCCTGCACAGAGGCAAAACTGATAACATATAACATCACTATAATCTTAATCTTAGTTCCCCTTCCCCCCCGAGCTTTCCCCACCCATGCACAGCACGTTCCCTCTTGAGGGACTAAGCTGTTTTAATGTGAGAGGGAGTTATCAACTTAGCAGGAGCATGTCCCCAGACAGCCAACATACTTCAACAGCAAATGCAAACTTCAAATATAAAATCTCCTCAAAAGCTTAACAGGCTCTAACAAAGTAAAGTCTCAAATCCAAAAGTATCAGCCAGGGTGATACACCTGTAACTTAAAAATTATGAGCAAATCACTCAATCAGCAGTATAAATGATTCAAATAGTTACCCAGAGCAGTAAGAAAGGATATGTTGAGCACACTGTCTCAATTATGTTCCCAGCTTGTTTGTCCAGAGTCTGGATTACGACGCAGTCTTTTGTCTCCCCTGGTTATTCTTTGCCAGCGGGGGTAACCTTCTCTTCGGGAAGTATTTTTAACGGTGCTGGAGTTTCTTCTATGCCAGAGTAACTTGCGTTCTTCAAGATGTGGGAAGCTTCTGCCACCGTTTTAATGCGGTGGGTCTCTCCCCCCAAGGAGAAACTTAATCCAAAAGGGAATAGCCAAAGATACCTTATATTATCTTTTCTCAATGTCTCCGTGATATTTTTGAACTCCTGGCGCTTCCTAATCGTGATGGGAGATAGATCTGAAAATATCATAATTTCATGTCCATTCCAATTCCATGTCGCTTGCTTCCTCACTATAGCTGCAATTTTGTCTTTGACCGCAAACTCATGGAAGCATGCTATGATATCTTTAGGTTTATTGGAGTTTCTGGGTCCCATCACCCTGTGCGCTCATGCAATCTTCACTTCGGTGGCAGAATTGGAGGTTGGGGTTTGATCTCTTTCTGCGAGCAACATGGCGCTAACTTGAGATACTACAGTGACGCAGTCCTGAAAATCAGGCGTTTCGGGTATGCCACGAAACCGCAAATTTTGACGGCGGGAATGGTTTTCGAGGTCGTCAACTTTCTCATTAAGCTGTTCAACTTTCAACTGCAACTCGGTCAGATTCTCGCGGTTCGCTTTGATTTCATCACTGTTTGCCTCTGCCCGCGTCTCAACTTCAAAAATGCGGCGGCCATTTTCCGTCACTTCCCCCCTCATCTCCTCAATCGAATTCATTATGTCAGTAGTGTGAGTTAATATATCATTTTTTAAGCTCAGCGAGCCAGCCTTTCATTTCTGCTCGATTTGGAGACTCACCTTCATCAAGGTTCGGCTCTGCATCGTGATCTTCCATATCAGATTTGTCCGTTTCCCCCGGCGCCATTATCCTGCCAGCTAGCTCGGTGTTCTCGGTGGATTTTTTGTATGAGAACTTTTTAAAGTCTATCGGTTTTCACTTTACGGACATCAGATAGCTTAAGGGCAGCTGCTCGGTTAGTTTCGTGGAGATTCACTCACAAAAGAAGGAGATAAAAGAAGTGTTTGGTGGCGGTCTGAGGGAGCTCTAGTTCATGCGGCCATCTGCCAAGGTGACGTCACTTCCCTCCTAGCACCTGGTTTTTTTTTTAACTGGTTATGCAGCTACCTATGTATCCTAGCATCCCTTTGGCTTATTGACCTGTTTGGATAAGTTCCTAGAAGAAAAATCCATAAACTACTATTAATTAATAAGAAATAGTAGCTTGAGATTTATTTATTTGGGTACTTTATCAGGTACTTGTGACTTGGATTGGCCACTGTTGGAAACAGGATACTCTACTTGATAGAATCTTAGTTTGACGCAGTATAGAATATCTTATGTTATCTGCTCTGCAAGAACTGGGGTAGATTTTTTAAAACGGCGCGTTCGCGTACTTTTGTTCGCGCTCCAGGCGCAAACAAAAGTACGCTGGATTTTAGTAGATACGCACGTAGCCACGCATATCTGCTAAAATCCAGGATCGGCGTGCGCAAGGCTGCCGATTTTGGGCAGCTGGCGCGCGCCGAGCCGCGCAGCCTGCCTCCGTTCCCTCCGAGGTCGCTCTGAAATCGAAGCGGCCTCGGAGGGAACTCTCTTACGCCCTCCCCTCACCTTCCCCTCCCTTCCTCTACCTAACCCACCCCCCCAGGCCCTATCTAACCCCCCCCCTACCTTTGTCCGGGGATTTACGCCTCCCGGAGGGAGAAGTAAATCCCCGCGCGCCAGCGGGCCGCTAGTGCGCCGAGATGCGACCCGGGGGGCGGTTCCGGAGGGCCCGGGCCGAAACCACGCCCCCGGGCCCGTCCCCGAAACACCACGTCCCGCCCCCAAAACGCCGTGATCGGCCCCGCCCCCGACAAAAAACCCTGGGACTTACGCGAGTCCCGGGGCTCTGCGCGCGCCGGCAGGCCTATGGAAAATAGGCGCGCCGGCGCACAAGGCCCTGCTCGCGTAAATCCGGGCAGATTTACGCAAGCAGGGCTTTTAAAATCCACCCCACTGTGCATTGCTTTGAAAGAACTGCAATTTAAGAACTCTGATGCAAGATTTTATGATTAAGACCTTAAACTTCACTAATTATCCTCCACAAAAAAAGAAGAATGCAGAAAGATTTTTTAAATTTTACTTTGTTTTCTTCTCAGGTCTGTTTCATGAACTTAAAATAGTAATAAATCTCCATGAGGTCAAACCACTGCGTGATGTACTTTAGAATGCCAAACTGGAAGCAGAAAATGAGGTTTACAAGCTCCTTTCACAGGAGAGGAGCAGACATTAGTGAATTGCAACTCCACAGGGGGAAAGACACCAGCGGACTGGCCTGTTAAGGTCCTAGCACTTGGCATTTCTTATTCCTAAGCAACCTTTTCTGTGATGTTTTCTGTGGGCACATTTGTCACAAAAGAACAGGTTTTATATCATTGGCTCTGTGGTTTAAAATGGAAAATGTGCTTTAATTATTTTGTTTTCTTTTTTCATTGCAAGTTCTGAAGTGGGTTATTGAACTGGGTGGGCCAAGAACACATTATTAATCCTTGTCAAATGTGTATGTTAGGGACACTGCCTATAGATGAGGATGAGAGGGAGTCTGAAGGGGTAAAAGTATATCTGTCAGTGGAGACCTCTTCACAGTGGCAAGCAGATGGATACCTTCCCCCCCAAGCATGCATCTTCCAGTTGCAATATGGTCAAGATAGCCAGTTGTGTTTTAGCCAAATCTAGCTGGTTAATTTAAATATTGAATGTGAGCACTAATAGGGTCATTCATCAAATTTGTTAGGACTCAAACAGCTCCCCTAAGAGGAAAGGCTGAACAGGTTAGGGCTGTTCAGCTTGGAGAAGAGATGGCTGAGGGGGGATATGATAGAGGTCTATAAGATCATGAGAGGTCTTGAACAAGTAGATGTGAATCGGTTATTTACACTTTCGAATAAAAGAGGGACTAGGGGGCATTCCATGAAGTTAGCAAGTAGCACATTTAAGACTAATCGAAGAAAATTCTTTTTCACTCAACACACAATAAAGCTCTGGAATTTGTTGCCAGAGGATGTGGTTAGTGCAGTTAGTGTAGCTGGGTTCAAAAAAGGTTTGGATAAGTTCTTGGAGGAGAAGTCCATTAACTACTATTAATCAAGTTTACTTAGGGCCAAATTTTCAAAAGGCGCGGGCGTAGATTTGTTCACGCAACCCAGCGCGAACAAATCTACACCCGATTTTATAACATGTATGCGCTGCCACGCGCATGTTATAAAATCCAGGGTCGGCGCGCGCAAGGGGTGCATAATTGTGCAACTTGCGTGCACCGAGCCGCGCAGCCTTCCTCCGTTCCCTCCAAGGCTGCTCCGAAATCAGAGCGGCCTCAGAGGGAACTTTCCTTCTGCCTGCCCCCACCTTCCTCTACCTAACCCGCCCCCCAGCCCTACCTAGAAACCCCCCTTACCTTTGTCAGGTAAGTTGCACCTGCCTACCGGCCGGCCCACAATCCCAGACACAGTGGCAAATGACCGCTGTGCCTGGAGGCTCCAGCCATGCCCCCGCCCCACCCCCAGACAGCCCATGCCCCAACCCTTTTCCAAAACCCTGGGACGCACGCAGGGGCAGCTTTTCGGGGGTTACCCGCTTATGTTACGCGCGTAACTCCTTGAAAATCTGCCCCTTAGGGAATAGCCACTGCTATTAATTGCATTGGTAGCATGGGATTTTCTTAGTGTTTGGGTAATTGCCAGGTTCTTGTGGCCTGGTTTGGCCTCTGTTAGAAACAGGATGCTGGGCTTGATGGACCCTTGGTCTGACCCAGCATGGCAATTTCTTATGTTCTTAAATGGGGTTTAGCATGCACTGCGCATGTGATAAATAGCACAACGCAAGCTAGCATGGAAATTTTAAATGTAGTATGCATATGGGAAGAGTTAATGCAACTTTAGGTGTCCTACCACTTTCCATGGTTGGTTAACGCACACTAATGTGGAATTTAACCTCAGAAATAATTAAACTTTTTTTTTGTTGTTGTTTTGCGGTACAAGGGGAAAATTTTTTCGTGCGCCCATGGTAATTATCATGGATCGTGGCTATTATTGTATGCGATAAAATAAGGTCTTCTATCAGACACACCTACCACACCTGCCATAATGTTTGTGGAAATTTACTTGTTAGGGGAAACTGGATGCGTCAGGAGACTCGCCACAGACAACAATAAGAGGAACAACAACAACCACAAGAACAGGCAAGGGAAGTTCCAACCCCTCCTAGAGAAGTCCCTGCACTGGAGCCAGAGCCACTGGCCTTGCAGGGAGAAGGTTCGGGGCACATGGAGCACCTGGCAAACAGGCGGGCATGGCAGAGGAGATACAAGGAGTGCATCTTTCCTCCACAAGTCTCATTGCTGGGCATGTCAGAGGATTATGTGGTTAGCCGGTATCGCCTCAGCTCTCAGGCTATCCTGGAATTATATGATGAAATCTGAGAGGATCTAGATCCGGTCACGGAAAGGTCCCATGCTGTGCTGGGCCTCACCAAACTATTGGCCACTCTGCATTGCATGGCAACCAGCTCCTTCCAAACGACAGTAGGTGTCTTGGGGGGAATGTCCCAAATCTCTTTTTCTCGCTGTCTGGTCCAAGATTAATAGACTTCTGGAGCATGGGGAGAGAAAGCCTGGCCCTGGCACAATGGCATACAGACTTAACTGTACAAACTACTTTTCATGTCAGCGATGCTACATAGCATTTCCTCAGGACAGGAAACTGAAGAGAGGTTTTTTTTTGCCATCGCTAACTTTTCCAATGTTCTGGGAGCTATTGACTGCACTCACTTACCCATCATTCCACCCCGGGACAGGGAGGAAATCTTCCAAAACAGAAAGCTCTTCCACTCCCTCAACATGCAAGTGGTCTATGATGCTTGAATGCACATCCTTGACATGGTGGCCAGGTACCCGGGAGCCATGTACAAATCCTTTATACTTAGGCAATCGGGCCTGTATGAATATTCTGAAGATGGTCTCTACAGTGATGGTTGGCTTTTAGGTAAGAGAGATGCTTCTTTCTCTATTCCATCTTTGACTATGTGTTTGCAGCAAAAAGCACAGACATGGGGGGGGGGGGGGGGGGGGGCTGGGGAGGACTGTGGGGGATGTAATAGCATCGCTGACATGAAAAGTAGTTTGTACAGTTAAGTCTGTACGCCATTGCACCAGGGCCAGGCTTTCTCTCCCCATGCTCTAGAAGCCTATTAATCTTGTGAGGCCAAGCAATACACTTGCCATAAAGCTTGGTGTGTGAGCAGGCACTATACACTTTCTATGGGTTCACTTTAAAAAGTGGCCTTTTCCACTCCTCCCATTTGGAGCAGTTGAAATATCACTGGTTAACTGCAACCTTTAAGTGTCCACACTACTGGTACTCGCAGATCAGGTGTGGCCTGTTAGTGATGGGTCACCCAGGATGTCAGGCACAGTTTCTTTCGCCCATCATACAGGTAAAGCAGAAACAGCGGCCTGTGCATTTTGGAACTTACCATATTCCCTGTGGCAGGGCTGACAAATTTGTATCTCTGGAGGACATACTGCACATCAGCCAGGCACTTGCACATTCAGACTACGAGGCAGAGATTTTTCTGCTAGGACAGGTGTGTTAGCTCCAATGTACTGCTTCAGGGTTTGATGACTGCTACAAATGAATAGCCTTAGCTTGGTTGTGAGGGGCTGCCACACATTTGGTGGAATCCCTAGACGCAGTTTACTAGTTAGGAAGATCTGAACTAGATTCAGCTAATGCTGTATTGGTCATATAGTGTCCAAAAAAAGGTGGCATGCACTTAGGGTAGGAAAATAGGCTTTTAAGGTTCATGCTAAGCTAGAGGTTAGCTTCTACTGTCTAATAGCATGCTGTGGTTTGACAGCCAGATCTCAAAGTGACTGTGATGTGAATGATGCCCCCATTCTGTCTTTCAAAATAGAAAAACTGGAAAAAAATGTGACTAAGTAATAACAATAACCCAAAATAAAGTCACATATGTCACGCCATTCATTGAATTAGGTATACCCTCATAGGTGGGCCAATGTACACTTCCGCTTAACAGCGTTTTTAACTTTTATGCACAAATGCCGATGCGGCTGCCCATTCAAATTACAATCATAGGGTAACCCTTTTTTTTAACACGTGATTGATGCTGCCGTTTATTTTTTAAGGCACAAATTTATAATGCTGTTTTGCCAAATTCAACGCAATTTTTTTCAAAAAAAGTTTTTGAAAAGTTATCAATAACTTCCAACTTAAGATTGTATTCTTGGAAATAGGTATTCCTGGAAATAGATAACTTATCTTTTTCCAATAAGAGAAAGCAAATGTTGCTTACCTGATGTAACAGGTGTTCTCACAGGACAGCAGGATGTTAGTCCTCACAAATGGGTGACATCGAGGATGGAGCCCCAACCACGGAAAACTTCTGTCAAAGTTTCAGGAACTTTGACTGGCCCCTACTGGGCATGCCCAGCACAGCACCAACCCTGCAGCCAGCAGGGGTCTCCCTTCAGTCTTGTTTTCAAAGCTACAGGCAGTGCCGAAAAGATAAAATAAAAACGAACCCAACACCGCAGGGTGGCGGGCGGGTTTCGTGAGGACTAACATTCTGCTGTCCTGTCAGAACACCTGTTACATCAGGTAAGCAACATTTGCTTTCTCACAGGACAAGCAGGATGGTTGTCCTCACAAATGGGTGAGTACCAAGCTGAGGATGTCCTGACTTTTACCAAATGTACCCAACGGCGTGCAACAGGCAGAACAACTGGGGAGGAATTTGGTAAGGACATCCGCACCCTACCGGGAGGTGGAAGGGTGTTGGTACATCAAGTTGGAAAAAGGTTACGCAGGACAGATTGGCCGAAGATGGAATCTTGTCTTCCAGCTTTATCCAAACAATAGTGGGCTGCAAAGGTATGGAGGGAACTCCAGGTTGCAGCTTTGCAGATGTCAGGAAGTGGCACCGATCGAAGGTGTGCTACTGAAGTCGCCATGGCCCTCACAGAATGTGCTTTAACATGGTCTTAAAAAGGAATGCCAGCTTGCTGATAGCAGAAGGAAATGCAGTCCGCCAACCAGGAGGAAAGAGCCTGCTTACCCACAGGTTGCCCTAACTTGTTAGGATGGAAAGAGACGAATAATTGAGTGCTCTTCCTGTGGGCAACTGTACGGTCTAGATAGAAAGCTAGAGCCCGTTTACAGTCTAGGGTATGCAGAGTCTGTTCCCCGGAGTTGGAGTGGGGCCTGGGAAAGAAGATAGGTAGTATGATGGATTGATTAATATGAAACTCCGAAACTACCTTAGGTAAAAATTTAGGGTGAGTGCGGAGTACCGCCCGGTCCTGCAGGAGTTTAGTGTAAGGCGGATAGGTAACTAGGGCCTGTAATTCACTAACCCTGCGAGCTGAAGTGATAGCCAAAAGGAATAACACTTTCCATGTGAGATATTTTAAGTCACAGGAGTAAAGAGGTTCGAAAGGTGGTTTCATAAGGCGACCAAGAACCAGGTTAAGGTCCCAAGATGGGGCCGGAGGACGTAAAGGTGGCTTCAAATGGAGCAATCCTTTAAGAAAACGTGTAACAAGGGGTTGTACTGAAATAGGGACACCCCCGATACCTTTATGGAAGGCGGCTACCGCACTGACATGCATTCTAATGGAAGAGGTCTTTAGACCTGATTCTGATATATGCCAGAGATAGTCCAAGAATTTAGAAATTGGACAGGAAAGGGGATCAAGGGACTGAGAAGTGCACCATGATGTATATCTTTTCCATTTGTAGGAATAAGATTTCCTTGTGGAAGGCTTTCGTGAAGCGATCAGGACACGAGAAACTGAATCCGAAAGGTTAAATGGTTGAAGGACTAACCTTTCAACATCCATGCCGTCAGGGACAAGGCTTGGAGGTTGGGATGGAGGAGGCATCCGTCGTTTTGAGTGATCAGATGCGGGTCCTTTCCCAGAGGAATGTGCCCGCGGATGGACAGATCCTGGAGTATGGGAAACCACACTTGGCGTGGCCAGTGCGGTGCTATCAGGATCATAGTTCCCCTGTCCTGACGCAGCTTCCCGAGAGTCTTCGACAGAAGAGGAAGTGGAGGGAATGCATAGAGCAGACCGGTTGTCCACGTGAGGGAGAATGCATCCCTCGGCCGAGAGTGCTGGCTCCGAATGAGAGAGCAGTAATTGTCTACTTTGTGGTTCTGAGGGGACGCAAAGAGGTCTATGTGGGGATAACCCCATTTGTGAAACAGAGAGGTCGCTACCAAAGGGTCGAGTGACCACTCGTGTGGTTGGAAGACACAGCTCAGCTGGTCTGCCAATACATTGTCTACTCCCGGCAAGTAGGTGGCCCTGAGGTACATAGAGTGGGAGAGGGCTTCTGCCCAAATCTGCGCAGCTTCCTGACACAGAAGGAAGGAGCCTGTGCCTCCCTGCTTGTTTATGTACCACATGGCCACCTGGTTTTCCGTCTGAATTAAGATTGTGTGGTTTGATAGGCAATCTTGAAAAGTCCTGAGAACATATCGGATTGCTCTCAGTTCCAGGAAATTTATCTGGTGTTTGGCTTCCTCTGGTGACCAGAACCCTTGAGTTTGTAAATTGTTTACATGGGCTTCCCAACTGATGTTGGAAGCGTCGGTGGTGAGGATTACTTGGGGATCTGGTGGAAGAAAAGGCAAGCCCTGTAGGAGGTTGGATTGATTTGTCCACCAGGCAAGAGACAGACGGAGTGCATCGGTGATGCGAACAATGGAGGACAGAGGCTGAACAGCTTGTGTCCATTGCAGTCTCAGAGTCCATTGCGTGATTCTCATGGCCAGACGGGCCATGGGAGTCACATAAACTGAGGAGGCCATGTGTCCCAGTAGAATGAGGAATTGGCGAGCTGTAGCTGTGGGTTGAGACTGCAGCTGGCGAGCTAGGGACACAAGGATTTGAACTCGTGGATGAGGAAGGAAGGCTTTTGCTTGTAAGGTGTCCAAGTCCGCCCTAATGAAGGATAAGGCCTGTGATGGGACTAAGTAGGATTTGTCGTAATTGACAAGAAACCCTAGAGAAAGCAGAGTTTGAATTGTTAGGGTCAGGGAGGACCGAGCTATCTGCTGGGTTGGGGCCCTGATTAACCAATCGTCCAGGTAGGGGTAGACGTGGTCACCTGCCTTCCTCAGAAAGGCTGCCACTACCACAAGGCATTTGGTAAAAACTCGTGGTGCGGATGCCAGGCCGAAAGGTAGCACTCGATATTGGTAGTGATTGCGGCCTACTAGAAAACGCAGATATTTGCGATGAGATTGCGTGATCGCAATGTGGGTATATGCGTCTTTGAGGTCTAGAGAGCAGAGCCAATCCCCTCTTTGCAGCAGAGGGAGAAGCGAGCCCAGGGTTACCATCTTGAACTTCTCCCTGTAAAGGTACTTGTTGAGGGCCCGTAGGTCCAAGATGGGACCAAGTCCCCCTGACTTTTTTGGAATCAGGAAGTACCTGGAGTAGAACCCTAGTCCTTTTTGTAAGGGAGGAACGGGTTCTATAGCGTTTGACTGTAGGAGAAGAGAAACTTCCTGCTCTAAAAGAACAGAGTGATCGGTGAGTCTCCACGCCTGCAGGGGTGGGGAGTCTGGAGGTAGAGTCATGAAGTTGAGATGGTAACCCTGTGCAATTATCGCTAGTACCCACTGATCTGTGGTGATATGACACCACTTTTCTAGAAAGTGGCACAGCCGACCTCCTACTGGTATGGCTGGAAGAGGGGTTTGACAACTGCTCTCTAATTGGGAGTCAAAAACCCGTCGCAGGGCCAGGTTGTGGAGCTGGTGCGGGCTTTTGTTTACGAGACTGGCGAGGTTGAGTTTTATGGTAAGACCTCGCAGGCCTAGCCTTTGTTAGTGGGGGATAATACTTCCGTGGCCGGAAGAAAGACTTTTTGGAGTCTTTTCTAAACGGCTGTTTAGAAGGCAAGTCAGGAGGAATGGATGAGAGCTGTATAAGTGTCTCATGATGATTCTTTAGTTCAGCAACAATTTGTTGAATTTGCTCACCAAACAAGTTATCCCCTAGACAAGGCAAGTCAGAGAGCCTGTCCTGAACCTCCGGACGAAGGTCAGATGACTTGAGCCAAGCCCAGCGTCTAGCAGAGATAGCCGTAGCAGAAAGTCTAGTGGAAGCATCAAATATGTCATAAGATGTTATTATTTCATGCTTCCCAGCTTCAAATCCTTTATTTAGTAGGGATTGAAGCTGTGGCTGGAACTGTTCTGGTAAGGCATCTGAGAACTCCTGCATTTGTTTAAGGATGACTCTATTATATTGAGTCATATACAGCTGATAAGAAGCTATCCTAGAAATCAGCATGGCTCCTTGGTATACCTTCCTACCTATACTATCTAGGAATTTGTTTTCCTTAGTAGGAGGTATGGAAGAATGTGGCTTTACTCGTTTAGCTTTCTTTTGAGCTGATTCTACCACAACAGAATGATGGTCCAATTGTGGTTTCTGAAAGCCAGGTGCTGACTGCACCAGGTAGGTAGAGTCAGCTTTTTTATTTACCGGAGCAACAGATCCAGAAGATTCCCAATTCTTTTTGAGAAGGTCTAGAAAAACCTGATGAATTGGAATAGAGGTGATGACCTTAGGGGCATCCAGGAATTGGAGCAATTCCATCATCTGGTGCCTGTCATCTTGTTCAGATTGAAGCTGGAAAGGGACCAACTCCGACATGTCCTTCACAAAGTTTATGAAAGAGAGGTCCTCAGGGGGAGAATGCTTTCTACTCTCCGGAGGAGAGGGTAGTGAAGGCAAATCATTGGTGTCAGCCGAGGTATCATCACCCCAAGTGTCATAAGGATCAGGTTGCTGACCCTTAGGACCATGAGCGGGCTGAATACCTGAAGGCCCCTGTTGAGGCTCCGAGAAACTCGAAGGAATCACCGGGGGCATCAAGAATGTCCTCGGTGGAATCGATGCCGGTATCGGTATCGATGCCGGTATCGAAGGAACCGGTGTCGGCATCGAGGGAATCTGTGTCTGCATCGGAATCCTCGGTGGAGCTGATGTGCGTATCGCCCCCGAGGAATGTATCGATGGCGAGGGACGACAAGGCACCGATGGAACTACCCCCGAAGGGGGAATTAGATACGGTGTTTCTCCACCTGATGAGAATGCTGTCGGTGATCCGGGTATTGCCGGTGGAGGGGCATTCATGAGCGCTTCCATCCGGGCAAGCAGCGGCGCCAGTGCTGCTGGAATCGGATCGGTGACCGGTTCCACTCTCGGTGCCGGAGTCGGTGCCGGAGGAGTCTGGAACCGTAGTATCGCCTTGTCGATGGCCTCCTGGACATGCCGGTCCAGTTCTGCCCGGAGACCTGGGGTAACAAGACCCGGCTCGACGGGAGAGGGAGGCTGAGGCTGAGCCGGAGGGACCACCGTCACCGGTGGAATCGCGGCTCCCAAACCCCAGAGGGGTGAGGGTTGCCTCGGTGTCTGCGAGACAGTAGTGGACGGTGCCACTTCTGGTCGAGACTTCTTTGGCGGAGGCTCGGACGGTACAGAGGTCGATGACATCGATTCCTCGACGGGCCGAGACTTATGACGTCGATGGCAATGTTTCTCCTTCCGATTCCCTCGATGATCAGTGGAAGGGACAGGAGTCGATGGCCGTGAAGTCATCGATGGCGGACGGTCACCGGAGGGCTGTCGATGGCGATGAGACTTCGACTGTGCCGGTTCCGATGACGTCGATGCAATCGATGGCGTTGGGGTCCGAGCATGGAAGAGGAGTCCCATCTTTTCCATTCTGGCTTTGCGACCTTTTGGTGTCATTAGGGCACATTTGGTGCAAGTCAGGACATCATGCTCACTTCCTAAGTACAAAACACAGACTCTATGTGGGTCTATGATTGACATAGTTCGGGTACAGTCCGGACATCGACGGAACCCCGACGCCATGGCCATAGGCCAAAAATTTAGCCGCGGGACTGTCGACTGCCAATGGGCCTCGAGGGCCAAACTCGACGGTAGTCGACCAAACGACGGCAAAAACTTACCGAAGTTCCGCGGATGAAAAAATTCGAAGAAGGGAGACCCCTGAGGGGCAAATTTTCTTCAGAAATTTTTAATTGAAGAATTCCTGTCAGGAACGTGGTTTAGAGCTCTTTGACCGTGTGGCTACTGCTGCGCGGAAAAAAGAAGACTGAAGGGAGTCCCCTGCTGGCTGCAGGGTTAGTGCCGTGCTGGGCATGCCCAGTAGGGGCCAGTCAAAGTTCCTGAAACTTTGACAGAAGTTTTCTGTAGTTGGGCTCCATCCTCGATGTCACCCATTTGTGAGGACAACCATCCTGCTTGTCCTGTGAGAAGCTCCTTTACTACTCAGGATTTATAGTGCCCACATTTATCCTCCCTTCCCCCCAAAGCACACACACTCTTTCATTTTTATTTATTGTTCTTGCATTCTGTGGGATAAAGTCTCAAAGGCTTAGGCACCTTTCACAAGGATAAAAATCGAGTTAATCCATTTAAATCATCCATATCCGGATAAATGGGTTTTTAAGCCAACTGAAAGTACACGTATATCTTCGTAACATGCAGGCATTTTGGTTGCACAGAGAAGCAGCATTGCAGAGGCTTATTTGAAAACTAAGCATCCAAATTTAAACTTTCAAAAGAAGTACACATGGAGTAACTTTACACCATCCTTTTACAACATGTAAGAATATGCGCAAACTTTCTGCCTATTAGTCAACCAACAAACAAAATGTACAAGGGTGCCTTGCACTTGTAAATTGCATATTTTTGAGCAGACTTTAAAAAGTACCTGCGTAACTTTGCAGCAGGGGTTCTACTGAAAACATTCTCCTTGTAAACTTAAAATGAATTGTCTATTGATGAAAACATCAGAAATGAGGGACAACTTACCTGACAAGCATTATAAAGCAATTGATGTTCAAATTTTTTGATCCCCAGAATCTGTTGAAACATTTCATAAAGCTGCTCTTTACTAAGAATGAGTTCTGACACGGCACTTAACGCCATTCTGTTTGGCTGCTTGCGCAGGTCCTCTTCTCCTCTGTATATGGCATCGTATTTGGCTATCCAAGAACTCAAAACGGTCTCTTTGCTCAAGCCATCAATTTCTGGCAAACTTCGAACTCTCTTTTCTATGTTTTTCTTAAAAACGTCTCTGAAGTCATTTGCAGAGCATCCTCCACTGTGCACCATTCTGGCAACACGTTCACTCTTGAGAAAAATCTAAATGCAAAAAAAAAAATAATAATTTTAATTTATTAATTTCAATTGCACAAGACAACCAAACATGCTTCCCTTTCCTTCCAAAATGGAAATGCATTTTACAGTAGGAAATACATTCCCATTTCCAATAACAGTGCAACTAATGCAACAAAATAGCACCATTTGCAGCTAATAATCCAGTTCTGATAGTAAGCTTTAGTTTCATAATTGATAGCTATATAATACTATAAATTAGAATCCTTTTAGGCTATGAAATCTTTGAAAGGCTTAATGAAAAAAATAATGCTGAGATACATGAGTTTTCCAGAACTCCTGTCCGAAGAAGGGGCCTGTGAGGTCTCAAAAGCTAATGTACAGTAACACCTTTTTTTGAGCCTTTAAAAAAATATCTTACAACCTAAAAACTTAAGTTTTCTTCAGAACCAATATAACTACTAGAAGTGTACATTAATATTAGAAGTACCAGTTTTATAAGAAACATAATGGAACCATATTCCTTAAATTTAAGGTGCCTATTCTCCAAATCTTAAGGAAGATAATTTTCAAAAGAAACTTCTGCAGCTGAAGTAGTGCTCAGTGCAAACAGATGCCACTCAACCACTCATGCCAACCCTCCCCCCCTCCACCCACACCCAAATCAATTTTGCCATTCAAAGATTCACCTGGGATAACTGTGTTTCTTTTGAGAAAGAAATAGGATTATTGAATAGCATGGTCGCAGCAAATTCTTCACAAACAAAACTGGTATCAACATAAATCAGAAATCATGGCATATCACAATAAATAACTCATTGCAAAACAATAATTATCCTAATACTAATTAAATGAATTCTACCCTCAGGGTTAACCTTGCTCATAATAGGAAACACCATCCCAAATATATGGCTTACTCATCAATACATGTCATTTACAATGTTTACTCATAAGGTTGGTGGTAAAAACCTAATCTTCTGCATAATTCTTTAATTACCAGAGGGGGTCAGGCTGCCGAAGCCTCGCCCCTAACGCAGTTCTCCTGTGATTGGATCAGAGTCCGTAGAAGTGCCAGAGCCACCACACTGATTGTGCCATAGGATCATTCTATGGAACTCCCGCCTTGGCCATTGAGGTCAAACCTAGCAAATGAACCCAAGCATTTTTCATAACATTCTGCCATAAAAGGGCCAAAAAAAAGTATTACATTCTTGCCACTTAGCTTATTAAGCCATTAGCAGTGTATCTCAGACATGGTCACCCCACTTTAGATTCACTGCAACCGTTAGGTGCTCCCTCCATCACCGACCTCACCATAGTTAGGGTGGGTGGGAAGACAGCCAAGAGGCTGTGGGTAGTCCATCGGTGTCTTAAATGCCCCAAGCCCTGGGTTCTACCCCCCCAGTCTGCCTCTTCTACTGAACCCTAAACTGATTGCCCTTGTGCACCATAATCCATCCCCTGTTACACAGCACGGAAGCTCCGCCTGTGCCAGGGGAGGTGGAGGAGAGTCCACATTGTGGCTTGGCCTCGTCCCTTAATACAGGTGGCGCAGCTTCTTTACATACAGAAATGGCCCTTTAGAAAATTGTGCAACCAATATGCATGTAAAATAATAGACATGCTTTTACTCAGAGGGAAGAGACACACCAGGAGTGGGACTTACAGCTATGCAGCATTCCCAGTCCTAGCTGCCTCAGGGAGCAGAAGTCTTTAAAAGCAAAAAAATCCCCACATTTCTTCCTCCTTAAAAATATGTTTAAAAATTAACAAAAACCCCCCCACAAAAAATAGTGAGGGATATATTAAAAAGAAACACAAAACCTTTTTCTTTATAATTTTCTTGGCTCCCAAAATTTGGTTAGTGTTTAACTTTTGCAAATATTTTTCAACCCTTGTCTATAAGGTACATTTAAAGTTCCATAGATGGGGAAATTGACTAATATACCAGGTAGTAAGAACATAAAACTCAGTGATCGGATAATAAAATAAACTTTTCATTGATTCTCTTTTTTTGGGGGGAGGGGCTATTTAAATGAAATATAACTTTTGCACAGCACTGCACAATTATAGCAAAGCTAATACAACAGTAAGAATGTGCAAATAAAATCTGCAACAAAAAAGAACAAGGCAAATTGTAACCCAATTCTTTTCCGTAGAAACCTCAGATTTACTACAAAATATGGCAAAAAAAAAAAAACATGGTTTCTTAAAAGAGCAATTTCCAATAAAAAAAAATAACAGCTTAGTAATATAGCATAATAATGATGGCATAAAAGGACCATCCAGCCTGCCCATCAAGATTCTTATAGTAGTATCTGCCACACCATGTAGGTTACCCCCATATTTTTCTCATGGGTAGCAACTGTTGCTCTGTGCAGTTATTGCCAAGCCTTATGATAACATAAAAATTTACTGCTAGCAACATTTTTACTGGTGTTGAGCCTTGTTGGAAAATTCAGTGTTGCTTGACATGCTTTGCTTATGGACTTGGGCTTAGATGCACTCCTGTGCTTTTTCCTTATGTCTGCATATCGGTATTCCAGACCATAAAAGTCAGGGCCCATATTGATTGTCATCTGAATCCAATTCCTCTTCCACCCCTCCCCCGCCCCCCCCTCCCCATCATCATCAAAACAGTTGTTGTAATTGCATCAAATGTATCAAGGTCTATTGGTTAAGGGTAGCAATCCCATGCCTTCTGTTAAGGGTAGTAACTGCTGCTCCATGCAGGTTTCAGTTCCCCAGACTGTAAAAGTCAGGGCCCTCATTGGTTATCATCTGAATCCAGCTCTTCTTTTCTTTCTGCCTTGAAGTGGAGAGCAATGTTGCGGTTGCATCAAAACCATCAAGGTTTATTGGTAGAAGTATTAACTGCTGCATCAGCAGGTTCCTCTATGCACCCTTTTCTTCATTTCCATCCTCTAGCCTTTAGGGATCCACAGTGTTTATCCCAGGGCCCTTTGAATTATTTGACTGTTTTTGTCTTCATCACCTACTCCTGAAGGGCATTCCAAGTATCCATCACCCTCTCTGTGAAGAAAAGCAAGTTTGCTTACCATAAACAGTGTTGCCATAGGTAGCAGGTTGAATTAGTTCATGGGAACTGTCAATCAGGGCCCAGGAGGCGGAGCTTCCAAAGAAAAAGACAGAGCTTTGCTCTGTTCGGCTGCGCGTGAGTTCCTGTGCAGGAAATAGATCTCTCCTCAGTCTGTGATTAAGCAGTAGATGAACATAAGTTATGGTATGTCGACTATCCAGGGAGGTGGGTGGGTCAGCATGGCTAATTCATCCTGCTATCTACAGAAACACAGTTTACAGTAAGCAAACTTGCTTTTTTCCATTGATAGCAGGGCTGAATTAGCCATGCTGTCATGGGAGTCCAGAGCTCCCTATCACGCTATGTATTTGATGTATTTCTTTGTTATGCGTGATTTGACTGCAGTGGAAAGTCGACCAGGTCATTAAGATGTCGCAGAATGAAGAATTTCTTTCCCCATCCTGGCATCGCCTGATGATTGTTGGTCCAGACAGTAATGGGACGTGAAGGTATGAAAGGAAGACCAGGTAGCCGCTTTGCAGATGTCATTGGGCTGTACATTTCTCAGATGAGCTATGGAGGTCGCCATTGCTCATACCTGATGAGCATTTGGGTGCGATGGAAGAGAGAACTTCCGTTTGTTGTAGCAGAACTGAATACATTGCGCTATCCAGCTGGAAATGGTTCTTTTAGTGACTGGGATACCCAGTGAATTAGGATTGAAAGAGACAAATAACTGTGAAGCTCGTGTTTGTGACTGTGTCCTTTCCTTATAGTATGCAAAGGCACGTTTACAGTCTAAGGTGTGTACAGCACATTCTCTTTCATTTTGATGCGGTTTAGGGAAGAACGTTGGAAGTTCGATTGATTTAAGTGGAATAGTGAAACCACTTTCGGAAGGAACGATGGATGAGACTGGAGGACGGCTCCGTGATGATAAAATTGAAGAAAGGGGCTATAATGAACCAAGGCTTGTAACTCACTGATTCTGCGCACTGATGTCACTGCTACAAGGAAGACTACCTTCCATATGTGGTATTTTATGTGGGCTGAGTCCAATGGTTCGAAGGGCGATAGCATAAGCTGCTCTAGTATCAGATTTAGGTTCCATGGTACCGGAGGTTTGGATATAGGCGGTCTAAGTCTTGAGAGACCTTTGATGAAGCGAGACACCAAGGGATGAAGCGAAATAGGCTGGCCCGATGCGGCCAGTGATAGGCTGAAAAAGCGCTGAGATGAACTCTTACAGACAAAGTTGCTAGGCCAGCTTTGTACAAGGTGTGAAGGTAATCTAGAAGAGATTCGGGTGAACAATCTAAGGGATGAAGACCTTTGTCTGAACACCGTGCGGAATATCGATTCCACTTGAAGCGATAATGTTGAGATTACTTACCTGATAATCTCCTTTTCCTTAGTGTAGACAGGTGGACTCAGAACGAATGGGTATAGTATCCACGTGCTAGCAGTTGGAGACGGATCTGACGTCAGCACGGGCGTATATATACCCCCACAGAAAGCGTAGCAACTTAGTAATCTTCCTTGCAAAAGCTGTTATGGATGTGTGTACTGACGCTCAGTGAAAAGTGAAACAGGATTCCCCTGACCGATTGATAGTAGCTGGAGACCGCCAGCATTCCCAACCGGAAGGCGTTGACACCTGGTAGAGTGTACGCTCTTATGGAAACAGATGACATGGCTTACCTTGAATCGGTGAAACCCATGTACACAGGCAGCTGGGCGGGATGCTGAGTCCATCTGTCTACACTAAGGAAAAGGAGATTATCAGGTAAGTAATCTCAACATTTCCTGGCGTTAGCCAGATGGACTCAGAACGAATGGGATGTACAAAAGCTTTACCCAGCCTGGGTGGGAGGCTGCCTGAGGATCATGTAGTACCGCCCTCGCAAATGCTGAGTCCTCCCTAGCCTGGCGGCTACGGAGGATGAGATCCCCTTAGCTGTTGTCCGGACTAGGTCTGATGCAGCATCCGTGAGGAACGAGAGAGCTGACTCCATGTCAGCTGCTGGAGCGTTGTTCCTAACCTGTGACAAACAGGAACGTGTCACCACTGTGCAGCAGGTTGCGATCCGCAAAGATAGAGCTGCCACCTCAAAGGTCTGTTTCAGAATAGCGTCCAGTCGCCGGTCGTGAGGCTCCTTGAGAGCCTTCCCCCCTTCAACTGTAATGGTAGTGCGCTTGACCACAGCGCTAATCAAGGCGTCCACCTGAGGGCACGCCAGCAGGTCCTGGATAGCCGGTGCCAATGGGTACATGCCCGTCAGGGCCCGGCCCCCTTTGAAGGAAGCCGCCCATTCTAAATCTATCAGTTGTTGTGCCGCTTGCAAGAATGGAAAATGGCGGGCTGTAGGACGAAGACCTTCCAGCAGGGGGTTCTGCGCAGAGGGTACCGTAGCGCTGGGACCTGTAATATCCAACTCCGCCAGACACTGAGACACCAGGTCGGAGAGATCCTCCTTAGGGAAGAACCGCCTCATGGTTCTATATGGCTCAATCCCTGGGGGAAGTTCCCCCACGTCCGGGAGTTCGGACTCATCTGGTGAAACCTCCTCGTCCGACTGATCTGGACTGTCCAGCGGCGGGAGGACCCACTCACGATCAGGGCGTGAGGGTCCAAGAACAGGCTCCGCAGGAGCCGCCACCGCAGCGGCAGCAGCCGCCGCAGTCGCAGCCACCGCAGGAACCGCAGGAACAACAGGAACAGCAGGAACTGGACAGGAAGCCGTCTGCATCTGTACAAAGGCATGAATCCCCTTAAAGAGATCCACCCAGGAAATGGAAGCAGCCTCTAATCGCCGGGATACAAGATCCCCCGGGATTCCCGATTGGTCGAGACTGCCCGCTAAATCCGGGGTAGCCCCTGGGGAACTGTCAGCAAATCGTGGCTGAGACTGGTCCTGGCCCGAGGGTCCCACGGCCTCCTCACATTGGGCACATAGGGAGTCTGGCTCTTCACTGTGCGTGGCTCTAAGCTGGCATGCAGAGCAGAGGCCAAGGGCTTTAAGGCCTGAGGCAGGCGGCGCCGCCGCTGAAGACGCTGAGGCGTTCTGTTCCATGGAAAAGTATGCGCTGAATGAGAAGCGGCAATAATATATGCTTAATAGAACAGGCGCACAATAATAATAATATGCGGCAGCAATATGCGCTTAATACAACAGGCGCACAATAATAATAATATGCGGCAGCAATATGCGCTTAATACAACAAGCGCACAATAATAACAATATGCGGCAGCAATATGCGCTTAATACAACAGGCGCACAATAATGATATTATGCGGCAGCAATATGCGCTCAATACAACAGGTGCATAACCAGAATAATATGCAATATGCTCTCAGCAATATGCAGTTAGCAATACACGCTCAATGGCAGTCAATAGGCTCTCAGCAATAAGCGTTTAGCAATACACGCTCAATGGTATGCAATAGGCTCTCAGCAGTAAGCGGTTAGGAATACACGCTACATGGCATTAAATAGGCACTCAGCAATAAGCAGTTAGCAATACACGCTAAATGGCATTCAATAGGCTATCAGCAATATGCGGTTAACAAGTCCTCCTGTGGTGAGTATGGCTCTGGAGGATCATCTGGTGCATTAGAAGGAAATCCCGTTGATGTCTCCGGGGATGAATAAGGTGAGCCTGGTTGAACAGGCGAAGGGAGTACTGGAACAGGAAGTTTTGGACTGCATGGTTGAGTAATGGGAACAGGTTCTGGGGTTGGCTCCCGTGATGATAGAGTAGAATGTGATGAACTGCCCGCCGGGGAAGGCGGGAGGGTGAACGTATTTTGCAATGTGTCAAAGAATCTGGATAGCACTTCTGATAATTGGGAGAAGGCTTGTTGTGTTTTGGGGGGCATTTGAGGCTTTGTTACCCCTTTTCTGTTTCTTGGGGAGACCACCGCACGGAAGATGTCCGAGCTATCTCTACCCAGTGTGGCTTCTGTTTTGCACCGTGCGTCGAAAGGTGCTTCGCTCCCTTGCTGTGCGTCGATGTGTGCACCGGTCTCACGCCGTGCGTCAATGGTTGCATCGATTTTGTGTCGCGCTTCGATGGTGGAATTGATTCGATGCCATGCTTTTTCTTTTGCGTCGAGTGAGTCGGTGCCGACGCAGGCGTTGATTGCTTCCATGTCGACGAATGAGGCTTCGATCCCAGCGCATCTGGCGTTTCTGCTCGACTATGGCTCCGTATCGGCTCATCTGCTCTGGTTCTTTTCCCTGATTGCTAGTAGGAGCTGTGGCTAGACCCCGATCGGTCCCGATGGGGTTTAGGATCTGTTGTATGGGGTTCTCGACCCCTGTGAGCCTTCTCTTCGTCTACTCCAGGCCTGGAGGACAGTAAATCCATGGTCGAGGCCCTCCTTACCTTTAGGCTTTGCGGTTTCAACGGGCCTGGTGAGGAGTGTGCCTCTGATGGAGGGGCATATGAGCTTGCAGTGCAAATTTTAAGATCTTCAATCGTCTGCGCCCTTTGTCTCTGGGCCCTGGGCGACATGCAGCCGTAATGCTCGCATTCGCTCTGATTGTGATCGGGGCCCAGATACTGGTAGCATCGATCATGTCCATCAGTTATGGACATGATCTTGCCACAGTTACATGGCTTGATGCCAGACGGCCTCGGGGCCAATTTTTTAGACATTAAGATATTTCTAACTTTCACTGAGGTGAGGAGAAAGAAGCTCTGCGTGCGTTCCCGCGTGTGGAAAGAAACAGACTGAGGAGAGATCTATTTCCTGCACGGGAACTCACGCGCAGCTGCACAGAGCAAAGCTCTGTCTTTCTCTGGAAGCTCTGCCTCCTGGGCCCTGATTGACAGTTCCCATGACAGCATGGCTAATTCATCCTGCTATCAACAGGAAAATATTTCCTGATGTTGGCTCTGAGACATCCCCTCGGGAGTTTCATTTCATGACCCCTAGTTCCACTGATTCCTTTCCAATGGAAAAGGTTCAAATTTCACGCATCATTAAAACATTTCAGGTATCTGAAATTCTGTATGATCTCTCCCCTGCATCTTTTAATTCCTTGTTACAAATGCCCTTGTTCTATGTAATTTGTTTTTCCCCGTTAACTTTGTTCTATGTAAACTGGCATGATGTATCTTCAAATGTCTGTAGATAAAAAAACTTTAAATAAATAAATAAATAAATAAGTAAATAAATAAGTAAGTAAATAAATACATCTTCTGTCTTCCAGGGTATGTATATTTAGATCTTTCAGTGTTGGATTCGTGGACCCTTGGGCCGATCGGAGCCAGAAGAGGAGCTGCTGAAGGTGTTTGCAGCAGCGACCCCGACCGGGAGGCGGAGCTGACAGACTAGTGGCTGGCCGAAGGTGGAACTCTGGGAGCCCTATACGACCAAGAGCTCTGGCGAGGAAGGAGGTGATGAAGGCGCTGGCACTGTGTCGAGAGAACCTTCGCCCTGGAAGCCGATCCTCCCCCGAGAGGAGCTCGTAGGAGTTCGGCCGCTGGGACTTAGGAGATTCACCCTGGAAGCCGGAGTCCCCCCAGGAGGAGCCCGTAGGGACCCGGCCGCTGGGACTTAGGGGGGCCCACGGGGGCCTGGTCAGCTGTAGTCCAAGGTTGAGTGCCGAAGGGTCGTTGCTCGCCAATCCAGAGTCAGGAACCGATGGATCGCCGTCAGCCAGTCCGAGGTCAGGAGCCAGAGATTCAACGTAAGCCGGTCCGGGGTCAGAAGCCAGGGGGTCAACGCAAGCCGGTCCGAGGTCAGAAGCCAGAGAATACCAAATACCAGTCCGGGGTCAGGAGCCAAGAAGAAACGTATGCCAATCCGAGTCAGAAGCCAAGTGGAGGACAAGACAGCACGAACACAGCAACTGGAGACAGGAGCAAGCCTGGGAACCTCGTTGCAAGGCCCTGAGGAGAGGGACTGCAGGGCTTAAATAGCCCTGCAGCGTCTGACGTCACTTGGAGGAAGAAGGCAGGTTTCCCGCGCCTGGCCCTTTAAATCTCGGGCCGAGACGCGCGCGTGCCCCTAGGGGGCGGAGCCAGCCGCGGCGAGGCGCCGGCTGCTCCGGCGGCGCAGAGGCCGCGCGGTGGGAGCGGGGGCAGGCCCGGGCGCCGCATGGGGACGCCGAAAGCATGGCGGCAAGAGCCCCCGGAGGCCCGAGGAGGGCCGGGAAGACCCGGAAGCCCGCGGCGGTAAGTGGAGCGGCCGGGGTCGACCCGGAGCCGCAACAGTACCCCCTCCCTTACGCCCCCCCTCCCGGGGGGCCGTGGTTTGTCCGGATGCTGGAGGTGGAAGTGCCGAAGAAGGTCCTTATCCAGGATGTGGGAAGAAGGCTCCCACAAATTCTCCTCCGGACCGTATCCCTCCCAAGACAGTAGGTACTCCCAGCGGTGGCGACGGCGCCGGACATCCAGGACCTCCTTTACCGTGTAGATGACATCTGGATCCGAGGAAACGTTGGAGGGCACTGGCGGAGCAGCCCGAAATCGAGAGAGCACCAGCGGCTTGAGGAGGGACACGTGGAAGACATCATGGATCCTAAGCGAGGAGGGCAGCCGCAATCTATAGGATACCGCCCCTACACGTTCGGCCACCGGGAAGGGTCCGATGTAACGAGGTGCTAATCTCATGGAGGGAGTCCGCAATTGAATGTGCTTAGTACTTAGCCATACCCTTGTCCCAGGTAAGAACACCGGAGCGGGCTGTCGAGACCGATCTGCGTACGCCTTGAAGCAAGCTGCAGTCCTGCGCAGCTTCTCCTGAGTGGCATTCCAAAGGTGATGAAGCTGGCTAGCTGTTAGTTGTGCTGCGGGGGAGGCGACTTGCACCGGTAATGGTAGTGGAGGTCTTGGGATCCTCCCATAAACTAGCCGAAAGGGGGACTGAAGTGTAGCGGAGTGCTTATGGCGATTGTACGAAAATTCCGCCCAGGGAAGGAGAGAGACCCAGTCGTCTTGGAGCTCACCTACAAAAGCTCGGAGGAAGGTTTTCAAAGACCGGTTGGTCCGCTCCACTTGGCCGTTTCCCTGGGGATGAAATGCCGTGGTAAAGTCCAACTGTATCCCAAACTTTTTGCATAATGCCCTCCAGTACTTGGCCGTAAATTGAGGGCCGCGATCCGAAGCGATATGCGAGGGTAGTCCATGTAAACGGAAAATATGCTGGACAAATAGGTCAGCCAGCTCAGGAGCCGTAGGTAGCTTGGGAAGAGGGATGAAATGTGCCATCTTAGAAAAGCGGTCAACAGTGACCCAAATTACAGTCTTCCCCTCGGAGGGAGGCAACTCCACCACAAAGTCTGTGGATAGGTGAGACCATGGCTCTGTGGGGATAGGGAGCGGCTGGAGTAGCCCCCACGGGCGCCCCGGTGGTGGCTTTTGCTGAGCGCATGTGGGACAGGACTGAACGTAGTGCCGGACGTCCTCCTTCACTCGTGGCCACCAATAAAACTCAGTGAGTAATTCAAGGGTACGAGAAACCCCAGGATGGCCAGCCATCAGGGAGTCGTGTGCCCATGCCAGAACCTTCCTCCGTGAACGAACTGGAACCACCGTCTTCCCTTCGGGTCCTAAGTCTGTGGCTGCCAGTAGGACTTTAGCTGGATCCAATATGTACTGAGGGGTCTCTGTAGCATCATCAACCTCTGTGGTGCGGGAGAGAGCATCCGCCCGGACATTCTTGGCTGCGGGTCGGTAGTGAAGTGAGAAGTCGAACCGACTGAAAAAGAGGGACCAGCGGGCCTGTCGGGGATTAAGTCTCTGAGCATGGGACAAGTACTGCAGATTCTTATGGTCGGTATATACTATGATCGGATGTTGGGCTCCCTCCAACCACTGACGCCACTCCTCGAATGCTAACTTTATGGCCAACAGCTCCTTGTCGCCAATCCCGTAATTCTTTTCTGCAGGTGAAAACTTACGGGAGAAGTATGAGCAAGGCCAGGTCTTGCCGGTCGGAGAGGTTTGGAGCAACACTGCCCCTACCGCGACATCGGAAGCGTCTACCTCTACTATAAATTGGCGTTGAGGGTCAGGATGCCGGAGACAAGTGTCTTGTAGAAAAGCCTCCTTGAGATCCTGGAAGGCCTGCGTAGCAGCGGGAGACCAGTTTCGTGCGTCCGCACCCTTCCGTGTGAGGGCCGTCAAAGGAGCTACCAGGCTGGAGTAATGCGGGATTAACTGGCGGTAGAAATTAGCGAAGCCTAAGAACCGCTGAAGCGCTTTCACTCCCGATGGTTGCGGCCAGCCTTTGATGGCGCTCACCTTGTCCGGATCCATTCGGAAGCCCGTAGAAGATACAATATATCCTAAAAAGGGTAGTGACTCTTGTTCGAACTGGCACTTCTCTAGTTTAGCGTACAAGTGGTTCTCCCTTAGCTTCAGAAGGACTTGCCGCACGTGTTGCCGATGTGTCTTGAGATCCTGGGAATATATCAATACGTCATCCAGGTATACGATAACGAAAGTGTATAAGAAGTCGCGGAGGACCTCGTTCATAAGATTTTGGAATACCGCTGGGGCGTTACAGAGCCCAAACGGCATAACAAGGTACTCGTAATGGCCGTCCCTGGTGTTAAAAGCGGTTTTCCACTCATCCCCGGGGCGTATACGAACGAGATTGTAAGCACCTCTGAGGTCTAATTTGGTGAAGACACGAGCCCCTTGGAGGCGGTCCAGAAGTTCCGGAATCAGAGGCAACGGGTAACGGTCTCGGCGGGTGATTTGATTCAAGCCCTGATAATCAATACAGGGGCGGAGAGACCCGTCTTTCTTTCCTACGAAGAAGAACCCGGCCCCGGCCGGGGATTTAGATGGTCTGATGAAACCCCGGTCCAAGTTTTCCTTAATATAGGCTGACATAGCTTGGGTCTCCGGCAGAGACAGAGGGTAGACTCTCCCACGGGGCGGTGTGGCTCCTGGTAGTAAATTAATTGCGCAATCAAAGGGTCGATGCTCCGGGAGCAACTCTGCCTTTTCCTTGGAGAAGACATCCTGGAAGGCATGGTACTGTGGAGGGACCGTTAACGGAGCTGTGCAGAGTGAGATGGGTTGCAGTGGACGTGCGGGAAGGCAATGACAGCGGCACGCCGGACTCCAGGAGGTAATCTGAAGGGACCTCCAATCAATCACCGGGGAGCGTTCCCTGAGCCAGGGTAGGCCCAGGATAACTGGGTGGATGGATTTTTCAAGAATAAGAAACGAGATTTCCTCCTGGTGGAGGACTCCAACCTGGAGCTTCAGAGGACTGGTGCGAGTGGATATTATACCAGGAAGTGGGTTCCCTTGAATGGAAGAAACCCGCACAGGCGGTTCCTGCGGACGGACCTCGAGCTGTAGCTGCTGTACCAGCTCCTGGAGGACGAAATTCCCCCCGGACCCAGAGTCGAGTAAGGCTAGGGTGTCAAAGTCTCCCTCCGGAAGGCAAAGTCGTACCGGAACGGTACATGGGGAGCTGGGAGAAATGTTGCCTAGAGTCAACTCCCCGCTGAGCTCTAGGTTCGGGCATTTCCCGGACGCTCGGTACAACGGGCCAGAAAATGCCCCTGGCCCCCGCAGTAAAGACACAGTCCTAGGGTACGGCGGCGTCTGCGCTCCTCGGAAGATAGAGGGCCGCGGCCCAACTGCATGGGTTCCTATGTAGATGGAGTTGTGGCTGCAGGTGGTGAAGGCCGAACTCGAGGCGGGGTGGTTCGACGGGCGGAGAGCCCCTGGGCGGGCCTTCGCTCTCGGAACCAGCGCTGGATATGCCGGTCCACGCGTCCAGCCAATTCGATGAGTTCCTGTAAATCGTCCGGAAGATCTCGGGCCGCAAGTTCATCCTGGAGCCGAGGAGACAGACCCTCCAGAAAGATCCCATGCAAGCTGTCCTCGCCCCAGGCCAGCTCGGTGGCCAGGGTCTGGAATTCCATTGCAAATTCTTCTAGGGGGCGATTACCTTGCTTCAGCTGGAGGATCTCTGAGGCGGCTGTGGAGGCCCGGGATGGTTCGTCAAAGATCCTCCGGAATGCTTTGACAAATTGCACGAGGTTATTTAAGCGGGAATCTTGGCGCTCCCAAAGGGAGGAAGCCCAAGTCAAAGGTTTCCCATCCAGCAGAGAAATAATGTATGTCGTTTTTGCCCGGTCTGTGGTGAACTGCGCAGGCAGGAGGTCAAAACGAATGTAACAGTGATTAAGGAATCCCCGACATGCCTTCGGATTCCCCGAGTACCTAGGAGGCGCTGGCATCTGTACCGGAACAGGGGAACTCGAGTGGATCTGAGACGTGGATGCTGCGGGGTGAGCTGCAGAAGTCCCTTCTACACGATCCGCCAGGCGTTGGACGGCAGACATCAATGTATACAGGCAGGATTGCTGTTGCTGCAGCTTCTGGGCAATGCCCGGAATGGCCTTTAGGCCGGCAAGGTCCGCCGGGTCCATGGCCTTGCAATCTGTTGGATTCGTGGACCCTTGGGCCGATCGGAGCCAGAAGAGGAGCTGCTGAAGGTGTTTGCAGCAGCGACCCCGACCGGGAGGCAGAGCTGACAGACTAGTGGCTGGCCGAAGGTGGAACTCTGGGAGCCCTATGCGACCAAGAGCTCTGGCGAGGAAGGAGGTGATGAAGGCGCTGGCACTGTGTCGAGAGAACCTTCGCCCTGGAAGCCGATCCTCCCCCGAGAGGAGCTCGTAGGAGTTCGGCCGCTGGGACTTAGGAGATTCACCCTGGAAGCCGGAGTCCCCCCAGGAGGAGCCCGTAGGGACCCGGCCGCTGGGACTTAGGGGGGCCCACGGGGGCCTGGTCAGCTGTAGTCCAAGGTTGAGTGCCGAAGGGTCGTTGCTCGCCAGTCCAGAGTCAGGAACCGATGGATCGCCGTCAGCCAGTCCGAGGTCAGGAGCCAGAGAGTCAACGTAAGCCGGTCCGGGGTCAGAAGCCAGGGGGTCAACGCAAGCCGGTCCGAGGTCAGAAGCCAGAGAATACCAAATACCAGTCCGGGGTCAGGAGCCAAGAAGAAACGTATGCCAATCCGAGTCAGAAGCCAAGTGGAGGACAAGACAGCACGAACGCAGCAACTGGAGACAGGAGCAAGCCTGGGAACCTCGTTGCAAGGCCCTGAGGAGAGGGACTGCAGGGCTTAAATAGCCCTGCAGCGTCTGACGTCACTTGGAGGAAGAAGGCAGGTTTCCCGCACCTGGCCCTTTAAATCTCGGGCCGAGACGCGCGCGTGCCCCTAGGGGGCGGAGCCAGCCGCGGCGAGGCACCGGCTGCTCCGGCGGCGCAGAGGCCGCGCGGTGGGAGCGGGGGCAGGCCCGGGCGCTGCGTGGGGACGCCGAAAGCGTGGCGGCAAGAGCCCCCGGAGGCCCGAGGAGGGCTGGGAAGACCCGGAAGCCCGCGGCGGTAAGTGGAGCGGCCGGGGTCGACCCGGAGCCGCAACATTCAGCCTCTCCTCATAAGTCTGTGATACTGACCCCACACCATTTTGATCACCCTTCCCTGGACCGCCTCCATCCTGTCTCTATCCTTTTTAAGAGATGGGCTCCAGAACTCAACACAGTACTCCAGGTAAGGCCTTACCAAGGACCTGTACAAGGGCATTGTCATCTCCTTTTTCTTACTGGTTATTCCTCTCTCTATGTAGCCCAGAATTCTTCTGGCTTTAGCTATTGCCTTGTCACATTGCTTCACCATCTTCAGATCAGCAGAAGCTATCACCCCAAGGTCCTTCTCTTGGTCTGTGCACATTGATCTTTCCCCTCTCATCACGTACAGCTTTTTTGGATTACTGCATTCCAGATGCATGATTCTGATGATCTTGGCATTGAATCCCAGCTGCCAAATCTTTGACCACTCTTTAAGCTTTCTTAAATCACTTTTCATTCTCCCTATTCTTTCAGGCATGTCCACTCTGTTGCAGATCTTAGAATCATCCATAAACAGACAAACTTTACCTTTTATCCCTTCTGCAACATTGTTCACAAAGATATTGATAGAACCAGTCCCAAAACTGATCCTTGTGACACTACACTTAACACTTATCTCTTCAACCAGTTTGTAATCCACTTCACAACCTTGGCGTGCACTCCTAAAATTCTATTCTTAATCACATGCTTCCTAGGCTAGGCAGCACTGTATCTAACGTTTTGCTGAAATCCAAGTAAATTACATCGATATATCCTTCCAGTTCCCATTCAGCACATCCCTCATTTTTAAATGTTGCTTCTCAGAAATTGTCTTTTTTGTATATTAATGTACAATCAGTCAAAAAGTGTGATATTTTGTTCACCTTAATCCAGGATCAGCAGCCTCTACTCCTGGCTATTGTTACAGGGATCGATCGAGAGTTAAAAAGAGAGGTGGTGGTGTTACCCTAATCTATAAAGCAATTTTATCTTTACTAACACTAAATAATATTGGGAATGGATGTGAGTGTTTGTTAGTTAAGTTCAAGTCATGTGGGTCTTATATCTAGTCTATCACCCCCTCCTGGGTCCAGAGAGTACTGATCTAATGATTGTTGATTTTATTACATCTTTTGTGTCTTATATATAAGGATTTCATATTTATTGGTAATTTTAATGCACTTGGGGGTTAACATATCTAAATGCCATCAAAGAATGTTTCTCGACAGTCCAATAAGAGGGTGGTTCACAATACGGTGACCCTTGTCTTTGGTCAGACCATTACTTAGTGGCATTTTCTCTGGAACCCACCACTGACTGAGCAATTGCTGACTGATAGGTCCAACAATTCATTTAGTGGAACAATTCATATAGTGGAAGTTCTCTGCGGAGTAGGTTTCTATGTCAAATAATATTAATCTTGATAATGTTGAACACCTGCTGTGCTTTTTCACTGATACACTAACAAAAATCACAGACCCAGATCAAGGGAATATTTGTCAGGCACAGAAGAGTGCTTTTGTTTTCCTATGATCTGATTTTTATAAAGAGGCTGGTAAGGAAATCTGAATGACAATGGATTACTTGTAAAACGGATGCCTTTAAAGCAGAATTTTTCCAGGCTTGAAATCGATAAAGCCACCTTTGAAACTAATAAGAGATCATACTATGTTTCTGGTTTAGTCTTCAATTAATCATCTGTGGGAGCTTTTTGGAATTAATAGCTTACTCCACCCAGCTGGTACTGATATTGCCATTAATGAACAGTTTGCTACTTGTACTGAAAAGGCTTAGTCCATTAATTCAATTATTTCTGTTGAGCCACTGCCCTTGGAAAATAAAGAAAGGACTATTTGTTGGTCTCAATTTGATGTTGTGACTAACACTGAGGTGGCAGAGGTACTGAATACACTAAAAAAAAAAAAAAAAACCTCTCATTGCCTGCTTGATCTTTATCTAATTTGGGGTGTTGCTTAGTTTGCAATCCCAATTTCTGGATATTATTACCACTCCAGTAAATCTCTCTTTCTGAAGGTATTGTCCTCCCTTTTTGTAAAAAAAGGCTTTAGTTACTCCCGTCTTAAAGAAGGGAAACTGACTCTGATTCAGTTACCAGTTATAGACCAATTTCTAATCTTCATACTTTGGTTAAAATTCTAAAGAAACTTTTTCTTGTGGAACTTGATGATTTCAAAGAAGATTTCAATATTTTGCACTAACCATAGCACTGAAACCTTGTTATTTTCCTTGTCAGATTACATTTTATTGCAATTGGATCAGAATAATAAACATCCATCTTCATATCTCTGCTGGCGTTCGAGTGTGTGAATCATTCCTTTCTTTTAAATAGGTTGCACTCACTTGAGAATAAGAGAAGGAATTCTCTATTGGTTTCAATCACATTTATTGCAACATCAATTTCAAGTTAAAGTAGGATAAACTGGACCTTCTTGGAAACCCATTTCAATGGGAGTGCCTCAGTGGTCTGCACTCTCAGTGTTGTTTTTATCTCCTTGTTCAATTTTTTCACCCTTCACAGGGAGTTTAAAATCTATGCAGACAATATACAACTATTTTTTCCTGTAGGTTCATGCTTATCCTCTGCTATATGTTCACTAATAGGCTGTTTGCAAGCAACTAATCACAAGTGGGGGTAAAATAACCTGCCCTTAAATATTTTGAAAACTTAGGTTGTATGGATAAGCAAACTTCCACTCCACTACAGCTGCCAAAATTTACAGTTGAAGGGATGCGATTACCCTTATCAATGTCATTAGAGATCTTGCAGGGTCATTCATCAAAATACGTTATGGCGTTAACACATGCAATAATGTGTTAACGCATGTGTTAATGCCATAACGCATGCGATAATAATGGTATTGCATGGTGCGAATGCAAATTTCAGGAAGGGGCGGGATTAGGGAGGCAATTATAAAAATGAGGGGTAATATCGCACCATGCGATAGCATAACACATGCTATTGCATGGTTTTAATGCCAGAAATAACTACTCTTTTTTTCCTGGCATTAAGCTGTGCGATATTACCAAAATGGTTGTAACGCAATTTGCAATAAATTTTTAGAATTGAATTTCGGCCATTTCTGGGCGAGGGAGAGGGGAGGAGGAAAGGGGAGAGGGAGAGAGCCTTTGGGGAGACCTTCACAGTATGCAAGTATTCGGAGTGTCCATATCCAGATTGTCCAGTGACAACCACCATGACAGACTGGCTCTGGATTCCGGAAGTAGAGGCATTGGTAGATGGAATTGCTCCGACACCGGGCTCCAGCAAGACAAAAGCACACGCTGTAAAGGTCTTAAGTGAGCGAACGCCCAAGGAACCAAGTCCAAGGTTGAAGCCATGGAGCCCAGAACCTAAAGATGATGCCACACTGTGGGATTGTTCCTTCGAAGAAGGGAATGTATTTGTTCCTGCAACTTCCCTATTCAGACCGCCGCTAGAAACACTTTGCCCAGCAAGGTATCAAATTGTGCTCCGCGATAAATCAACTTCTGAGTGACTCATCTGCACATTGATTACCCAACCTAGGGATCGCAATGTGAACAACACCATGTGCACTGATCTCTCACAGTCCTCCCGAGACTTTGCGTGAATCAACCAATTGTCCAGGTACGGGTGGGACCAAAATTCCCTCCTGACGAAGGAAGGTCGCCACCACCACCATCATCCTTGGTGCACTTGCGAGGGGCTGTTGCGAGACCAAATGGGAGGGCTCGAAATTGAAAGTGTTGTCCCAAGACCTTGAACCGCAGAAACCTCTGGTGATTCAGCCAGATCGGAATGTGTAAATACGCCTCCGTAAGGTCCAGGGAAGCGAGAAACTCTCCTTTTCGAACCGCGGACATCACTGTCCTCAGGGTTTCCATATGAAAGCGAGGAACCCGAAGGCAACGATTCACCTTCTGCAGATCGAGGATGGGCCGAAACGTGCCCTCCTTCTTGGGGACCTCAAAGTATACGAAGTACCGACCTCGTCTCTGGTGAGCCTCCACAACTGGGACAATAGCTTTGAGCTCGAGAAGTCATCGTAGAGTCATCCAGACCACCTCTTGCTTGACACTTGAGGCCACTCGGGACGCCACAAAAACCTCCTGGACCAGGCTCGATAACTCCAGTGCATACCAGTCTTTGATCACTTCTAAGACCCAGCGGTCTGATGTAATTCTTGCCCATTCCATGTAAAAGTTGGATATTCTGCCTCCGACAGCTTCGACAATGGAATGTGTGCTCGTGGCTTCATTGGGGGGTTTTATTACTTCCTGCACCAAGAAGTCCCGAATTTCTTCCGGGCCAGCGACCCCCTTGAAAGGACTGCTGGTGCCCCGAAGCAGGTTTAGAAGCAGGAGGTGCGGAGTATCTACCCACTCTGAAGCATGAGGGTCCCGAAATCTAGCTCGAGGAGGGAAGACTTTCTTAGATCTTTTATCTTCCAGCAACCGATTGCCCTTGGATTCGGCAAGCAGCTTTACTAGTTGATCCAGATCCTCCCCAAAGAGGAGCTTGCCTTTAAAGGGTAGATTACAAAGCTGGGACTTGGAGGACAAATCCGCCGCCCAATTTCACAGCCAGAAGAGACGCCGCGCTAACACCAAGGACACCATATCTCTCACCGAGGTCCTCACCAGATCATACAAAGCATCTGCAGCATAAGCGATGCCTGCTTCTAGGCGGGTGGACGGCAGAGCCCCACTGTCGCCCGTACCGGCCCCGGCAGCCAACTCCTGGACACAACACAGACAGGCCCTCTGCATGAGGCTAGCGCAAACCGCTGCCCAAAGGCTTAGTGCTGCAACCTCGAATGCTCACTTCAGCTGGATCTCCAGCTCGCGGTCCTGCATATCCTTAAGGGAAGTCACCCTAGCAACCAGGTTAGTGGTCTTTTTCATGACTGCCAAGACCGCGGCGTCCACCTTTGGAATCTTCAGTAAATCCAAAACATCAGACGATAACGGGTACAGTTTCGCCATAGCTCTGCCCACCTTCAAGCCGGAATCCGGAGTCTCCTACTCCTGGGTCACTAGTTTGAGAACCTTCTTAGGCAGAGGAAAAGATGTTGTGGGACCCCTAATGCCATCGAGGACTGGATTGACGCCCTCATTGTCAGACTCTTCTTGAGAAACCTTAAGTCCAGAACTTCAAGGACCTGGGGAATAAGGGGTCTTAACTCATCCTGCTTGAACAAACGCACCATGCTGGGGTCATCCCCCTCCACAGGAGGGTCATCGGGTTCATCCAGATAATCAGTATCCACACATCAGCTGGATCCGGCCGCGGATCCGGGTCTGCCGCCCCTACTACCCCAGAAGCCGGCGTCGCCCCAGACCCCGGGATCGGATCTCGCATACCCTGGGGAGAATCCCCTGTGGGGTGAGCCTGATCAGAGAGGTGCTGATAAGGGTCCATACCCCAACCTCTTTTCTCAGGTGGGTCCGAACCTGCCCCCAGGAGACCAGGCCACTTTACCGAGCGTTTCCTTGCCAGGAAAGCTTGGTGCATAAGGAGGACAAATTCTGGGGAAAACCCCTCCGGCTCCCCCTCCCCAACTGGAGAGTTGGCTGGGGTGATATCATCAGTTCCTCCGGTGAGGACTTCCCTCACTGGGGCTAGAACAGGCGGAGAATCCTCTTCCCGCGAAGCCGAAGGCGAGACAGTCGTTCCCTCCCCAAGGGAGGAGGCAAGAAGCACTGAAGAGCCCTCTAACCCCGGGGAAAACGCTGCGCATAAGGAGGCCGCATCTAATGCCTGGCCGCGTGACCCACATGCGCAGCAAACCTGCGATTCTGTTTTTGGTCCCATCCACAACAGCGCGCCAACAGTCTGAAGTGAGATAGAAAAGGGCGCGAATAAAAAAAGAAACGCTCGGAGCCGCAACATGGAGAAATTTCAGTCAGGAAGGACCAGAAAAACAAACTTTTCATGCTGTGGGCTAAGAAACTACCGGCTGAGGAGAAAAAAAAAACGCGTGCAGCTATGCCGTGGGAAAGGAGCCTATCTATAGTGAAATCACAAGTCCCCCAGCAGGGAAGCGGCAAGTAAACGAGGCACACGGAGAAAAACTCACCCTTGCCCTCAGAAAAAGACCCGGAGCCCTGGGAGCTGAGGGGAACACTGCTGACAGCTTCCCCAGCCGGCCATAAAAGACCCGGTCCCTCCTTGGGGGGAGATTCAAGATGGCTCCCTGAACGGTCGCATACGCTGACGCTCCTGATACGTCTCAAGTTTCCCTCTGAAATTGTTTCCTTTTCAATAGAATGCCACACAAGAGAAAACGGAAAGTGAGGGTATATCCACCCGAGCCCTCACTTTCCCCAGGACAGCGGGTAATATCTCAGAGTGCGACATCCATACCTTATACTGGGGTCTCGAGCCCTGCTGGCGGGTCGGGAGGAGTCGTCCCTTCACCACCTGGGGAGATATCGCTGACCCTGCCAGAGCCACGAGAACAGCAGAAAGCAGTTCCTCCAAGCAGCATTGGGACAGAAGAGTAGCCAGTGAATGAGGTCACAAGTGCATCTCAGATGGGTAGTCAGAACGATGCTGCAGCGGACTGGGAGAGGTCCTCGACTTCCTCCAGAACTCCAGAGACTTTGGTGTGGAGTGGGGAGAGTCCCCAAAGCATACCGCAGAGAACAACAGCGGAAACCGGGGAGATCGAGGTAACACGAGGTCTGAAGAGCTCCCTGGAGATAGTCAGACCGGCTGTAATTACTATGGAAACGCTCTGGGACTTGTTTGTGAAGATGACTAAGGTATTTAATGAACATATCCAAGTAACAGAAGAAACCTCCCAGAAAATTGAAATGTTGGAGTATAATATTAAGCTTAAAGAGGAAGAGCAAACTCGAGCCATGACTCAGGTTGAAAATGATTTAAAACAACTGTCCGGTTTGAATGCCGTGTGTGTGAAAGAACAGGCAATTTCAATGTGTAGACTGGAGTCGGTGGAAAATTATTTGAGACAATTAAATATAAGAGTAATGAATTTTCCTAAGGTGGCTAGCGAAATACCTATTTTAACATTCAGAAGGTATTTAAAGGAGACTTTGAAGATCCCAGAAGATCAAATACCGGCATTGAAAAAGATTGTATACCTGAGACAAAGACAAAGCCAGATACAGATATCTCCCATAGGGGATATAGGAGGATTTGAGAACTTATCAGAATATCTGGAAAGTTCTGGCTTTGAAGTAGTAGAGAGACCGGTTCTGTTTGTCTCACTATTTTCGGAACATGATAGAGGAATGATAATGAGATATTACTTTAAAGCAATGAATACTCCCTATCTGGGAGGGTTAATTCGCATTTTTCCAGATCTTTCCAGAGTAACGCAGTTATGCCACAAAAATTTCCTAACAATGCGCCCAGAAGTTGTAGTGATGGATGCTAATTTCCTCTTGAGATATCCTGCGAGATGTGTAATAAAGTATTCTGGAAATACTTATGTATTCTACAATCCAGAGCAGTTAAGGGAATTCTTAAATGCCAAAATAGTTGTCTCACAAGTCAAAGCTCGCCTATTAATTAATAAAAGATATGATATTTACAGGAGAGTATGTAATATTAATAGTTTCCTGTTGAAAACTCAATTGTTTCTGTTTCTCCCCCTCCCCCCCCCCCCCCCCCCCATTGTTTCTTGGGAAAAAGAATGAAAGTAATTATTTCCTTGTATTTAATTGAGGATAAATATTTTTCCTTTTTGTAACTTTCTTCTGATGTTTAAGCAAAGATATCTTTGTTTTGTATTATAAAATCGCATAAATAAAAAATTTAAAAAAAAAGACCCAGTCCCTCCTGCACCTCTCCTTACTTCAGCACTGAAGACTGTCAGTCAGCCACAGTGAAAACAGCTCTTTTTTTTTTTTTTTAAATTAAACTTTACCAAGACACAGAGAAAAGCTGTTGCAGGAAACAAGAGAGCAGCTGTAGCACAGACGGTGGTGAGTAGCCAGGACCCCTGGCCGGCGAAACCCTGACAGCAATATCCAATTCCCCGGTCGCCCAGCTTCTACTGAGGGATGGCCCAAGAAAGCGCCTAACACCTCAGGAAGCTACCATAAACCAAAAAATTAAATTCTAACTAAATAAATAAAAAATATAACTAAAGACTTCAGGTATGCATCTGTACCACCCACTGGAGTCAGTGGCACTCTCGTTATGTAGCAGTGCCCAAAGTTCTAATTGTTCTCTGACTCCACCTGCTGGTAGGGATACACAACCCACTTTTCTGGACTGATCTGGGTATGTTCAGGAAAGGGCCAGATTTTATTAAATTGTTAAATGGAGACTAAGCAGTAAAACTTTACTCACCGTTAATCATATTTATCAACCCTAGTCGACAGCACCCCACCTTCAATTCCCTTCCTCAACATCCCCCCAAGCCTCAATACCCATGTGTATATGCATGTTTGTGTTTGCATATGGGGGCAAAAGGGACCTAGTGGAGACTCTCCTTTCAGCAAAACTGGAGCTTTGAGCCACTGGCTGGCAGTGTGGCTGCCTGGGTGCTTGGCAACCAATTCAGAAGAGACTTTGTGACATCTGATTCCTTTTATGGGAGCCTGACAGATGAACAGATGCTGGCCTTTATTAAATAGGATAAACAGTGTGAGAAGAAAAAAGGTGGTGATAACTAGTAGGAAATAAATCTGGGATTAAGGATCCCACTTACAGACGACCAGCACACATTCTTCAGTTTGAATATGCAACCATTACTTTAAGACTATGAACATTCAGTCACACCACTTCTGATTTCAAAATATACTACTTCCACAAAGTTCTTTACCTCATCACTCCTCTCTCTCCTACTCTTTCCTCTGTGATGACTTCTGCCATTCCTTTGTGATAACGTTTGCTACTAAACTTCTTTGTTCTCTTACTTTCTTCCATTCGCCTTAACCTATTGCAAATTACCCATCCTTCCCACTTTTTTCTACTATTCACTCTGCTATATAACAATTCTCAAAACCCCTCATTACTGTTTCCTTCGCTCTTTAATGCACTTTCCATGGTTTGTGTTCTTGCAGCCTACTGGATGTTCTGATGTGCATTGTACGGTGCTCAGTCTCTCCAACTTTATGTGTACTGTAACCCCAAATGTTATACTTCTTTGTACAAAATCATGCATAGCACCAACACAGTGGGCACAGTCACAGTAAGAAAAGGGATGATATCCAAATTTCTCTGAAAGTTTTTTTTTATGGCATTTTCATATATATCAAGTATTTAAACATCTTGATTTTATACAGGTTACAGTGATATAATAAACACTATCATCCCATTAATTCCAAAATTCTAATAGCTATATCTCTTTTAAATACACAGTGTTATTTTATAGATTAATTCTCAATAATTAAACTAAACCTGTAAAACCTGTCCTTCAAGCCCACTATATCAGGGGTCCAAAAAACCCAAATTCCCAATAATTGCATATAGAAGAATATCATTTACCAACCATTAGTGATATCTCTTTCTATATAGGAGGTCTTTTCCCACAAAAGAGCACTATATCTAGGGTCCTGGAGTACATGTCAGTTTAGGTTTAGATTTACTTTCAATAATATCCATTTAATAATATCCATTTAATATCCATTTAATATCCTACCCCATTTAACTCCCTGCTTCTTGTCCCTACGACCCTATATTTTTTTTTCTATTTTTTTCCCCTAATTTTAATCCTCCCCCCATTCTCCCGCCCTATCACTGATTATGATCTTTCAATTAGTTTTAAAATAATAGAATATGCATTTGGTTCAATTTAGTTCCTATTTTTGACTTTTATGTTCTAAGGTATTGTGTTGGTTCGTAAATGATTTTTTAGATACATACGATATCACTATTGTATATAAAACATTATATTAATTTATGGTTTGCTGTCTGTTCTGCCTGTTATCATACATACCTGTTATCTGTAAAGCCTGTTGCTAATTATTGTTTATTGTAAACCGTGGTGATGTATCTTTTTACGTACTGCGGTATATAAAAATCCCTAAATAAATAAATAAATAAACTGAGATAGTTGATTAGGTTGCGTAAAAATATAAGTTTGACCCTCAGCTTTTATAATACACTTACAGGGGTACTTCAAAATGAAACACATTCCCATCTGTAAGACTTGTGGTTTTAATAACAGAAATTGTTTCCTATGTTTCTGTGTTTTTGGTGTTAAATCAGGAAAAATCTGAACCCTACATCCTAAGAATTCTTTTAATCTATTAGCAAAATATATTTTGAAAATCCAATCTCTATCAGATTCAAGCATGAATTTTACAATTAATGTTGTAGGTTCTGCTAGCTTGTCTTTTGATAATTCCAATATATCAGAAATATTTATACCATTACTAGATTTAGATTGTCTTTGCTGTAATTCCTGTAACTGCATATTATCATGATCCCTTACTGTTAAAGATTTTTTCATTGGAGGCAAAAAGAATATATTTGATATTATAGGCAGGGTTGATTCTGTTAGGGACAGAATTTCCATCAGATACCTCCTCCATAATTGGATTGGGGTCATTGTGGGTATTTTTGGAAAATTTACACATCGAATGCTTTTTGACCTAGCCTGATTTTCTAGCATTTCTATCTTTAATTGGAGTATCTGATCCTCCTTAATTAATTCTGTTTATAAATCTCTAACCCTACCAGATTCCACCTTCATCTTTGATAGTTCATTCTTCATATCTCTATTATCTAGTTCTGATAGTTCAACACTCTTTTTAACTTCGTTAACAGTTTTTACCATAACAACCAATTGAATACTCATGTTTTTATTTACATCATTATTTGCTTCCCATATATATTCCATCGAGAACACTTGTGGTCTAATCAAAGATTTTAACTGGGAAGTCAAAAGTCCTTTTCCCATCTCACCAGGACTCTTATCTAATGCTCTAGTGGGATTTTGATCTGTTCCCTGGATGTCTTTCTCAGCTGTTGGTTTCCCATGCTGAACATCCTGCCTCGCAGGGGGTTCTTCACAACTGACTCCTTCGGTCAGGCCCTCGTCCCCAGGGTTCTGCATGTATCTCACAGCAGGGTTTACCTGTGGAGTTCTTTCTCCTGGGGAGAGCGATGTCAAAATTTCAGGAGCACTTGAGGGCTCTTCTTCTCCCCTCTCGGTGCCCAGCGAACTCTCCATCCCCTTTTCTATCCCTCAACGCACATGTGCATCCATTGGCCCACTTTAAAGGTTGTCTCGGATGCGTCCGAGGACTGGTGCTCCCTAGCCCTCCTTTTACATGTGGAATGTGGAATACCAGATAATTTCAATTAAGATACAGGTGTGCTTGGTTGGTCAGAATCTTGGACCCCTCTTAAATCATGGAGGGCCGAGAAGGAGTTATCTCTCTAATATTCTATTAAAAAGGAAAAAGGAAAAATTGAGAGGAGTACCTTTCTTCTGAAGTCCATCAGAGTTGCTGTAAGATTAAAACAAAGCCGCACGCCCCTTGGTGTGCATGGCTTCGGCGATGCATGCAGCTTTGGCGATGCACCGGCAGCGGCAGGCACTACAGGAACTCCAAATTTAAAGGCAGTCTCGAGGATATTGCCCATGACGACATCACAGGTAGGCGGTACCCGGAAGTACATAAGAACATAAGAACATAAGAAAATGCCATACTGGATCAGACCAAGGGTCCATCAAGCCCAGCATCCTGTTTCCAACAGTGGCCAATCCAGGCCACAAGAACCTGGCAAGTACCCAAAAACTAAGTCTATTCCATGTAACCATTGCTAATGGCAGTGGCTATTCTCTAAGTGAACTTAATAGCAGGTAATGGACTTCTCCTCCAAGAACTTATCCAATCCTTTTTTAAACACAGCTATACTAACTGCACGAACCACATTCTCTGGCAACAAATTCCAGAGTTTAATTGTGCGTTGAGTAAAAAAGAACTTTCTCCGATTAGTTTTAAATGTGCCCCATGCTAACTTCATGGAGTGCCCCCTAGTCTTTCTACTATCCGAAAGAGTAAATAACCGATTCACATCTACCTGTTCTAGACCTCTCATGATTTTAAACACCTCTATCATATCCCCCCTCAGTCGTCTCTTCTCCAAGCTGAAAAGTCCTAACCTCTTTAGTCTTTCCTCATAGGGGAGTTGTTCCATTCCCTTTATCATTTTGGTAGCCCTTCTCTGTACCTTCTCCATTGCAATTATATCTTTTTTGAGATGCGGCGACCAGAATTGTACACAGTATTCAAGGTGCGGTCTCACCATGGAGCGATACAGAGGCATTATGACATTTTCCGTTTTATTCATCATTCCTTTTCTAATAATTCCCAACATTCTGTTTGCTTTTTTGACTGCCGCAGCACACTGCACCGACGATTTCAATGTGTTGTCCACTATGACACCTAGATCTCTTTCTTGGGTTGTAGCACCTAATATGGAACCCAACATTGTGTAATTATAGCATGGGTTATTTTTCCCTATATGCATCACCTTGCACTTATCCACATTAAATTTCATCTGCCATTTGGATGCCCAATTTTCCAGTCTCACAAGGTCTTCCTGCAATTTATCACAATCTGCTTGTGATTTAACTACCCTGAACAATTTTGTGTCATCTGCAAATTTGATTAGTACCTGCGCTGGGGCCGCTAAAAGCTGCTGCACCCCAGTCTAGGCCTCCAGGCCCTCTCCCTTCACTCCTCTCATCACAGCCTCGATGTAAAGCAACAGGAACTCCAAATTTAAAGGCAGTCTCTAGGACGTCACCCTTGATGTCGTCACAGATAGGTGGTACCCGGCAGTACCCGCGCTGGAGCCACTGAAAGCTGCTGCACACCAGTCAAGGCCTCCAGGCCCTCTCCCTTCACTCCTCTCCTCACAGCCTCCAAAAGTTGTTCTAAGGGCCTTCTCTTTGATAAGCTCTTCCATGACAAAAATCATTTTGCATGGAATGCAATATTTTCATAATAGTGTTTTTATGGCTTTCTAGCAAACACTTACCAAACACTTTTCATGAAAAATCTGTATTTAACTATAACTGTGGCATAATGATTTCCCTAGTAAGCTTTTCATAGAAAAGGGGAATATTTTCCAGAGCGGTCTCACTAAATACTTTACCAGTCACTTCCTCATTTAGTTGTAATCATTATTTTTTTTAGTGTTTTTATTTGAAAAGCATGATTAGTTTTCAGATGTGCATAGCTCAGTCACCAGAGCTGTTCATGGTGCTGAACAGTGAAACCAGCAGAAATGGGATCACAAGGGGAGACTGCCTAGATGCAGATCAAGCTTACTGGGTGGAAAGGTATGCAAAACATGTTTTAATAAAATAGGGCATTTGAATAGCTCCCTATTCAAATAAGATTTCTCCAATTTGGTCAAAGTATAATTTGAAGGACCTGCAAAATGCATTATTTACATTAGTGTTAAGAATTAAAATAGGTGACATTTTTAAGATTCCATTAACATTCAAAGAAGAGTTAACAGAAGCAAGACAATCAAAGATTCTACATTTTACATTTATGTACAGACCCAATGAGAATTCCAAAATGAATCAGGTAGGATGTCTTTTGAAATCTATAGTATGAACTTTAACACATTTCATTCACACATTTACGATAAGTACCGAGATCCATAGGCAAGGATCGGCAGAGATCATGTCCAGCTTGCTGAATTGCTGCAACTGTGATAGGACAGAGAACATGACTTCTAATAAGCTGACTAGTTCCTGAGACAGAAATGTGCTCCCAGCCTGAGATATAACCTGTCCAGATCTCCTTTTGCCCTAACTGATAACCCAGTCATGCTCTTGCAACAAGTAAATCATCTTATTACAGACCTTGCAGCACTCCAAATACATCTGTTGCCTGGTGAGTAATGTCATTCAGGAACAGAAAGACAAATAGGCCCTTGGTAATCAGATACTAAAACCTTGATAAATACTCTGGAGGCTGAGCTAATGGCAAAGAGAAAAACCCTACAAAGAAAATGCTGTTTGCCTTGGACAACCCTAAGTATCAGTAATGACATAAGGCAATCAGGATGTGAGATATGTACCTAACAGATAAAACAAAAGAGACCAGAATTCCCTTGGTTTGACTGCTTAAATCACACAATAAAAGGATTCCATCCTGAAGTGCAGAAATTGTAAAAATATATTTATTTAAGTACAAAATCAGCCTGAAGGTCCTGGTTTTCTCTGAGTCCAAAAGATAATTGGAATAAATTCCTGAATATCATATTACAGGAATGGGTACTGAGACCCATACTCCCAAGTTCAGTCTAACACAGTGCTGCAGTCTTCTCCATTTTCTGGGGAATTCTCGAGCTCATGGAAAGTCCCTTGGATCATTTGAGAATTCTACAAAGTAACTAAAAAACAAACAAAAAAAAAAATCAGTTAAGGAACTAAGGGGGTCATTTTCCAAGGAAATACCGCGCGCGATACGGCCTTATAGCGTGCGAAAAATTCGCAAACTGCGATAAAAGCAGTTATCGCGGTTCGCGAATGCAAATTTTGAATTAAGTATTCATGGGGCGGAGTTGGGGCGGGGCAAATGTAAAGTAGGGAGGACTTATCGCGTACCGCGAAAGGGCTGCGGTGTTAGCGTGGCTCCTAACGCGGCCAATAACTACACCTCTTTCAAATGTGATACACTGTTTTGCGGCGCATAGCGCGCACCGCGATAGTATCGCATTGAACAAAAATGTGGAAAACCAATCCCCACCGACCTACAAAGGTACAGCTGCCCAATAAAAAGGCCTGTTCTTATTTATTTATTTATTTAGGTCTATCTTCTCCACACCATCTACACATTCACAGTGTATGGGGCAGGTGCACTCCATGGCTGAGCAGGCCCAACGCAGACACCAGGACGTCGGTCGACGTCGCCGCGGGTACAGGCAGCGGATCTATCTTCCACGAACCTCATTGCTGGGTATGCCAGAGGATGTTGTGATCAGCAGATATCGCCTATGCGCTCGTGCCATCCTGGAAATATATGAAGACATACGAGGTGCCCTTGAGTCTCGAACCCGAAAGAGCCGTGTCGTCCCCGGCCTGACCAAACTCTTGGCTGCCCTGCACTTCACAGCAAGTGGCTCCTTCCAATCCATGGTAGCTGTTGTGGGTGGGATGTCACAGAGCACCTTTTCCCGGTGTCTGCACCAGGTCATTGAAGCTGTTATGGACCGCATGCCTCACTACATAGCATTCCCGCGCAACAGACAGGACCTGATGGACCTCAAGCGTGGTTTTTATGACATTGCCCGCTTTCCGAATGTAATTGGAGCTATTGACTGCACTCATGTGGCTATCGTTCCACCCCATGAGACGGAGGCAGCATACCGCAACAGAAAGCAGTTCCACTCCCTCAACGTCCAAGTGGTGTGTGATGCTGGAATGTGGATCCTCTTGGTGATGTCCAGCTTTCCGGGATCAGCGCACGATTCCTTCATACTCAGGCAATCAGCTCTGTTTCACAAATTTGAAGCTGGCCTGTATGACGATGGTTGGCTTGTAGGTAAGATAGACGTTAACATACATCTAACATATCGGGAATGTTCATCTCTGTAATGGCACACAAATGTGATGTAGATGCCTGTCGGGATGGAGTCATATGTCCCCATCACAAGAGACCTGAGTGGCTCATTGTGTGACCTTAAGTGGTGGAATGGCTCATGTACCCAACCACTTGCTATTGGCTGCCAAGCAGGAGGTACACAGCAGCCCCTGTATGGCCTGTATGTGCCATAGCTTGTTCACCTCACTGCACTAGTGGACAGCCTACACATATTTGGTGTAGCCATGGCTACTGGCAGTATCCCATGTGATTTTAGACTTGTCATATAAGGGCAGCTCACATCCACAGGTGTTCGTGAGGTCCTGACGTTCATGAGACTTCACATGATCACTTCTCGTCATTTGTGCACATTGAGGGGTAGCCAGTTTACACCATGTATGTTATTGGGTATGCATACCTACATAAAAGGTGCAGTTGAGCAGATATGTCTGTACAGAATGACTGGAGTGCATGATGCATATGATCCGAACACAGGGATGTGATCTGTAAGGACAGTGATGTAACGCACTGACCGCATACACACTGCTGATATAAATCTTACTGTCTAGGGGCCCTTCCCGTGCTATACCGCCTAATAGCCACACACCAGCTGTGAGCCCAAGCAATCATGATGCCACACACATAGGGTGTGGAGCAACTGGAATGGGCTGGCTCGTGCCATCCGGTTTAACTGCATGTATTGAGCACATGCACCCATGTGACACAAACATCATTATTTGTAATGGCTTGCCTATTTCATTGCTACAGGAGACGCAGCCTATGGATGCAGGCCCTGGCTTATGACCCCAATCCTCCAGCCTGCCACAGCGCGACAGCTGGCCTATAATGAGGCTTTAAGTGCTACACGCTCAGTCATCGAACGTACCTTCGGCCTTTTGAAGAGCCGCTTCCGATGTTTGGACAAGAGTGGGGGAGCGTTACTGTATGCTCCACGCAAGGTTGCTAGGATAATCCTGCTTTGCTGTGTGTTCCATAATGTGGCTCTTCGGCATGGAATTCTTGTGGCTATAGATCCCGACCCCAGACCTGATCCCCCATGTGCGCATGCCCGACGGCATGGGAGAAGATAAACAACCAATAAGGGCTGTATAACATAATCTGGGTAAAAACAAATAAGCATGGGTGTAGCTTGCTTATTGCGGCGGTTTCTACTCCTACTACCTCTAACTAATCAAGCTAGATATTTCACTTGGATGCAGCTCCTCCACCGCTCTCTACATTAATGGCGGGGGTGGAAGGGAATTAGAACCAAGAGCTAAGAGAAACAGATAAGTATGGGAGAAGAAATGAGGGAAGCTTGCTGGGCAGACTGGATGGGCCATTTGGTCTTCTTCTGCCGTCATTTCTATGTTTCTATGTTTCTATGAAAACACAGTCAGTGGCAGCCAGGTTCGCCAACACCTTATACAGACACACTTTTAAGGTTGGCATGGGACAGAACCATGGCCCAGTAGGGCAGTTTGCCCACTGATGGCATAGGATATAGTGTCATGTGCAGACCTCCTTTTCATTCTGCTACGTGCCTCACCTGCTACATCTGTCCACCCAACAACAGTTTGGGGGTGGTGCTCTACCTCACAGTGTATAGCCCATAATAGGGTGGCTAAGGGCTGGTTCCCGGCTCTGTTGAGGTGCTGTATGTGTGTTACTTATTCGGTGCCATTGGACTAAGCACTTGCTACATACTGACATCCCAGCAAGGATGACAGTACTGTACACACTTGTCCCCATGAGACACAACACACTCACACTCCTCCCCTGATTTGTTAACACCATTCAATAATTGTACCTGTAATGGCCCACACCTCTGTCAGTGCGTAATGCTATCACGGTAACATGCGTATCGGTGCGTCATTGACGCCCATTAGCAGTAATGAACCCTACCTACGTCACTCTAACCCTCTTTCCCAATCCTCAATATTCTTGTCATATGCATCTTGCGGCAACACTAACGACCCTTCAGTAGGCAAGTGGTATCAGTGAGGGCCTAGGCAGCAGAGCCTCAATACACAGCAGGGAACACATAGGATCCCTACAACCTCCTGACGCCTCATGAATTGGTGCGTGAGAAAAAAAGCACATCTGGCGCTGGCCACACCGATCTGAAGGTCCCTTATCACTGTAGCATCCCACATCAACACACCTCTGGGGTCATTGCAGCAGGCTGAAAGGAGAGGCAGCTATCTGGTTGCATGCACATGGTTGTGGGGGATGTATGCTGCTACAAGGTATCACAGTGAAGGAAAGGAGATGCATGTACAGTTCGCCCCCCACACAGCTATGGCAGTATGTAGGCCACTGTGCTGTCATGGGCCCACCAATACTGTGTATCTGCCTCCATAAACGCATGTCGTACAGACATGAAAGATCTGTCACGTTGCCAGCTCCCATGGGTCGGTGGTTCTGTTTCACACACACCCTCCACTGGGCTCCCTGTAACTGACTATGCATGTACATGTGTTCTTGGCTACATATCCATGCAGTACCACTTGAAACCTATGGCTGTTCACATCATGTCTCTGGCTGTGAAACCAGTGATGGGAGCTCAATGGGCAGCCGGGCATTGCTGCCACAACAGGGCAGTTTAGGCAGCAAAGGGTGCAGCCACCGTGTATCTTGTGTAAGGAATGTCAATCCTGAGGTGCTCATGTGCACATTGTGTACTGTACATGTATATGGTCTGTGAATATTAGTACAGTATGTAACGCCCTGGCCATCATGTCCTCAGCAACATTATGAACTGCTTAGTCACAGTACAACTACTGATGGAATAGCAGCAGAGCTCAGGGTTGGTGTCCACAGCACACCTGCCATCCAAGGGGTACCACACACCTGTGTCATGCTTGATATGGCACACATTATGTGATGCAGTTAGTGATGAACACAGTGTGCCTGACAAGCACGGAAAAAGCCACCTGGCCATGCATGCTCATGGCACGAGCACACACACAGGCTGTCAGACTCTTCTTGATATAGATGTCCCCTGCTGGGACCCACAGCCACCATTTAATGCAGCCCGTACATACTCCTGTCATAACATGTCAGTTGTAAAAATTGTCAGTAGTGCTGTCTGCACTGAGCTGCTACATGGGGGTACCCACCCACATGTCACATATTTTGCGACAATGGTGATGGGCTGACTGTTGCCAGCCTCCCCCCAGACAGGCCGTCACCAGCAGCACAGCTGATCGGCCAGGCTGGCAGAGGGAGGATGCATGCATGTGTATACTGCTCCATTGTGTGATCGATGGCCATTACTGAGGAGTGAGTCCTCACAAGAGGCCTGACAGGTGGATGTGACATGGATGCAGTCCCCCTCAATCTGCTGTCAAGTGCCCTTCCAATGTGTATAAGGTGCCGAAAGTAGCAGGCCGCAATATTTGCAAACATGGAGATGTGTGCAAAATGCCAAAGAGGCTCTCAGGACTGTAACAGAGTGCCTCTTCGGACATGGCCGCAACAGATGGGCAGCGCAAGCGCCCACAAAAGGGTCACAGCGGCACAAGGCTAGGATCTGGGTGTGGCTGGTACCACGTAAGCCACTGCAGTTGGTTCTATAGATCAGAAGCCATTTTGTGGACTGTGGACGCACCGCCGACCAGCCATTTGTACCCCAACAGCATGCTCCTGTGGAGCCGACAACCAGTCATTGATGCTCATGCAAACACAGCCCATCATAACCGTGTTGGCTCTACCAACGCCCTCATCATAGCAGCCTTACTGCTGAGTAGGATGACTAACTAATGTCACTATTGACAGATGATCACACAGCAGTCCAGCACAGGTCCGGATGTGCAAATAAAGGAAGTAAATACCCACATGCGAAAAGTCCATAGAGGGCAACCCTTTCGCTGAACCCACATTACCCATGTGTCGCCCATATGGAGGTGGCAGAATACTAAAGGAGGCTGCACCGGGTGGAATGTATGCATGAAGGGGGCCAGATATACGACTAGGCAGGTGATGATGTATATAGATGTACAGGCCACTCCCTTTTCCTAAGATGTGTACTACCCCTGTGTGGCAAGTCACCTGGTTGTGGCATAGGAAGAATCGGTGATCAATGAGCGGGAACAATGAATGTGTGCGAGGTGTCCAGATACAGGCGAATAGCCTTTCAGCACACAACCTATGCACACCATATTCCAGAGCTGTTTAGAACACCAGCACAGGCATGGGTGTGAGTGATAATCCACTAGCTGACACACATTACTGTCCTGCAACAGCGGTTTCCTCGCTTGCTAATTGCAGTGATGAGGATGACGGGTTCAGACAGGGTGATAAACTAATGTCGGCCTCTATCATAAGACTGGAAACATTTTTGGATCCTAACTTATATAGGATTCACTGCACTGTCGGCCGCATACGGTACAGTACAATGGTACGCTGGGCTGGAAGGTGAATAGTTGGGATGATGTTCGGTCTGCACTCTGACCACAACCCTATCTCCACCCAGTCCGCCCACAATACGTGCATGCACATGCCACGCAACTAGTGTATATGCCACGTGTCGGTGTGTGTCGCAGCCCTTATGAGAACGATGTAGGTGGCTACTGCACCAGCCCATAGCAGGATGGCATCTCGGGGTACAGGTGGTACTGAGCCTCTGCGTAACACACCCTCCCTCTGCACAAAACGCTCTCACGTTTGCCCCTCAACCATGATACCATGCAGATTTACACATAGAGCCGCCATGTACTGTACCTTATAAGGGTGCCCCCTTCTGGCAGCACGCCACCATGATGCACCCGGAGATGTCCTCCTCAAGGATATATAAGGAGGGCCAACATTGCCATGAGCTGATGCCATGCCCTGCTACAGTGTTGTGAAACCTCACACTTGGCCAAGCACATGTGCATCCTAACAATTGTGCTCCAAGCTGCGCCACAGTTCTGTGGTGCCGGAGTTCCACTAACTGGATGGGCAGAAGTTAAACAGGCTGAACGCTACATGCTGTATCCTCACACATGGCTACCTGTCCTTCATGAGGTGGAAAGTGCCCGGGAAGCAAGATGTGCCTAAGGGTGCTGACAAATAGCATGGCAGTGTTCAGTGTTGCACCTGGCCTGTCAACCACTACATACACAGGCCACACCCTGGTGTGGACATGTAGGCAACACCTTACACCCTGTATGGCAAGAGGTCGAGGGCTCAGAGCTTCCAGATGTCCACCTGCAGGGGCAGACCATCAGTCAGGGATTCAGTCCTCCATGGCTGCACAAACAGAGTCATACTTAATTACTGAATTGGGTGTGACACCCAGTGATACAAATATTCTTTATACTTTACTGACTCTTACCTGAACCACTATCATTTAGATGCTGCAGAACCCCAATGGAGTAGCCTCCCTACAGGTGTGCTGTTCAGAAGTTTACAGGTAACCACTGTTGCTCACACATCATTATCAGCAGAATATTAGTGTTTGCACATACTGTATGACCTGTGGCAATGCCTGACAGGCCATAGGTGGAGAAGACCCCTTTATCTCGCTGCCCAAGTATGTATTCCGCAAGAGCTGGCGGACAGTGGTTCTCCCAGTTACAGGGAGCAGAGCAGTGTGCAAGAATAGAGGGAATATGGGCCAGACATGGGCCTACATGTCCCTCCGAGTGACATAGATGCACCCATATCGCTACTTTGGGAGGGTATACATCCCATACACATAATGTCCCTGAATAAAGGCTTACAGGTACAGGAGGTTCAAGACAGAGTATGTAGACCAACAGGGATGAGGTGGGTATATTACGTGATGGTGACACGTCACACAGTATGTGGAAAAAGAAATACTATGCTGATAATGATGTGTGAGCTACCTTGCTTACCTGTAACCTTTGCAACTGCACACCTGTAGGGAGAAAAGTCCACTGGGTTTCTGTAGAATGTTAAAGATAGTGGTTCTGTTAAGAGTTAGTAAAGTATACCAAGTATCTGTCAACACTGACAGATACCTTTCACTGGACTGTACTGGTTATCCAAAGAACATGCACCATCAACAATGACAGTTAACCGTGTACAGTGGCTTGTATGTGTGTGTGGTGAGGTGAACTATTTTAAGACAGTGTAGGACTGTGGACCACACAGTGTTGGCCGTGAGACAGTTTTCACATGGTGGACGAGCCCCACATTCTAAAGGGTCCATGCACACCCCACAGCTGGGCGACGGCACCGGAGGCATGTGTCTCACAATGGATGGTGACCCCTTCTTACAACCTTTGCGCTTTTCAGACCCCCTAATTCCTATACGGGTGATTAACAGTGACTGCACACCAGCAGTCACCACATCTGTGTGCACATGGACACCCGCTAAGCACACTTAAGGCCTGTTGAGCATGCTTTACACCGCTTGCACCCTGTAAACAGGTATGACAGATTTGCATTAATATCTTCACCTCTCCGTACGACTAACAGCCCACTTAGCTGGCTGCTGACAGTCTGTGCAACTCCTTTAATACACGGCATGCAGATAGCAACATTAACCTTCCCATGGCTAACGTTTCAGTGGCCCACAAACGTAATGCTAAGACAGTAACTATAGGACGCCTTCCCTGGCACACAACCATGCTGCCATGGTGGGGAGGTACACTGATATCTGAGTTTCACAGGGTACATGCTTAGCATGTACAGCTGGAAAGGGCTACACAGTATTGTATGCCAATGGTGCCTGGAAATTAAGAGTGTGCATGCGCCACCACTATCATGGATGTCGTGCATGGCACCAGAGGTTGGCAACCTCTCGGTCAGTCACCCAGCAGTGGTGGAAGGCATCTTCCGTTTACCTGCACAGGTGAGAGACCAATCTAGGAAGCAAAGTCGGTTAGTACCTTAGCATCAGTTAGCCTCACATTCGTGGTGTTTGTCATGCAGAGATGTCTATGATACTGAACCCAGGTAAGAAATACGTGTCTGGACTTCCTCACCGCCAACAGTGCATGACATGAGCACTGCTATAGCAAGAGACAGCTGGCCACCCCTTCCCCTTTCCACACAGATCAGGAGAGCTGCCATACATCAGCACGCTCCCTTACTGTGCATTCTCTGTACTGAGGAACAATACCTCTTCTACTGCCAGGGACATGTCAGGTACTCCTCTATTTTTTACTCTGCTGGGTCCCCCTTAGCACCCTCCTAGTACATGAAGCTAACTGTAAGGTATGTCAATGACAGGTGCAGATGTTGCTATACTGAACCTCAGGCAGGGGCCAGTTTGAAAACTCAGCATTGGTGCAATGTGGGATACAGCATGCAAGGTGTGTGTGTGTGGGGGGGGGGGGGGGGTACACCAAGGGCACATTAGGAACATAACGAGGACACAAAAGGTGGCAGGTTAAACTGGATATTTATTCCTGACAACATTCTGCAGGGTATAGTCAATTATTATGTCAGCAGTTACAGCATACATTTCATGTTCCTAGGTATTCATTATCTGCAAGTACTAGATAGCTAATAGATCCAAAGTGGACCAATTCCGGACTACATCACTCCACCATCAGCAGTATATACACATATGCAGGTAGTGGGTGTTATCAGTACTGGCAAAGCATGATTACCTAGGAAAGGAGAAACAGGAAGTGGCACCCCAATAGCTTGGATACTGCAATACATAGATTACCGCTGGTCAGTATACAATGTGTAGACAGGCATAGGCCCCAGGCGGTCCATGTTGAAAGAGTGCACTGAAAGGGGACAGCCTGAGAGGCCAGCCAGCAGAGTGAAAGTCCAGGCCCCAGGCGGTCCATGTTGAAAGAGTGCACTGAAAGGGGACAGCCTGAGAGGCCAGCCAGCAGAGTGAAAGTCCAGGCCCCAGGCGGTCCATGTTGAAAGAGTGCACTGAAAGGGGACCGCCTGAGAGGCCAGCCAGCAGAGTGAAAGTCCAGGCCCCAGGCGGTCCATGTTGAAAGCGTGCACTGAAAGGGGACAGGCTGAGAGGCCAGCCAGCAGAGTGAAAGTCCAGCCAGCAGACAAGGTATCCAGCGGTTCAGCATGTAGGCAGCAGGCAAAAACATGAAGGGTCTGGCTACAGCAGTGAAGGCCCAGGATGACCCAGCAGTAGAAGGAGGCGGCCCAGGACGACCCAGCAGCGGCATGGCAGCAGGAGGAGGCCCAGGACGACACAGCAGCGGCATGGCAGCAGAAGGAGACCCAGGACGACCCAGCAGCGGCATGGCAGCAGGAGGAGGCCCAGGATGACCACTCGGTCATGTAAGAACCTTGTATAGGGTATGTGACAAGTGCTTGTAACCCACTAACTCTTCAAGCAGATGTAATGGCTACTAAGAAGACAACTTTCCATGTAAGAAATTTAACATTGCAGGAGTGCAAAGGCTCAAACGGAGAGTGCATGAGCCTTGTAAGTACTACATTTAGGTCCCATTCAGTAACTGGTGGCCATAGAGGGGGCTTGTTGTAGTAGGCCCCTCATAAACCTACTCACAAGGGGTTGCGCTGTTACCGGGGCACCCCCAACTCCTTTGTGGTACGCTGAGATAGCACTCAGGTGTACCCTCACCGAAGAAGTCTGGAGACAAGAGACTGAAAGGTGCCAGAGATAGTCTAATAGAGATGGAGTGGGGCAGGAAAAGGAGTCGATACCTTTTTGCGTGCACCACATGGTGAATCTTTTCCACTTAGAACGATAGGATTTTCGCGGAGAAGGCTTTTGTGAAGCTACAAGCACTTGAGAGACATCAGTTGAAAGGTTGAGCAGTGGAGGATCAAGCTTTCAACATCCAGGCTGTCAGGGATAGGGTCTGAAGGTTCAGATGGCGTAACATGCCTTGGTTCTGAGTTATGAGAGTAGGCGCTGTGCCCAGGCGAATAGGTTCTTTGTTCGAAAGGTCGAGAAGCATGGGAAACCATACTTGTCGAGGCCAATATGGGGCTATGAGTATTATTGACCCTATGTCCTGCTGTAGCTTCACGAGGGTTTTATCTACCAGCGATATCGGGGGGATACGCGTATAGGAGGCCTGTGTTCCAGAGGCGAGTGAAGGCATCCATGGCTATCTTGTTTGGCTGTCTGTGCAGGGAGCAGAATCTGTCCACTTTGTGATTCAGTTTGGATGCAAAGAGGTCTATTGTTGGTTGACCCCAGCATTGGAAGATTCTGGTCATTACCACAGGATCCAGAGACAACTCGTGGGGATGCAACTGTTGGCTGAGGCAATCTGCTACCACATTCTACATGCCTGCCAGATAAGGGGCCCATAAATACATGGAGTGTGCAAGGGCCCAGTCCCAGATCTGCGTGGCTTCTTTGCAGAGGAGATAAGAGCCTGTGCCGCCCTGCTTGTTCAAGTACCACATTGCAACTTGTTGTCTGTTTGAATGAGAACAAACTTGTTTGAAAGGCAGTCCTTGAACACATATAGAGCATAACGTATAGCTCGAAGCTCTAGGAAGTTGATCTGAAACATTGCTTTGAGTTGTGTCCAAGTACCTTGAGTTTGAAGATTGTTCACATGAGCTCCCCAACCCAAGGTGGATGCTTCTGTGGTCAAAGTTATCTGTGGAACTGGTTGCTGAAAAGGTAGACCTGTTAGCAAGTTGACTTTGTTTGTCCAGCAGAGAAGCAATAAACGTAACTGGTGGGTTACTTGAACCTGGGGTGAGTGTGGTTGAATGGCTTGCAGCCACTGAGATTTCAAAGTCCAATGAGTTATTCTCATGGCCAGTCTGGCAATAGGAGTGATGTGGAACGTGGAAGCCATGTGTCCCAGCAACTTTAAGAATTGATGGGCTGAGGCTGTTTTCTTTGTGCGCAGAGAATCAGCTAGTCAGGAGAATGTGTCTGCGCAGTCGTTGGGCAGGAAGGCCTTCGCCACTGTGGTGTCCAAATCTGCTCCGATGAAAGTCAGGAGGTGAGATGGCATCAGATGGGATTTTTGGTAGTTGATGAGAAATCCCAACGAGTGTAGTAGATTGATAGGGAGCTTGAGAGCGTCAAGAGCTTCTTGCTTGGATTGGCTCTTGATGAGCCAGTTGTCCAGGTAAGGAAAGACGTCTATGTGTTTCTTGTGTAGATGGTCCGCAGCCACTGCTAGGCACTTTGTAAATACATAAGAACATGAGAAATTGCCATGCTGGGACAGACCAAGGGTCCATCAAGCCCAGCATCCTGTTTCCAACAGAGGCCAAAAAACCAGGCCACAAGAACCTGGCAATTACCCAAACACTAAGAAGCACCCATGCTACTGATGCAATTAATAGCAGTGGCTATTCCCTAAGTATAATTGATTAATAGTCATTAATGGACTTCTCCTCCAAGAACTTATCCAAACCTTTTTTGAACCCAGCTACACTAACTGACCAGCTGACCAGTACCAGTCGCGGCTGGTACACAGCTAGTGTACCAGTACCGCGGCTGGTACTGGTACACTAGCTGACCAGTACCAGCCGCGGCGAACACATCTCACCCATCCTCAGGAACCTACATTGGTTACCAGTGAACTTCAGAATTCTATACAAATCAATCACCATAATTCACAAAACCATCCATCACCAACTTCAACTCGACCTGGAAATCCCATTCAAACTCCACTCCTCTAACAGACCAACTAGAGATATTCACAAAGGCACTCTGAAATATCCCCCCACTAAAGCCTCACGCCTCTCTACGACCAAAGACAGAGCTTTTTCGATAGCGGGCCCATCTATCTGGAATAGCATCCCATCAAATCTCAGATTGGAGCCATGCCTTTTAACCTTCAGAAAAAGACTTAAAACCTGCCTCTTTCACCAAGCCTTAGCCGATCCACCAGACAATCACTAGTTGTCCTTTCACTCTAACCCGGTCTGGCATTTATACTCACGAACATTGGACTCCGACACTTCCAGGTTAAAGCACCTTTTAAGCTTTTAACCCGTACGCTCTATGATAACACTTTATATTTATTTCCTGCCTTATCTTCTTTCCAGCTTGTTCGCAAGCTTCCAAGTTCTCTTTCCCTGTTGATTGTAACTTTGACTTATTCCTGCCCATTGTTATCTTTCGTTTACTTGAATTGTTACTCCAGTTATACCCTTGTTAAATGTAAACCGATCCGATATGGTTATTTACTATGAAGGTCGGTATAAAAAACTGTTAAATAAATAAATAAAAATAACTGCATTAACCACATCCTCTGGCAACAAATTCCAGAGTTTTATTGTGCGCTGAGTGAAAAAGAATTTTCTCCGATTAGTCTTAAATGTGTTACTTGCTAACTTCATGGAATGCCCCCTAGTCCTTCTATTATTCGAAAGTGTAAATAACCGAGTCACATCTACTCGTTCAAGACCTCTCATGATCTTAAAGCCCTCTATCATATCCCCCCTCAGCCGTCTCTTCTCCAAGCTGAACAGCCCTAACCTCTTCAGCCTTTCCTCATAGGGGAGCTGGTCCATCCCCTTTATCATTTTGGTTGCCCTTCTCTGTACCTTCTCCATCGCAACTATATCTTTTTTGAGATGCGGCGACCAGAATTGTACACAGTATTCAAGGTGCGGTCTCACCATGGAGCGATACAGAGGCATTATGACATTTTCCGTTCTATTAACCATTCCCTTCCTAATAATTCCTAACATTCTATTTGCTTTTTTGACTGCTGCAGCACACTGAGCCGATGATTTTAAAGTATTATCCACTATGATGCCTAGATCTTTTTCCTGGGTGGTAGCTCCTAACATGGAACCTAACATCGTGTAACTACAGCAAGGGTTATTTTTCCCTATGTGCAACACCTTGCACTTGTCCACATTAAATTTCATCTGCCATTTGGATGCCCAATCTTCCAGTCTTGCAAGGTCCTCCTGTAATGTATCACAGTCTGCCTGTGATTTAACTACTCTGAATAATTTTGTATCATCCGCAAATTTGATAACCTCACTCGTCGTATTCCTTTCCAGATCATTTATATATATATTGAAAAGCACCGGTCCCAATACAGATCCCTGAGGTACTCCACTGTTTACCCTTTTCCAGTGAGAATATTGACCATTTAATCCTACTCTCTGTTTCCTGTCTTTTAACCAGTTTGTAATCCACGAAAGGACATCGCCTTCTATCCCATGACTTTTTAGTTTTCGTAGAAGCCTCTCATGAGGGACTTTGTCAAACGCCTTCTGAAAATCCAAATACACTACATCTAGCGGTTCACCTTTATCCACATGTTTATTAACCCCTTCAAAAAAATGAAGCAGATTTGTTAGGCAAGACTTCCCTTGGGTAAATCCATGTTGACTGTGTCCCATTAAATCATGTCTTTCTATATGCTCTATAATTTTGATCTTGATAGTTTCCACTATTTTTCCCGGCACTGAAGTCAGGCTCACTGGTCTATAATTACCCGGATCGCCCCTGGAGCCTTTTTTAAATATTGGGGTTACATTGGCCGCCCTCCAGTCTTCAGGAACAATGGATGATTTTAATGATAGGTTACAAATTTTAACTAATAGATCAGAAATTTCATTTTTGAGTTCCTTCAGAACCCTAGGATGCATACCATCCGGTCCAGGTGATTTGCTACTCTTTAGTTTGTCAATCTGGCCTACTACATCTTCCAGGTTCACAGTGATTTCTTTCAGTTCGTCTGAGTCATCACCCCTGAAAACCATCTCCGGAACTGGTATCTCCCCAACATCCTCATTAGTAAACACGGAGGCAAAGAATTCATTTAGTCTTTCTGCAATGGCCTTATCTTCCCTAAGAGCCCCTTTAACCCCTCTGTCATCTAATGGTCCAACCGACTCCCTCACAAGTTTCTTGCTTTGGATATATTTTAAAAAGTTTTTATTATGAGTTTTTGCCTCTGTGGCCAACTTCATTTCAAATTCTCTCTTCGCCTGTCTTATCAATGTTTTACACTTACCTTGACAATGCTTATGTTTTATCCTATTTTCTTCAGATGGATCCTTCTTCCAATTTTTGAAGCATGTTTTTTTGGCTAAAATAGCCTCTTTCACTTCACCTTTTAACCATGACGGTAATCGTTTTGCCTTCCTTCCACCTTTCTTAATGCGCGGAATACATATGGACTGCGCCTCTAGGATTGTATTTTTAAACAATGTCCAAGCCTGTTGAACACTTTTAACCTTTGCAGCTGCACCTTTCAGTTTTTTTCTAACTATTTTCCTCATTTTATCAAAGTTTCCCTTTTTAAAATTTAGTGTTAGAGCTGCAGATGTACTTATTGTCCCCCTTCCAGTTATTAGTTTAAATTTGATCATGTTATGATCACCTTTGCCAAGTGGCCCCACCACCGTTACTTCTTTCACCAAATCTTGCATTCCACTAAGAATTAAATCTAAAATAGCTCCCTCTCTTGTAGGTTCCTGAACCAATTGCTCCATGAAGCAGTCATTTATTACATCCAGGAACTTTATGTCTCTAGCAAGTCCTGATGTTACATTTACCCAGTCAATATTGGGGTAATTGAAATCTCCCATTATTATTGCACTGCCAAATTGGTTTGCTTCCCTGATTTCTCTTAGCATTTCATCATCTGTCTGACCATTTTGTCCAGGTGGACGGTAGTATACTCCTATCACTATACTCTTACCCAACACACATGGGATTTCTACCCATATAGATTCTACTGAGCATTTACTCTCTTGTATGATCTTTATCCTGTTGGACTCTATACCCTCCCGGACATAAAGTGCCACACCCCCACCAAGTTGATCCTCCCTATCATTGCGATATAATTTGTACCCTGATATAGCACTGTCCCATTGGTTATCCTCCTTCCACCAAGTCTCTGTGATGCCAATTATGTCAATCTCATCATTTGCTGCCATACACTCTAACTCTCCCATCTTACTTCTTAGACTTCTGGCATTGGCATACAGACATTTCAAAGTGTGGTTTTTGCTTGTTTTAACAACCTGCTTTTCAGTTGTTTGGGATAATTCGGTAATCATTAGGTTTGGTGATTTTTTACATATAGGCATATGAACTATGTTTGCTTTTGATGGAACCTCTCTGTTGGGATGCCCTAACTCTCCTGTTTCATTAGTATCCTTCAAGGATACATTTCTCCGAACCATGCACTGCTGAGTGACTGTCGGCTTTCCCCCTTGTTCTAGTTTAAAAGCTGCTCTAGCTCCTTTTTGAAAGTTAGTGCCAGCAGCTTGGTTCCACTCTGGTTAAGGTGGAACCCGTCCTTTTGGAAAAGTCTCCCCTTTCCCCAAAAGTTTCCCCAGTTCCTTACAAAGCTGAATCCCTCTTCCCTGCACCATCGTCTCATCCACGCATTGAAACTCTGGAGCTCTGCCTGCCTTTGGGGACCTGCACGTGGAACAGGAAGCATTTCAGAGAATGCCACCCTGGAGGTTCTGGATTTCAGCTTCCTACCTAAAATCCTAAATTTGGCTTCCAGAACCTCTCTCCCACATTTTCCTATGTCGTTGGTGCCCACATGTACCACGACAGCCGGCTCCTCCCCAGCACTGTCTATAATCCTATCTAGGTATACACGGGTGCTGAGGCAAATCCAAAAGACAGGACTCAGTACTGAAAATGTTGATGTTCCACTAGGAAACGCAGGTACTTGCAGTGAGGTGGGAATATTGGAATGTGAGCGTAAGCGTCATGAAGATCCAGAGAACAGAGCAAATCTGTTGCAGAAGGGAAAGCATGGTGCCAAAGGACACAATCCCAAATTTTTCTTTTCGTAGAAAACTGTTGAGATTGTGGAGGTCTAAGATGGGGCGGAGGCCGACTGATTTCTTTGGAATGAGAAAATAGTGGGAGTAGAACCCTCTGCCTTGCTGTGCTCGGGGAACAGGTTCCATGGCCCTGGTGCCCAGAAGGGTGGACAGTTCTGACGCTAGAAGACCTGTGTGATCTTCTTGCATCCACAGAGGATTGGGTGGTAAGTCCGGGGGGTACCATGAGGAAGTTTAGATGGTATCCCTGGGTTATGATGGATATAACCCATTGGTCTATGGTTATGTTGAGCCAGTTGGTTATGAAGTGGTGAATTCGACCTCCTACTGGTAAATCTGGTTTTGAATTTATAGAGCGACTGCTGTTCTCTGGATACGCCTCAAAATCCAGAGGCCTGGCCTGGCCTGTTTGTGGTGGTGGCTGAGGCCCGGATGTCTTGGGCTGTCGAGGATGTGTCTCTGAGATGGTCTAGTTGGCCTCACACGAGATGCAGGTGGGTATCTGCGTGGGCGATAAAATTGTTTTCTAGGGTCCCTTCTAGTGGATTTCTTGCATAAGAAGGGGCCTCAGTAGTCACTGTTGATAATTGTCGCAGGGTCTCATTGTGGTCTTAATTGAGCCACTGCATCTTGTATCTTGTTGCCAAACAGGTTTTCACCAGTGCATGATAGATCGGCAACTTTGTCTTGGACTTCAGGTCTGAAATCAGAGGATTTTAGCCAGGCCCACCTCCTGGAGCTGATTCCTGGCGCTGACCTGCGAGAAGCTGTTTCAAAGGAGTCGTACGCAGCACGAACCTCATATTTGCCAGCCTCAAGGCCTTTATGTAGTATGGCATTGAGACTATCTTGTTGCTGTTGGGGAAGAGAGTCGGCTATTCCCTGAACCTGCTTCCAGAGATTCCTTTGATACTGTGTCATGTAAAGTTGGTATGCAGCTATGCGTGACACTAGCATAGAACCCTGAAACATCTTGCGAACTAAGATATCAAGGAATGTTTGGTCCTTGCCAGGTGTTGTTGAAGAGTGTGGTCGAGGTCTTCTGGCCTTCTTTTGTGCAGACTCAACTACCACCGACTGATGAGGCAGTTGTAGTTTTTGGAAACCAGGAATATGTTGGACAAGATAAGTTGCATCTGTCCTCTTATTCACAAGCTGAACAGCACGAGGATGTTCCCAGAGATGATGTTGCAGATCTACTAGCACTTCGTTTACTGGTATAGGCATCACTTCTTTTGGTGCATCCACAAATTGGAGAACCTCTAGTGTTTTGTGGCATGTGTCCTCCTCTGTAATAAGTTCAAAGGGAATTGTCTCTGTCATCTCCCTAATAAAATTGGCAAAGGAGAGATCCTCGGAGGGAGATTTTCTCCTTTCTTCCAGAGGAGATGGTTCTGATAAGATATCCTCCGTGGATGTGTCGGTGTCAACATCTTCCCATGTGTCAGAAAGGTCTCTTGACGAGATCCTGAAGGAGGGAAGAAGATTGGTATGGTAGAACAGGTTGGCCTCAATGGAAGATGCGGTGGCACCGATACGGGTTTCGATGGCACCGGAGGCATCGATGGAAAACTGTTACATCCGTCGGTCCTAGACTGTTTTGCCTCGTTTGCCTCACCTTATTCATGGCTCCTCCCACTTATCTGGGAAAGATGGCTACCGCCGCGTCTACAAGCTGACCTCTCTGGCGTCCCCGGAACAGCTATGGTACAGCCTCCCGCCATTGCTCCTCCCAGGTACCTACTAGGGTGCGCGCATGCGCGCAACCCACATCTTTGTACCACCCTTGGTGCGAACCTCGAGGGCGTTCCCTCATGCTGACATCACGCCATCCGGGTATATTACCTTCACTAATTTGCTAGCTCGTTGAGTTAGCAAGGACTCAAATCCGTTCCTGTCTACACTACTCTGCCGCTTCCGTGCTGCCACAGGAAGCTCTCTCTCTGCCCTTTGGAGTAACTGCTAACCTGGGTACCCGATCTTCGGGGGCCCTCTACTTTATTTCAGGTGCCTTACAGGGTACAGGTACTCTCTGCTTGAGGGCCTGCTCTCCCTGCCTCGGTGCCTGTACCTTCTACAACATACCTGGTGGAATCGCATATAAACAGCAAACACCTAGTGAGTACTCTAACTCTCAGTCTATCTCATCCACAGTATCTCCTCGCTGGGCGACCTGCTGCAGAACCTCCTGACCTCATCAAGGAGAGAAGGGCTCCCTCTGCCGAGGGCCCTGAGACTGCAACTACAGACTGCCTCACTACTGCCACCTCTGATGGCTCTCTTCAAGCTAATAAAGAACTATCTTGTGTTTTGTGTAGTACGAGTCTAGCCCAGTGCTGTGGCTCCTCATGGGGCTCCTCCCCATGGGCGTGGTCATCTCCACAGCACCCAAGGATCCACCAAAACACACGAACCACAATAAAAATGAGGGCCTCTCAGTCCCGAGAGCCCTGATGGATCAGGCATCGGTTCAGGCATCAGTGACAGAGGACTGGAATCCGTGCCTTTGTCGTCTGAGGTCCCCAGAATGGGAATTGGGGATTTCAGAGGCTTTTCCAGTTGCTTTGGCATTGGTGGCCCGGGTTGTATTGGAAGGACACCGATGAGTGTATCCAGCCTAGTTAGCAATGGTGCAAATATCGATGGCTCCAGTGTTGGTATGGGGGCCCAGCATCGATGGCTGTAGGTCTCGGAGAGCATCGAGCACTGCCTGGCGGATTAAACCGTCCAGTTCCTCCCTGAAAGCTGGTGTAAATATCGCAGCTACAGGGGGTGGCAGGCTAGGCATTACTGGCACCTCCACAGGGACTTGTGGGGGCTCAGTACCCGGCACCAATATCGGTGGGGATCGCCTTGGTTTTTCGGGAAGAGAGGGCATTAAAGGTTCCTCTACCTATGTCTTCTTCACAAGTGGCTCGATAGCCATTGAGGCCGATGCGGGGTGTCAGTGCCAGCACCGGGAGTCAACTCACTTCGGTGCCGGTGTTGGTGCTTCCCTCGGTGCTTGGTCCGGTCTTTTCCCAGCAATGAGGTAAGATAATGTGGATGCCTTAGACGGAGTTGGTGACAGATGGTCACCGCTGCTCTGGTGCATCTGGCGAGGTTTGATGACTAACTTCTTCGATGGCCCTGCCGGTGACAATTGGGTGGACGTCAGTGGAGTCAACTTGATTTTGAACAGAGTCTCCATCTTGTCGAGGTGAGCCCACCTACCCTTCGGATTCATCTGGGCACAACTTGGGCAGTGAGACACATCGTGTGATGAGCCGAGGCACAGCACACAGACATCATGTGGGTTGGTAATCGACATGGTTCGGAGGCACTCCAGACATATTCGGAAACCTGTTGCCATAATGGCAGAGGTTGAGGCCCAAAAACTGTTGATGGCCTGTGGACACCGAAAAAGGTGGGAGCGGGAACCGACTGGGGATAGTGAACTTACTCACCGAATGATGGGAAAACACTATCATGATGGGAGACCCCTATGAGGGAATCTTTTTTGAAGTAAAGTATTAATTTTTTCCGTGAGGAAAATTGTGTGAGAAATTCTCACAGAGCTCCTAACCATGAGGCAAACTGCAGCGCGGAAAAAAGAGAGACTGAAGGAAGACCCCTGTGGCTGCAGGGATCATGGCATGCTGGGCATGCTCAGTGTGCCAGTCAAACGTTCTAGAAACTTTGACAGAAAAGTTTTCCATGATAGGGCTCTGTCCAGTGATGTCACCCACATGTGAAGACTACCATCCTGCTTGTCCCTAGGAAAATGCTGGCTTTCTTCCCTTCTGTGCACAATCGCACCAGCACGAACATCTTTCCACCCAGCCCCACTCTCCCCCACCAGCCTCCTCAGTTCTGCAGTGGCAGAGAGAAAGCCGGAGTGGCAGGCAGTGTCAGTAGGAATCCAGGAACTGCAGAAACATTCCAGATCCAATGACTATAGCAAAATACCACGGCACAGGTTGCAAAAGAGCTCCCTTGACAGCCAGTTCTTCCTCCAACTGGACTTGCTCTTTAATTTTTGGATGCCTTGGCTCCGCAATAGCGGGACAATGCAGCGGTACAGGCCACAGAAACATCCCCAGTGGCAGACGGCTGCTCTGCAACTGAGTGTTTGAATTCAGCCTGCTGAATCTGGTAGCTCTGCTTCTCTGGAGCTATCAGATCCTTGCTCTCTCCGCTGGGCCCAGCAATAGAGTAGGCAGATGACTCCTACCCTTTGAGGGCCACAGCAAGCTCCCTGGAACAGTTCTCAGATCTCCAATTGCAGTTATAGTTCTGCTCAGAGGCCTGGTGACTTGTCTCCTCCTCCTCTGCAGGCCACGTCATCTCCTGGGACTCTGGCAGACACTTCCCTCTGCTCTCAGTTAATGTCAACAAAATCTTTGAATTCCTCCAGCAGGGACCTCATGGGTACCACCATTCTGTTGATGTCGCCTAACTCCTCGAGGACTGGGTAAATGGCAAGAGGGTTTTCAGGTTTTCCCCCTCCACTTCTGGCAGAGAGGATGGCCATCTTTAGTCCATTGCTGTCTGTGGATGATTTTTTTTTCACACATTTTCTCAAAGAGCAGTAAAGTCCAAAAACTTGTGAAACAGCAGATTTCAAGCCCAAATCAGTACTCTTCACACCCCACACTCTTAGCCCCGTGTTCCCAGGTGCTATTTTATATAACTTCACCTCAGGACATATGTTGTACTCCAGTGGGTCCATAAAATTATTTATAGTTCTTGGGGGCAGGGACACCTGACTAGCTCTTCTCACTGACTTCTTCCCCAGGATGTAGATTTTTTTTTTTATAGGGGACAGGGTTAACTTTCAGGGCCCAAGTGCTAGGGGTGACTTTTTCCTTTGTGTTGTCCCTGGGAGAGGGGTATTTTTCCTCATTGTGTGCCTAAAAACTACTCTGGAGTCACTTGGATAGTGTCCAAAATCTAAACTTTACTGAGTTGAATAGTCAGATGAAACGGCACAATTAAATAAATCCCAGCACCACAGTATTCCCCTCTTGGTTTACAGTCTCTACCTCTATCTGTGCAGGAGTCTTTTCTTGTAGGCAAGGGATCCATCCACCTTCCTGGATTAGTCAGAATGGAGGTCCCTGTGTTCAGGGTAACCCTAAACTGGTCGGGAAAACCTCTTCCAAAGATGGCCAAAATCCTGTCCTTACATATAGAGGGCAAACCTCTCTCTCCCCAGGGTGAAGACACCGGACGGGTGTCCTCCATGATGTAAACAGGTTCTTACTCTCAGTTGGCAGATCTTCAGGATGTTTTTCTTGTTCTTTTTCCTGTGGGTATCCCAGATGGCTGGGATCCTGTGTCCAAACAGCAGCTAGTGCTGTTTCTCGCTCCCGGCAGGAAGGAGGGCAAAAAGCTTCCTCCTGGACAGCCAACCAAAACTCTTCTTATCCCTAACAAATAGAAGCACCGGAGTTGTTCCTTGCAGCAGGTCACCACCTCAGATGGGCAAGTCTTTCCTATCCCAGGGCAACCAAAACACAGAGTTCCTCATGCCCTGAATCCAGGAAGGGCCCAAGTGTCTCACAAGGCTCCTACCTGACACTCCCCCCCCCACCCCCAGCTCTCTGTAGAAAGCTGCTATATAACCCCACAAGAGGGTTATGTCCATCCCAGCACCCTCAGGGGGAGGGGCTGCATAGCATGAATCCTCCCCTAATTATCTTTCACACTAGCTGCAGTGGCTGACATACCACAGGGCTTATTGGTAACCAGACTGCCTGTCAGTTACATATCTAAAAGAATATCATCATTATCTATAAAAGCCTGACTAGATTAAGAGGTGAGCCAATCAGGCCATCACACTGGGTGCCAAACAATAGGGAGATGAAACCTCACCAGCCTCCATTTGGCTCCTCTCCCTGCATGCTGATGCAACACTGACAATATTCTGCTGAGTGCAGAGGGCAGGGAGCCAGATGGAAGCAACCAATGTGGGAAAGAAAAGCTGGTGAGGCTATTGAGGGGGTGGTGGGGGAGCACCAAAATACTACCCTCCCTGGGCGCCAACATGTCTCAGTCTCTCTCTGTAGAAAGGGCAGTTCTGTGGATTTTTTTGTGTCGATTGCGATTGTGTTTGTCACAGCATCCGCTCTGCATATATGCTAAAGGGAATTTCCCTCCAGTACAGAGTGAACGCTGGGTACAGGGGTGTCAACTTCAATACTGCAGCCAGCTAGGACAGGACAAATAGGACATTGCTCCTGCCCCTGAAACCTTGGCTTGCCCTGAGGTAAATGCAGGAGGCATCCAGGGGACATGGGTCAACAAAGGTTTTTCAAAGTTAGCTGGAGAGGTAGGGTTGAACATTGTTTTCTTGGGAAGCTAGAGGGAGAAGAAGATTATGTTATGGCAGGCAAGGGGGATGGGTGCAAAATAAGTGATATTACTGAACAATCGTGTTTCACACGTATGTGTGTGTGTGTGTGTATGGCAAGAGGAAGAGAGAGTTTAAATGCTTACAACAGGAAGTGAAAGTTAAAATATTAGAAAGTCATTTAAATTAGGTTTACAAAGGCACAGAGCAAATTTTCTCCCAGGTCACTGACCTGGAACCTTTTTAACTGTGACAAATTGCTTCCATTTCCCCTACCGCAGCTGGTGTACAAGGTACAGGCTGCTGCTGGCCCCAAACTGTTCATTTTATTTATTTATTTTTAAAGCACTTCACCATGCAAAAAAGCATAAAATAAACCTCTAGCTAGCCAAGCAAAAGTTATTTTAGTTTTAACTTTTTCCAATAAATCTCTTTGATCGAGTTGGCAAAGAAAAAACATTTCACGAAATAGAAATAGATCACAAATATTCCTCATGTTTACATGCTCTGAATATAAAGGGTAAAAGCAGGAGCCTTGGAATAAAGATGGTCTTCAGATGTCATTTAATATGGTATAAAATGGATCCAAAGTGTAAGTAATCATATCAGGAAGCTCTTACGAATATAAAGAAAGAACAATCTCAGCAATCAAAAAGTACAATTTATCCAGTCAACACTGAAATGGAACTTTTCTAACACCATTCAAAGATAGAAAAGTAGCATACATATTAACACTGGCCTTCAGCAACTGACTAGACTTAACAAAGGCAGGATGTCATTTAAATCTAAAACAAAAGAGAAAACTAAATGCCTTTTATAACATTATCAGACATCACGATTAGTGTGTTTCCTTGATGATCAGTGAATCAGTGTCTATAGGTAGAGATTAAATCCAAACCCAGTAATAACAATGCACATGAAATGCTCTTTTCTTCAACTGGGGAGGATAATAATCTCAGCCTTTACACACATAAAATGTTGTTTTTACCCGTTTAAATGGACTTTTTGATTACTGCCCACCATGTACCTGAGTAAAAGTATCAGTGTATGTCATTGATATGGGTACTTATGCCTGCGTAAGTCCGGAGGCATTTCAGGGGCAGGGTTGGGTTGGGAGAGGCATTTGAATAATCAATAATCAAAACTACCAAGCACGTCTTCCTTGAAAAAGTACCTGCACAAAAAGCAAAACAGCTTTGTGCAGGTGCTCTTTCATAGGCAACAGTCAAAGCAAAACTACTTGCGTAGTTTTGCTTTGATTATTCAGGCAAACCAGTGGGGTATGCTGAAATGTGGGTAGCTTATCTAATGTAGAGATTACTTACCTGATAATCTCGTTTTCCTTAGTGTATGCAGATGGGCTCAAAACAAGTGGGTATTGTGTGCTCGTGCTAGCAGTTGGAGATGGATCTGACGTCAGCACGGGTACATATACCCCCACAGGAAGTGAAGCAATTCAGTAATCTTCCTTGCAAAGCTGTCATAGCTATATGAGTACTGACCGATCGATTAATTAAACAGGATTACCCTGACCGGTTGACAGTAGCTGGAGACCGCCAGGATTCTCAACCGGAAGGCGTCGACACCCGGCAGGGTGGATGCCCTATGTAATAAAACATGGCTTACCTTGAGCCTGTGAAATCCCATGAATATTGGCAGCCGGGCGGGATGCTGAGTCCATCTGCATACACTAAGGAAAACGAGATTATCAGGTAAGTAATCTCTACATTTCCTAGCATGTAGCAGATGGACTCAAAACAAGTGGGATGTACAAAAGTTACTCCTGGACTGGGCGGGAGGCTGCCCGAGGTCCGTGTAGGATTGCCCTCGCAAATGCTGTGTCCTCCCTGGCCTGGACATCCAGACGGTAAAATCTGGAGAAGGTATGGAGGGAGGACCACATTGCCGCTTTACATATCTCAGCAGGCGACAGCATCCTCGTTTCTGCCCAAGAGCTCGCTTGCGCTCTGGTAGAGTGGGCCTTGACCTGTAGAGGCGGAGGTTTACCCGCGTCTACGTAGGCTGCCTTGATAACTTCTTTGACCCAGCGGGCGATAGTTGCCCTTGAGGCCGCTTCCCCTTGCTTCTTCCCGCTGTGTAGAACGAACAAATGGTCCGTCTTTCGTATTGCTTCGGACATTTCCAGGTATCTGGGCAATAGCCTGCCTATGTCGAGATGGCGTAGAACTCGACCTTCTTCTGACTTCTTCAAACCGTCTGTGGTAGGTAAAGAGATGGTTTGGTTGAGGTGGAAGTGCGATACTACTTTGGGTAAGAAGGAAGGAACTGTGCGAAGATGGATGGCTTCTGGCGTGATTCGGAGAAACGGATCACGGCAAGACAGTGCTTGTAGCTCGGAGACACGGCGCGCGGAGCAAACAGCCAGCAGGAACACCATCTTCAAGGTTAACAAACGGAGGGACAGGCCTCGAAGTGGACGGAAGGCGTGTCCCGCTAGAAAGTCCAAAACTAGGTTGAGGTTCCACAGGGGCACTGGCCACTTCAGTGGCGGGCGAATGTGTTTGACTCCTTTCAGGAAACGTGAAATGTCTGGGTGTGTGGCGATGCTATTGCCGTCACTCCGTGGACCGTAGCAGGAAAGTGCTGCCACTTGGACCTTGATGGAACTGAGGGACAGACCCTTCTGAAGACCATCTTGCAGGAAGTCCAAAATGATAGGAAACTTAGTGGCATGAGGATTGGTGCTATGAGCTTCACACCAAGCTTCAAATACTCTCCAGATCCTTATATAAGTTAGCGATGTGGAGAACTTGCGTGCTCTGAGGAGCATATCTATTACCGGTCCCGAATATCCTCGTATCTTCAGTCTAGCCCTCTCAATGGCCAGACCGTAAGAGAGAATTGAGCCGGATCCTCGTGAAATATGGGACCTTGGTGCAGCAGGTCCCTGTGCGGCAGCAGGGGTAGTGGAGTCCCTGCCAGCAATCTTCTCATGTCTGCGTACCAGGGTCTTCTTGGCCAGTCCAGGGCCACTAGAAGAACTAGGCCTCTGTGCCGCTGAATCCTGTGTATAATGGCACCCAGCAGGGGCCATGGTGGAAAAGCGTACAGCAGAATCCCCTGGGGCCATGGTTGCACCAGTGCATCGATCCCCTGAGACCGAGGATCCCGCCTGCGGCTGAAATATCTGGGTACTTGAGCGTTGGACCTGTCCGCTAGTAGGTCCATGCCCGGGGTCCCCCACTGATTCACAATCATCTGGAACGCCGTGGGTGACAGTTGCCAATCCCCGGGATGTAGACTTTCTCTGCTGAGGAAGTCCGCCGCGGCGTTGTCCTTCCCGGCGATGTGGACGGCGGAGATGTTCTGGAGATTCGCTTCTGCCCAAGTCATCAGGGGAGCTATTTCCAGTGATACTTGTTGGCTTTTGGTTCCGCCCTGTCGGTTGATGTATGCCACCGTGGTGGCGTTGTCTGACATCACTCTGACTGCTCTGTGTCGTAGTCTGTGGGCAAGTCGCAGGCACGCTAGCCTGACTGCCCGTGCCTCTAGTCGGTTGATGTTCCATCCCGACTCTTCTCTGCTCCATCGCCCTTGGGCGGTGAGTCCGTCGCAATGTGCGCCCCAGCCGCTCAGGCTGGCATCTGTTGTAAGCAGGGTCCAGATCGGAGAGGACATCCTGGACCCCCGGCTCCTGTGGCATTGCTGCAGCCACCATCGCAACTGATTCCGTACCCTGGCTGGCAGAGGGAGGTGTACGGTGTAAGTTTGTAATCGCGGGCTCCACCTGGATAGGAGTGCGCGTTGTAACGGCCTCATATGCGCCCGTGCCCATGGTATCACCTCCAGAGTGGATGCCATCAGGCCGAGGACTTGTAGGTAATCCCAAGCTGTGGGCCGGACGGCGCCTGCAGACGCCTGCAGACGACTCTTGAGCTTTTCTCTTCTTTTGGGAGTCAAGCTGACTCTGACTGCCTGAGTGTCGAATAGGACTCCTAGGTATTCCTTCGACTGAGACGGCTGTAGGGAACTCTTGTTTAAGTTTACTACCCAGCCTAGGTTTTCTAGAAGAGCAATCACTCGGCTGCTTGCTCGATGGCTTTCTTCTGGCGATTTTGCCCTGATCAACCAATCGTCCAGGCAGGGATGGACGAGAATTCCCTCCTTCCTGAGGGCCGCCGCCACTACTACTATGACCTTGGTAAAGATATGCGGCGCTGTGGCTAACCCGAAGGGTAACGCCTGAAACTGAAAGTGTTGGTTCAAAACTTTGAAACGTAGGTAGCGCTGATGATCCCGATGGATTGGGATATGCAGGTAGGCTTCTGACAGATCTAGGGATGTGAGAAACTCCCCTGGCTGTACTGAACTTTTGACCGATCGCAGGGTTTCCATGCGAAAGCTGGGTACCCGTAGGTAGCGGTTGACTGACTTGAGGTCCAGGACGAGCCGGAAAGTGCCCTCCTTCTTGGGCACTATGAAGTAAATGGAATAATGCCCAGAATTTATCTCCCCTGCAGGCACTGGAATAATGGCCTTGAGGGAGAGAAGCCTCTGTAGGGTAACATCTAGCACCGCCCTCTTGAGGGGTGAACAAGGAGATTCCACAAACTTGTCTGGCGGGAACCGAAGAAAGTCCAGGTAGTACCCTTCTCGGATGATGGTGAGGACCCACTGGTCCGAGGTAATCTCGGCCCACCTGCAGTAAAAGAGGGTCATCCTGCCCCCTATGGCTGCTACCCCCAGATGGGCCGGCTGATTGTCATTGCGGGGTACGGCCGGGGCCGGAACCCGAGCCGGCTCCCCTCTTACTGTGCTTAGGCCGAAAGGACTGGTTCCTGGCCTGCAACCGAGGTGCCTGGTAGAGAGTCCCGTAAGGGTGGAAGCACTGAGAGGTTCTACCTCTGGGTGGTCTAGAAGACGGGCGCTGCCTCCTCCGTGGTCTGTCTTCTGGTAGACGAGGTAAAGGAGAGGCGCCCCATTTATTGGCCAGCTTCTCCAGGTCGCTGCCGAACAGGAGAGATCCCTCGAAGGGCATTCTCGTGAGACGAGTCTTGGAAGAGGAGTCAGCCGACCAGTTACGTAGCCAGAGCTGCCTCCTGGCTGCCACTGAGGATGACACTCCCTTGGCTGCCGTACGGATGAGGTCGGAGGCTGCATCAGTAAGGAAAGAGAGAGCTGATTCCATCCCTTCTCCTGGGGCGTTGTTCCGAGCCTGAGATAAACAGGAACGCGTCACCACCATGCAGCAAGTCGCAATTCGTAGGGACATGGCTGCCACCTCAAAGGCCTGCTTCAGGATGGCGTCCAAACGCCGGTCATTTGTATCCTTGAGGGCCGTCCCTCCTTCCTCCGGGATGGTGGTGCGCTTCACAATTGCGTTGACTATGGCATCTACCTGAGGGCACGCCAACATGTCCTTAGTTGCCGCGGCTAAGGGGTACATGCCAGCCAAGGCCCGACCCCCCTTGAATGGAGCCTCCGGCGCCGCCCATTCCAGATCGATTAGCTGCTGTGCCACTCATAGGAGGGGAAAGTGGTGAGAAGTTTGGCACAGGCCCTCTAACAGGGGGTTCACTCTAGGTTCCCCTGGGGTGTCATGGCCCGGAAGGGCCAGTTCCGACAGGCATTGCGAGATCAGGTCTGGAAGATCTGCTCTGGTAAAGAAGCGCCGCATGGTCCGATAGGGTTCTACCCCCGAGGGAAGCTCTCCCTCCTCGGGGGGCTCATCTTCTTCTGCCGGATAGTCTGAATCCCCAGAATTGGGGCTATCAGGTGGCGAGTGGCCGCGCCTAGGCCGCGAGGGTCCAGGGGCCAGGTCATTCTGGACGTACGGACCCAGTCGGGGAGCTGACTGCATCGTGACAAAGGTATGAATCCCTTTGAATAACTCCACCCAGGAGATCGAAGCCATATCTGGCCGCATGGGAACCAGGCCCCCCTGGTTCACTGGCTGCTCCCCGCTGCCTGCTGGTTCCGGGGTGTTCCCTGAGGAACCGGCACGAACACTGGGCTGGAACCAGCCCTGGCCTGGTACTCCCAGGGCCTCTTCACATTGGGCACATAGGGAGTCTGCATCCTCATTCTGTGTGGCCCTGAGGTTGCATGCAGAGCAGAGATTGATGCCTACTTCTGGACGTGCCGGCCCTGCCGAAGCCTGGTCACTCTTACTCTCCATGCCGCCAGAAAACTCAGCAAGAGTCTGCGCTGTGCGCGAAAGCAGGCGCCTGAAACCAGTGCTCAGCACTATGCGCCTAACAATGTGTGCCTATAGCAGTTCGCCTGGAACGTGCGCCTATAACGGGCGCCTATAACGGGCGCCTAAGGACTTGCGCTTAGCAATGTGCGCCTATGAACGGGCGCCTAGCATTGTGCGCCTACCAATGTGCGGCTATAGCAGTGCGCCTATAACGGGCACCTATAATCGGGCGCCTAAGGACTTGCGCCTAGCAATGTGCGCCTATAAACGGGCGCCTATCAATGCGTAGTAATAGGTGGGACGCTTTAGGTAGAAGAAAATGGCGAGCAGGCAGACAAAATGGCTGCCTACTCAACTGGCCGGCCCAGAGGCACACTCTGCTTCTCCTCGGATCCTCGGAGACCAATAAGTAAATATATATATATGCCTTACCTTGTCTTCGGCGCTTCCCGGCTGCAACCCGGGCAGTCTCCGGCTGCGGGGGGAGAGGGGGGTTACCTTCACCGCCGCGCTCGAGGAGGTGCACCCGCTGCCTCTAGGCCGCGCCCGAACTCGTCTCGCTCGGGGGCCAAGTCCACACCGGGACCGAGGCTGCCTCTAGGCCGCGCCCGAGCCTTTCTCGCTCGGGGGCAGGTCCCTGCCGCGAGTCGGCCACCGGACCGAGGCACTTACCTCCGAGGGACCACGAAAATCACCTCGGGAAACTCAACCGGGGGAGGAACCGACTGGTATCACCGCAGGAGTGCGGGGCTTGTCGTGTAGTGAATTTAGTAGTTAGAATTTGGAAGAACGCTCAGCGAGCGTGAAGGAGCTCCAAACTGCTTTGGAGACGAAAATTACTGAATTGCTTCACTTCCTGTGGGGGTATATGTACCCATGCTGACGTCAGATCCGTCTCTAACTGCTAGCACGAGCACGCTATACCCACTTGTTTTGAGTCCATCTGCTACACGCTAGGAAATCTAGTGTTTTTAAAACTTGGTGTTGCAACCCAGTACTAGGTTACAGCAAGTGGGTTTCAGCCCTGGTCCTGACTCTTACCTGCTCCAGCTGTTTTAGAAAGGAAGAGTGGAGGAGGCAGGAAGTTGTGCAGTTCTTAGAAAATTTGAGCCATGTGATAATCATATTCATGTGCTGTTCTCACGATTGCTAAGAAGCATAAGAATACTAGCCCCACACAGCTCAAAGAGTCTGAGGCCCATGCAAAGCCAGCCAAGAGTTAGCAGGAATGTCAGAGATGATAGAGAGTGAGCTAATGAGTGGCTGAAGGGAGAACGAGCAATGAGGGTTGCGGAAGGGAGGGAGTTAGCAAAGGGGGCTTGGGAAGGGGGAAGGTTAAGCAATAGGAGTTGTGGATAGTGGCAAACATAATCAATGAGGGCTAGGGAAAGAGGGGAAAGAGCATGATTGACCTTAGCACCGGTGATGCCCTGTGCAGCTACAAGAAATAGTGCCTTCCATATGAAGGGGAGACACCCCCCCATCACAGCACTGCAGTTGGTGATGCCTCTTCAGAGAAGTGGCATCCTGTGCAACCTTACAGGTCACACATCTCTAAAGCCGTAAAGTCACTGGGTCTTGAGGGAAAAAAAACTGAAAACTGTTGATTTACTCTATAATGTGTAGACATTGTATTGCTTTTCTCTGTTGCTCACTTGGATATAGCTGAATCAAATGGTTGCTTTAAAAGAACATTTGGTTTCCTCTACTACAAATCTGAGTAGTGCCCATCATTTATCAGTTTTCACACTAAGCTGGTGAGGTTAACTTTGATTCACTGCTTTAATAACTAGACATTTCTTTATTTGGAGTATACAACTTTAATACATGGCTCTCAGTGGTTTAGCTGAAAAGGTTACTTTTGCATATTAACGGGCACAACTCTTATGCTTCCATCATTTTACGATTTTTTTCATTTCGCAGGTAATCTATTGAGGACTATTGTATTACATTATAAATAAGAAAAAATTAGAGGGAAAACAGCAAGACATTAAGAGGCCTACTTATCAAATTGTGCTAATATACACTGTTGTGAACTGATGCACATTGTTCATCACTAGGTACCATTGGGATTAATGATGCCTACTGACTAACAATGCACAAAAACGCAGGTTAACGCAGATTGATAAATAGGCGTCTAAATGAGCAGTTAACTCTGAGAATGGCAAAAATCCTGTCAATCATTCCAAGTTCAAGAGGCCTTCAAAATTGTTAAGGTAGACAGAAAATAAATCTCCAGTGCACCACAAATTGTGTCAGAACATGTAGATCTGACAAGAACCTGGTCTTCCCATTTATCTTTTCAGTAGGCTTGCCAAATGCTGCCAGATTTTCAGGACAGGTTGATCCAGTCTTGGTTTTACTGAACTGCCTGCACAGACTTGCAGCTCTGGTACCCCTACTGATTTCCTTGAAAAAAAAAACAAAACTCCATGCAGGCAATGTGATAAAATAGGACCTGAAAATCTGCAGCCACTTGGCAACCCTATCTTTCAGAAGGATTCACACCGACCAAAGCTGAAACGTGGGCAATATAAACAAAGAGAGGAACTCCTGAGGAAAGAAATAACCACATTTTAAAAATATATATTTAAAGTGCTGCTCTTCCCAAAGCTTCTCAATCACGTCTCAAAGCCTTTGTGTAGAGATGGTCTTTCTGTCAGATATGGCTTTTGTGCAGATATGGCTTTTCTGTCATTCTGCAATAGAAGCAGAATGACAGAAAAGCCTTATCAGATCAGGATCATAATGCACGCTAAGCTAAGGATAACAAAAACAACTAGAAGCAGTAAATGTGGTCCAAAAAAAATCAATATGAATTTACGTCTAATTATTGGCTTCTGTATTTTAGTTGCTAATTTGTTGATCTATATTATCCCTCACTGGCACATGCTGCCAAGTTTGGCTTAGGAAGATATCAACTTAACAGGAATAAAAGTTTATTTTTAAAAAAGTTTTGCTTCAAAGTTTAAATGATGTTGGCAAGTGAAATATCACAAAGGAACTGAAAGATAAAAGGTTCTGATCTCAAGTAAGCTAATGAGTGGCTGACCCAAGATTATATAAAATATCTAAATTAGTATTAGGTTACTTTTAATTTGCACTTACCCCATCCGGGCTCCATCGCTGCCCACGCGGCTTGTACCTCCGCTTGCCGTCCCTCAGGGCCCTCCCCCAGCGCGGCGATCGACAGCCCGGGAGACCAATCCTGTCTCCGGCCCAGGACAGACGTCATCGCAAGGGAGACCCCGTGGCAAATTTAAAAAGCAGACACAACCGCGTCGCGCGCCGAAGGAGCGCGACAAAGGGACCTGCCCCTTTGTTTCGCCCCTCGCTCACGCCGAGCAGCCCCTTGTTATACCTCACAATTCATCTCATACAACTGGACTAACTCTTTAACACCCTTCAAGTCCCCTATTTCCCTCCTTTCCTTTGTGCCGCACCTCACTGGTGAAGTTTTTCTTCGTCCATTATTTTGTATTACACTCAAAAAATGCCTCCCTTCATCTGCGACTACCCCTATTCCTCTCAACAAAGATACCACTCAAGTATTTCCCCTTTATCATCCCACAAACCCACACATATCAGAAGAAGGATCATTCCTATCCCCATCCTCCCTAACACCCAAGCAATCAGTCTCTCACTCATTTCTTAATATTATTCAATGCCCAATCCCTCCAGAAGAAAACACAAATCCTACATGACTTCCTAACGGATTCTAAACCAGAAATCTGTGCAATAACTGAAACCTGGTTTAAACAGCATGACACGCCCCTTATCAACCAGCTCCCGATCGACAGTTACGACCTCTTCTCAATTCCACGCAAAAAGAAAAGAGGTGGTGGTCTACTTTTGGTGGTAAAAAAAGAGCTCAAACTTATATCCCAGAAATGTGACCTCCCCCCCCAGTACGAAATTGGCTATTTCAAATCTGATTTGCTTCAAATTTGTTTCATCTACACCCCCCCAGGTATCCTAGAGAAAGACTCCTCCCCCCTCATTGAATTCTTTGCCAATGCCCTCTCCCCTGACCTACCCACGATTCTCCTTGGTGAATTTAACCTACATGTAGATGATTGCCCACAATCTCCAGCCTGTGAAACCTTCATTTCCTCACTGGAAGCCATGGGATACAATCAAATCGTCCACTCCCCTACCCACAAAGCTGGACACACTCTTGATCTCATTTTCATCAACTCCACAATCAATATCATCATTCCCCCATCATGTTTGGCAGTACCATGGTCGGATCACTCCCTGATCCAAACCACCCTCTCACTACCGCAAGCATCCCTCAACAAGACAGCACAACCTATCACGTTCAAATATCGCAAAACCTATACAGTGGATACTCTCTCAAGCCTGCTCTGACATAGACAACCAGCTTGACCTCTCCTCTACAGACAATGCCTTCTCCTCCTGGGTCGATCTTACCCGCAACATTGCAAACAAGCTTTGCCCTTTAACAACTAAATTTCTCAATCCGTACAACCGGAATAGAAAACCCTGGTTCACACCCGACCTCAGAGTGCTCAAGACACAGATGAGAGCTGCTGAAAGGTGTTGGCGTAAACACCCCTCCCCTGCCTCCAAGAATAACTACTACCAACACATGCACAAGTATAGAAGCTCCATACTCCTCACCAAACGTGAATACTATTCTAGAAAGATACACGGCCTACAATACAACCCCAAAGCTCTTTTCTCAATGGTTGCTGACCTCACCAACTCCACCCACACACAGCCTGCAACAACTACCTCCAAGAACCGTTGCAATGAATTAGCTCACTTCTTTAGAGATAAAATCTCTTCCCTCACTGCAAAATTCTCTCACAGCACCAACAATGTCTCTTTTCCAATCAACTCAGCAGCTACCCTTTCCTCTTTTGATTCATCGTCCTCTCTGGAAATAGAGAACATCTTAAAAAAGATGAAACCATCCTCTCATCCTTCCGAAACTATCCCCTCTAAACTCCTCCTATCTATTCCCAAAGTAATTGCTAAACCGCTATCCAACATCATCAACTGTTCCTTGGAGCAAGGCACAGTCCCTAATTTTCTCAAACGTGCAGTAGTTAAACCCCTACTCAAAAAACCTAATCTTGATCTTTCCACCTTGTCCAATTTCAGGCCTGTTTCCAACCTACCCCTCCTAGCTAAAATCCTCAAAAGACTCGTAAACTCACGCCTTTCTCTCCACCTCGAACAACACAACATTCTACCCTCCACTCAATACGGTTTCAGGAAGCATCTTAGTACTGAAACACTCCTACTCTCACTTACTGACACCCTCATCAAAGGAACCTGATTCAGGCTCTTCATATCTGATCGCTATGCTAGACATCTCGGCAGCGTTTGACACTGTCAATCACTCTATCCTTCTCAACATCCTCAGTACTACTGGAATTGCTGGAAACGCTCTCTCCTGGATACAATCCTACTTACAAAACCGCCTTTTCACTGTCCTATGTGATAACACTGAATCTGAACCTATCAGTCTCCCCCAAGGTGTCCCCTGTGGGAAATATGCGCTTGCCAGCAAACCATTTCATCAGGTTTAAACACTAACGTCCCTTCTCCCTGGCCTTGCCTGAATAAAAGCATCACTTGTGCTTAAGTCTCTGCCTAGGAAAGGATACCTGACTTCATGTATTTCTCTGGCTTATAATTAATCCTGTTAGCCTGAAAGAGGGGCTGGGTGTTCCCTAGTCAGAGGCAGGACAAAGTCAGGAGGTATAGATTTCAGCAGCCAATGAAATGATCTGTGCACACCCCCTGAGCCAAAGCCAATAGTGTAGGGACTCGTCTGTTGCTATGGGAAAGTAGCCAATCATGTAATGACACATCATCTGCCTTTGTATGAATGTACAATAAAGGAGAGCGCCAAAGCGTGCTCCAGTCCTTTTGCTGCCTGCGATGAAAGCTGCCTCAAGTATCTTCTTTGCCTCCATACTCTACATCTGGTGTGCCCGACAGTGATGATAAACTCCATGCTCATTTCTGCTGGTCATAGCTTTAGGTACATACCGTTCAACAGATTTGCAATCGTAAGTATTTTTAAGGTATTTTTTAGTATTTTTAAAGTATTTCTCAGCAAGTTTGTTCCCCACATTCGTGAGCATGGGCAGTGATTTGACTGTACAGCAGAGGCTACATGCCAGGGAGCTGCAGAAAATAATCAATAATCATTATTTCATCACCAGAAGAAAAATAGCGCAAATCAGCCTGGGGGACTTAGAAAAATTAATAAGTGAAATAGCTTGCCGTTGCCCTTGGTATTCAATGGAGGCTGGAACTCTGAATATCCAGAACTGGATTTTAATAGGCAATTGTCTTCATATGGCTCCCAGAGCTCCCATAAAGCAAAGATTAATCTGGCAAAAATGTACAGAGGCCATCGAACACATAGAAAAAAAAAGTTTAAAGACAGCAGTTTCAAACCATGTGCTTTTAGAAGCAGGCAGACTCAATCAGAATACCCTTCCCCCATCTTATGCTCAGTCTCCCTCAGAGACAGCAAATTCTTTGCATCAGCTCTCCATACCCACACCCAAGCCCATTCACACCTTCCCCACTTCTTTAGAAAAGCAGTCCTTGAGAACAATTGAGCCACAACCTGGCCTGGGTGGGGCGATTAGCATTGAATTTCAGCAGAAACCGCAGAAAGAAAACTTTACAGAAGAAGAATTATTAGAAGGACTTCAAGCCTTCCCCATCACAGAAAAGAACCATGAACAAAGGGGGACAGAAAATGAAATAGAACATCTGGGGACACACACTCACATGGCTCCTGTGGCTTCCTCTGCGTCCATCTCAGAGAAAAGGCCCCAGGAAACTGAAAACACTGAGGTCAGAAAAACTAGCCTTCCTCCATCTTGCCTGCAACCCCCTTCCCCCACCAACCACTCCCTGTACCCCCATTTGCCATTGCCTGAGACAGTCATTAATTCTGCATCACCAATTTGTCCAGGTAAATTACCATCTCAAACCACTGCTCCCGGTAACAATTTATGTGCCGCGGTCAGCATGGGATTTCACCTAGAACATGGAAATCTCACAAGAGAGGAATTATTGAAAGGGATTCAAGCCTCTCCTATTACAAAAGGGATTAAAGAGCTGGGTGTGGCAGCAAATGCCATGAGCAGTGGCTATGCCCACAGGTCTTCAAAGAAATCAGCGTATAAGACCTTGGGCCAAGCAGCTGCACTCCTGCGTTACAAGCAAAGAAAATATCACTATGAAAAAAAAAATGGTTTCTCTTAACAAACAGTACAGATTTGGAAAAAATGGTTTCTATTAGTCTTTGAATTCAGTTACAAAAAAATCTGCATACTTTGAGAGTATTTTCCCCCACAAAGTGAATGCAAATCCTTATGTTAAAACTGTACTGAAATTTGAACAATTGCTGTGTGAATTTCATGTGAAATGTTTACTTTTTGCAAAATTAATTTGGCTCACATTTAAAATGACTCCATTTCTCTGAGATTTAAGTTTAAACAATGCTATCTTTAAGTTCCTATTGACTGAAGGATTAATTCCTTGGGTGCAGTTCTTTTCTTTTGAGAAACACTGCTCCCCCTCCCCCCCCCCCCCCTTTTCTGTCTTTCTGTTAACTCTTGCTTGCCACTCATGGGGGAGGGAGGGAGAACTTTTGAAAAGAAAAAAAAAAACTGGACTTAGTCCTGCAGTTTCTCTCTCTAGTTTCTATATGTTATTTAATCTTTTAATACTTTCAAACATACTTTCAAACTTCTTTAATACTAAACTGAGGTTACTGACAAGGACATTTAATAGTAGTTACAGTCACTTTAGCGCGAACAGCGTGTTTAATTTCCTATTCTAATAATTATAAGAAGAAATTCTATTCTGATATTCCACATTGAAAGTAAGCTCAGAGTATTATTGATTGCAACCTGGAACAATAGTTGCAATCTATAAAGTAATGATGGGGTCTCCATTAGGAGGCGCTATGCTATTCTACAAGTTATATTATATTATTGTTTTAATAATTCTGTTGTATAATAGTTTTTATTTTTCAGGCCTACAGACCTTCTGTCTTAAGGAAACTTCAGTTTTATTTTCTTTTTCACAAAATTTATACAGAATTCTGAACCTTAAAATTTTTACTGATAGAGGTTGCTACATCTAAAGCAATCCCTCCCAAGCCTTTTCTTGCAAATCCAAATTGATTTTATTAAATTGAATGATAGAATTGATTCTCCAAGGTTAAAAAAGTAAGAATTTCACTTTAATCCTTACCTTAATAAATTTTTGCTGTATGCCAGTTTTTAATATTTTCCAGATTTACAGCCTTCCTGCCATGAGGAGATGTGAAGGTGAACACTTTGCAGTTTATTTTAACATTTTTCTAACGCCTTTTGACTTTTGACTTTTGATCCTTGATCTAATTTTGTTTTTGATAACCTTTTGATAAGATTTTTAGCTCATATTATGTGTTATCTGTTGTCTGTCTTGATGCCAAGAAGACTATGAATGAATATTTGCAGAATGAATATGAATATGTGTCAGTTTTGTGTAAATGAATATTTGCAAGATGAATGAATATGAATATATGTCAGTCTTGTGTAACATATGTTTAATGTAATGTCTAATATACTTGTCATTTCTGATTCAGCTTACTACAAATGACTTTTCCTTTAAACGATTAATTTACATTTATTGCTATTTTACTGAATGAAAATTGATCACTGCATTAAAACTTTCTTGATAATGGGGTTACCCTCTGTTCTGAAAACTGATAATGGCTCTGTTTACTGCAGCCATTCCTTTGCATGAATTTTGTCAATAATTGAACATTAAATACTTATTTGACATCCCCTACAACACCACAGGGCAAGCCATTGTGGAGAGCCAACCATACCCTTAAGAGCTCTGGACCAAACAAAAAGAAAAAGGAGGGATTGCCCCTGGATTTTCCCCTAAGAAGGACTGGCTGAACAAGAACAAAGTATTGTTTTAAATCACTTTAAATCATCTCAAACATATCAAATTTAAGACCACAGCCATGAGTAATCATTATGGGACTAGGGTTAGTCACCCACAGCCATCAGTTTTGTATAGAATATTTAATGTCTGGTACGGTCCCGTTCCCTTAAAATGGGGAACAAGGATATGTTTCTCTGCTTGATTCCACAGGTCCACTTTGGGGTTCCAAGCCGGTATATCAAGCCGTGGAAAGATGGAAAGGTGTCCAGGTCTACAGGACCCAATCCCCAACTTCTCCATGAGCCTCCACAGCCCTCAGAAGGACAGAGACCAGACTCCTTGCAAAAAGTAGCACCACATGACCTGGGGACAGATCAAGGCCCTATCCAACCAACCTGCACAACTCTTAGAACAGCAAGGCCTTGAGAAAACTCCAGAGAACTTATTAGCCGCTTTTTCTTGCCTGAATGCCAACTCATTAACAATTGTGTTCTGTACCCTCATCCTTTGCCTTATTTCTCCAGCTATGGCGATTTCAGAACAAGGACTCTGACAGAACAACATGTACATCCTCGATGCACAGAACTTTTCACACCTGTTGTATCGAACAGACTGTTGGATCTGCACACACATGCCAACCCAAGCCTGCGGAGAACTACTGATGCATGCTGTACCATTTAACCTTACAGTATGGACTAATTATCCTTTACAGAGAGGTGTTTTCATTAACTCTCCAGTTAATAATACCATACTACACATCGGCAGCCGTATTCAAGAGACTGCCGCTCTTTGTTGGGACTATGATACAGGGGATGGGAAGGGAATTCAGGTGGGAAATATCCATATTGTAACCGAACATTTGTATCAATCACTGAACACTTGCATAATTATACCACATATATGTATGCAATTGGCAGATTTCAGGATGTGCAGTGGGAGACCCAAGCAGGTACAGAAAGTATAGAGGGGATGAAGGATTTACCCTTTGTAGTTATATAGCCCAAATGATAACCAATGACATGTCCACTAATCTGTTAGGAAACATATGGATGTTATGTGGGCGTAGAGCATATATGCACATTTCCCCAAGATGGAGAGACAGATGCACTCTAGGCTACATCCTCCCCTCATACTATGCAGTCAAAAATGTACCCAAAGCAAGGCTCCGTAACAAAAGGGAGGCGATAAATAATCCCATAGAAAAGTATACAGAAACTCAGATAGCTAGAAGCCTGTTTCCCCCAATGGGGACAGCTATGAATTACAGAGACTTACACGTCCTAGCTAACCGGACGGCTGCCATATTTAATCAGACAGTCCATGCATTAAAACTACTCACAACAGAAGTCTCTCAGATTAGAGAAGTAGCATTACAGAACAGCTATACCTTAGACACAATTTTAGCCTTAAAGGGTGGTGTTTGTGCATTAATTGGATCTCATTGCTGTGTGTACATATCAGTTTATAAAGCAAACCTCACACATACCATAGAGCAGATAGAAACCATGGTTGCTGATGCACCATTTTCAGGCAGAATACCTACTTCTCCATGGGATTGGCTATGGTCCTGACTCCCTGATATTTCTGGTCTCAAAAGGGTGATTTCTATTATAATTACTGTAATTATCTTAATTATTTGCCTGTGATGCTGTATTCAGTGCATACCCAACCTTCATATCCATATTGAAACCTTGCTCTCAGCCCGGATATAAAGATGTCTTGTAAGATGCCTAATAGGGAATCATGAGCCCTGCAGCGTTGGCACACCACGCTGCACCAGCTCTGGGTGATATGGAGATTCAGGAGCTCATCGGCAGCTGGCACACCACGTCGAATCAGCTTTCTTCTCTCCATAATCCCCCTTCCCCTATTTCCAGCCCATACCAAGACATAACAGATTTCAGTAAGGGTCTAAAGCTTTATTGAGCTTCCTAAACAAAAACAGAAAGGGTGAGATGTGGGAAATATGCGCTTGCCAGCAAGCCATTTCATCAGGTTTAAACACTAACTTCCCTTCTCCCTGGCCTTGCCTGAATAAAAGCATCACTTGTGCTTAAGTCTCTGCCTAGGAAAGGATACCTGACTTCATGTATTTCTCTGGCTTATAATTAATCCTGTTAGCCTGAAAGAGGGGCTGGGTGTTCCCTAGTCAGAGGCAGGACAAAGTCAGGAGGTATAGATTTCAGCAACCAATGAAATGATCTGTGCACACCCCCTGAGCCAAAGCCAATAGTGTAGGGACTCGTCTGTTGCTATGGGAAAGTAGCCAATCATGTAATGACACATCATCTGCCTTTGTATGAATGTACAATAAAGGAGAGCGCCAAAGCGTGCTCCAGTCCTTTTGCTGCCTGCGATGAAAGCTGCCTCAAGTGTCTTCTTTGCCTCCATACTCTACAGTCCCCCAGGGCTCCTCCCTCTCCTCTACCCTCTTCAACATTTACTTGCTTCCCCTTACCACTCTCCTCACCAATCTGCGTATCAAGCACTTTATATATGCAGATGACGTGCAAATTCTTTTCCCTTTCTCTGATTCCCTCCAAACTGCCCTACAAAACTGGGAATCCTGCCTTTCCTCTATTAACCAACTCCTCACAGACATGCATCTCGCTCTCAACCCCCAAAAAACTGAGCTCCTTATCATTTCCAACAAGCATCCACGGCCAGCAATCCCCCTCTCACACGCATCGACATCTTTCTCATCTCACACTCGCAACCTTGGTGTCATCATTGATAACCAACTCTCTTTCAAGCCCTTCATCAACGCTATCATCCGAGACTGCTATTTCAAATTACAAACGATTAAAAAACTCAGACCACTACTACACTTCTCTGACTTTCGAACAGTTGTCCATTATTATCTTTTCTAAAATAGACTACTGTAACGCCCTCCTCCTTGGCCTCCCCTCAACACATACCAAACCTTTACAACTCTTACAAAACGCTGCTGCACGTATCCTCACCAACTCCACAAAAAGGGACCACATTACACCAACACTTATTGAACTTCACTGGCTCCCTATAAAATCACGTATATTGTACAAAGCCCTCTCACTCATACATAAAAGCCTGACTAATGAAAACCTCAACTGGATCACCCCCCCCCCCCTACATCCACGCACCTCCATCAGACCCACCCGCTCCGCCCTCCAAGGAACCCTCCGCACCCAGACAATCAAAACCATCAAACTTAACTCTACCATGAACAGAGCATTCTCCCTTGCTGGCCCTACCTTATGGAACTTACTACCCCCTGATACACACACTGAGACCTCGACACCTAAATTAAAAAAAAAACTAAAAACCCGGTTGTTGATATAGGCCTACCCACATGCTCCCCCTCCCAATGAAGAAGACCTTACAACAGGATAGCGATAGAATAACCCCATGCATCTGACTCTCACCTCCCTTACTGATTTCTGCTTCTCCCTCAATCCCCATAGCCACCTCCTTGTAGCTCATGATCCACCCCCCCTCCCATCCCCTTGTATGCCCTCCTTTGTTTCTCTCTCCTCCACCCTCTTATACCTCCGTTATGCTGTTATCTTCTCCAACCCATCCTTTTTAGGATCTCTGACTTACTCAGCTCCACTCGGCTGTTTACCCTCTCTCATGACAACGTTTTATAGTTTAAGGTTTATTGTTGTGCTAGCATTATGACCCCCCCCCCCCCCCATCATAATTGCTCTCTTTAAGATATTTTTTATCAATTTAGTTTATAAAATACCCTGTTTATACTCCCTGTTCTTATATACATCTATACCCATGGTTTTGTTGCTTAGATCTATTAATTATACGTATATCTCATGTATATTTGTTTTCATATTTTGTCTATTGTTCGCTGTAAGGGCGATGCCCACAAGTTATTAGTTGTATGTAAACAGATACGATGTGCAAACGGCTATCAGTATATAAAAAACTCCAAATAAATAAATAAATAAATAAAATTTAAATGGTGGGATTTTATGTGAAACAATGTGACTACAAATACAAATTTCAAGAGTAAATTTAAAGAGAAAAGAAAAACAGGATGCATTATAAAAATGGGCCACATGTGATTGCTGAACTTGCTTTGTTGTGGGTAGCAGCAGTCCGCTGCTTGGAGGTACTTTATCTGCTGAAATTATCTCTTGTCATTGTTTCCTGAGCGGAGGGGACGCTGCCCTGCCCAGCCTAATTCCTGCTCTCCTTCCGGGCTCTGACGTCGGAGGGCGGAGCCTGACAGACGCCTACAACAGCGGCGTCCTAAGGGGAGAAATCTATTGCTGAACTTGCTTTGTTGTGGGTAGCAGCAGTCCGCTGCTTGGAGGTACTTTATCTGCTGAAATTATCTCTTGTCATTGTTTCCTGAGCGGAGGGGACGCTGCCCTGCCCAGCCTAATTCCTACTCTCCTTCCGGGCTCTGTCGTCGGAGGGCGGAGCCTGACAGACGCCTACAACAACAGCGTCTGTACGGCGCACTCGCCGTCGGCGCACGGCTTTGCCGGGCTTCGCCGGGATTCGACCGGGGTTCGATGAGGACTTTATTCAGTTCGGCAATCAATGGAACCTGGATTAAAGTGATGATGTCTCAAAAAGATCATAACAACTAAAGGTACCTGGTTTATGTTTTACATGTTGGCCCTAACCCATCTTGGTAATGCCACACACCAAGAGGAAGGGGAAAACAGTGACTTCCACTCCAGTTATTAATGAAAATCAGCCACGTATCTCAGATCTTTTTGTGCGAGCCCTTGAATTAACACCAGGTGATGATGCCGCTGGAATATTAGCCCAGGAGCAGGGACTGAATTCCCTGGCATATGAGACATCCTTGAGCCCTGGTGCCCCAACAACACCAGAACCACCAACCGGGAAGGTTGGTGGAGAATTTGTTCTTGAAGAATCTAACTTGAACTTGGTCTCTTCCCTGGCTATTCAGAAGGGGGAGGGAAAACATATACTCCCCCCAGTTGAAACCTGATTTTTTGGTCATAAAAGACCAAGAGAGGGAACTTAGTATGGAAATGTTTGCTAAGGAGAAGGGGGTAGGAGGGAATAAGGAAGAAATGATGTTTAATGAACCTGTAATTGCATCTACTAAGTTTACATTGGAGGGTATAGGTAATATGATATTCACCATGCAAAAATCTATAAATGATCTGACCTCCCTAGTACAAGAAACTTTGAGTAATAATAAAGTGCTAAAAACAAAAATTGAAAAATTGGATGGAGCAGTAGAAAATTTGGGAACTAAAACTACTGAATTAGAAAAAGTACAATTGAATTTAATCAAATCTGAGAAAATCCCACAAATTAGAACAACTTGAAAATCAGATTCGGAGAGTAAATTTGAGAATCTTGAATTTTCCAAAAACTCACTTACTATCACCTAAAGAATTGTTTAAAAGTTATTTAAAAAATATTCTAAAATTTACAGATTTAACAATCCCAATAATATCTAGGATATATTATATAACTCAAAAAGAAAAGCAAGTGAAAGATTCGGTAGAACAGAGTGAAGATATAAATTTATCAGAATTGTTGGAAAAATCTTCTGATATGCAGATAAATACCCGAGCTACTCTAATTGTCTCTTTTGCAGACATTTCTCAGAGGGACTCTATTCTTAGATTGTATTTTAGGCATCAAAACTCCAATTTTCATGGTCAACCAATTAGAGTGTTTCCTGACGTAGCTTATAATACACAATTAAGGAGGAAGGAATTTCTAACTTTAAGGGAGAAAGTCGTAGTGCGTGGTGACAAATTCATTTTACGGTTTCCTTGCCAATGTATTATAATACATCAGGACACGCGATATGTTTTTAATCAACCTGAACAATTGTGTGTGTTCCTTGATACTTGACCCCGTAGACCATGTAGACCAGTATTGTACAATAGGGGAATTAAGGATAATTTTGGCTCATATTTCTATAAGGTTAATATTTCTTGAAAATAACTGCTCTATATTATTAATCCAGGTTTGGTAATTACTAATAATGATGTTTCTTAGGTTTTTCACAGAATGTATTAATGTAAATCTTGTTAGGACTAGTCTTGAGAAGATGTATTATGTTTACAAACTGTGTAATATCCTTTATGAAAAATGAAAAGTTGAATAAATATATTTAAAAAAAAAAAATGGGCCACATGTAAAGTAGTTCTCCTGCTATCAAAGAAAATGTATGATCTGCTATGTCACCACTGTCTTAAGTTAGGGTTCAACATTTACAAGGTCCACCTACTTAAGGCAGATCCAAAAATATTAGGGCAGAAACTGAGATATTCAGTCCCTGGCCAGACTGCAAAGATAGTTGGATAAATTTACCTGGCTAACTTTGGTGGGATATTCAGTGGTGCAGCCACACTATTGTATATAGACGGCAATCTTAACGATAGCCAGATAATTTTATCTAGTTAACTTTAGGACAGCGCTATGGCACGACCATAGTTAGCCAGGTATGTTATCCAGCTAACTCTGAATATATCCAACTAATTTGTGAGTTATCTGGCTAAATGCCTCTGAATATGGACGTCTGAATTTTTAAAAAGTCTCACTAGGACATCTGGACTTTTTTCAAGTCATAAAAAGCATTTTGATATGGAGAAAGATCCTACAAACGGTCAAGATTCTACAGCTGCAAGCTGAGATGTATCCTTAGCAGCACAGAATGGATAAGCCAATTGGTCTTTACATGCTGTCAACTGCAAGATAACTAACAGGCCGATATAGTACAGTGCGCTCCGATGGAGCGCACTGTTAGCCAGCATTTGGTCGCGCGTTTTCGACGTGCTAGCTTTACCCCTTATTCAGTAAGGGATAATAGCACGTCCAAAATGTGCGTCCAACCCCCCCCCCCCCCCCCCAAACCTAATAGTGCCCGCAACATGCAAATGCATGTTAATGGCCCTATTAGGTATTCCCGCGCGATTCAGTAAGTAAAATGTGCAGCCAAGCCGCACATTTTACTTTCAGAAATTAGCGCTTACCCAAAGGTAGACAAACTTTCACAGACTGTATTGGGTAAACTAATATTCTCAGGTCCATATCTACCTCCCCTCCCTGCAAATATTAACATCCCTTTCACCCTCTTAACATCTCTCATTTAAACTCTCTCTTGATGTGACTTACTTATTCTCTAATCCCACCCTGATTCCCGTTAACTCGTCCGTCCCTCTAACACATCTCACCTTTGAAAAGTTCCATTAACACACTTTCGGTGTAAATTCGACATCTATATTATTTCCTGATCTATCAACCTTTCATGGCCACACTCGATATAACCGACTTAGGTTGTTTTCTTATATACCTGTTCATACACTATTGATACAGGCCGAAATGTATCTAGTTGTTTGTAAACGTGTTAATATCTTATCATACAAATGTGTTATATGTATTAATTTGTTTAAAATGTAAACCGGAGTGAAGGCAACATGCTATACTTCGGTATAAAAAAAAAAAAAAAGAGTCTAAATAAATAAATAAATAATTTCTCCGGGCACTGGGAAAGTGCACAGAAAAGCAGTAAAAACTGCTTTTCTGTGCACCTTCCAACTTAATATCATGGCGATATTAAGTCGGAGGTCCCGAAAGTTTAAAAAAGTAAAAAAAAAATATTTGAAATAGGCCCGCGGCTTGAAAACCGGACGCTCAATTTTGCCGGTGTCCGGTTTCCGAACCCATGGCTGTCAGCGGGCTCGAGAACCGACGCCGGCAAAATTGAGCGTCGGCTGTCAAACCCGCTGACAGCCGCCGCTCCTGTCCGAAAAGAGGCGCTAGGGATGTGCTAGTGTCCCTAGCACCTCTTTTTACCACCGGGCCTAATTTAAATAAATGTATTTACTGTATCGGCCCGTAAGTGCAGCTGAAATGTCAGTAATAGAGCAATTACGGCTTAGTTTAACCAGGCAAGGAAAGAAATCCTTACACTGGACTGACCCAAGTTAGAGAACAGGCCCTCTCCTTAGCTGGACCAATACTGTGGAACATCATGCCCTTAGAAATTAGACAATTAGACTACAGAGAGATTTTAAACTATTTAAAAAGGGCTTAAAAACCTGGCTTTTTAAGCAAGCATTTTACAAAGATAGCAGTGGTTAATGGAATATGAATTCTGACAGCAGAACTTCAGAATGCAGCACCATTTTCTGCTCAATAATGTAGAGATTACTTACCTGATAATCTCGAAATTTCAGACCTATAGTAAAAATGTGTAACCTATCATTAAAATCATCCATTGTACCTGAAGACTGGAGGGTGGCTAATGTAACCCCAATATTTAAAAAGGGCTCCAGGGGCGATCCGGGATACTACAGACCAGTTAGCCTGATTTCAGTGCCTGGAAAAATAGTAGAAAGTGTTCTAAATATCAAAATCACAGAACATATAGAAAGACCTGGTTTATTGGAAAAAAGTCAGCATGGCTTTACCCAAGGCAAGTCTTGCCTCACAAATCTGCTTCACTTTTTTGAAGGAGTTAATAAACATGTGGATAAAGGTGAACCAGTATATTCGGATTTTCAGAAGGCATTTGACAAAGTTCCTCATGAGAGGCTTCAAGGAAAAGTAAAAAGTCATGGGATAGGTGGCAATGTCCTTTCGTGGATTACAAACTGGCTAAAAGACAGGAAACAGAGAGTAGGATTAATGTTGAGATTACTACCTGATAATCTCCTTTTCCTTAGTGTAGACAGATGGACTCAGAACAAATGGGATAGTATCCGCGTGCTAGCAGTTGGAGACGGATCTGACGTCAGCACAGGGTATATATCCCCACAGGAAGCGTAGCAACTTAGTAATCTTCCTTGCAAAAGCTGTTATGGATGTGTGTACTGACGCTCAGTGAAAAGTGAAACAGGATTCCCCTGACCGATTGATAGTAGCTGGAGACCGCCAGCATTCCCAACCGGAAGGCGTTGACACCTGGTAGAGTGTACGCTCTTATGGAAACAGATGACATGGCTTACCTTGAATCGGTGACACCCATGTACGCAGGCAGCTGGGAGGGATGCTGAGTCCATCTGTCTACACTAAGGAAAAGGAGATTATCAGGTAGTAATCTCAACATTTCCTGGCGTGTAGCCAGATGGACTCAGAACGAATGGGATGTACAAAAGCTTTACCCAGCCTGGGCGGGAGGCTGCCTGAAGACCATGTAGTACTGCCCTCGCAAATGCTGAGTCCTCCCTGGCCTGGACATCCAGACGGTAAAACCTGGAGAAGGTATGGAGGGAGGACCATGTCGCCGCTTTACATATTTCTGCAGGCGACAGCATCCAGGATTCTGCCCAAGATGTCGCTTGTGCTCTGGAAGAATGAGCCTTGACCTGTAGAGGTGGAGACTTCCCAGCCTCCACATAAGCTGCTCTGATAACTTCTTTAATCCAGCGGGCGATGGTGGGCCGCGAGGCCGCTTCACCTTGCTTCCTCCCACTGTGCAGGACGAACAGATGGTCCGTCTTTCGTAGTTCTTGTGTCACTTCCAGATATCTGGGCAGCAATCTGCCAATGTCGAGATGGTGCAATAAACGCCCTTCTTCAGATTTCTTCAAACCCGCCGTGGTAGGCAAGGATATGGTTTGGTTAAGATGAAACTGTGAAACCACTTTAGGTAGAAAGGAGGGAACCGTACGAAGATGGATAGCCGCAGGAGTGATTCTGAGAAAGGGATCACGGCAGGACAGTGCATGTAGCTCTGAGATGCAGCGTGCCGAACAGACCGCCAATAGGAACACCATCTTCAAGGTTAGAGAACGGAGAGACAGTCCCCGAAGGGGTCTGAAGGTGGATCCCGCGAGGAAATCCAAAACAAGATTGAGGCTCCATAAGGGCACAGGCCACTTTAGTGGCGGACGAATATGCTTGACTCCTTGCAGGAAGCGAGAAACATCTCGGTGCTTGGCGATGGTCTTGCCATCCCTCCTGGGACCATAGCAAGACAGCGCAGCCACCTGAACTTTGATGGAGCTGAGGGAGAGACCCTTCTGAAGTCCATCCTGCAGGAAATCCAACACAATAGGGATTGTGGTCGCATGTGGATTGGTGCCATGAGTGTCGCACCATGCTTCAAATACTCTCCAGATCCTTACGTAAGTGAGGGACGTGGAAAACTTGCGAGCTCGGAGGAGTGTATCTATCACGGGCTCCGAGTAACCTCTTTTCTTCAGTCTAGCCCTCTCAATGGCCAGACCGTAAGAGAGAATTGAGCTGGATCCTCGTGGAGGATGGGACTTTGACGTAGAAGGTCCCGGAGAGGAGGCAGGGGAAGAGGCTCCCCTGCCAGTAGTCTTCTCATGTCTGCGTACCAGGGTCTTCTTGGCCAGTCTGGTGCCACTAGAAGAACTAGGCCCTGGTGTTTCTGAATCTTGTGGATGATGGCACCCAGGAGAGGCCACGAAGGAAAGGCGTATAGCAGAGTCCCTGGAGGCCACGGCTGGACCAGGGCATCGATTCCGTGTGAGAACGGGTCGCGCTTGCGGCTGAAGTATCTGGGTACTTGAGCATTGGACTTGTCCGCCAGTAAATCCATGTCCGGAATCCCCCAGTGATCCGCAATCATCTGGAAGGCCGTGGGCGACAGCTGCCACTCTCCCGGATTTAGGCTTTCTCTGCTGAGGAAGTCTGCTGTGGTATTGTCCTTCCCGGCAATGTGGACGGCGGAGATGTCCTGAAGATTCGCCTCTGCCCAAGCCATCAGCGGGGCAATCTCCAGAGATACTTGTCGGCTTCTGGTTCCATCAAGCTCAGCATCCTGTTTCCAACAGTGGCCAATCAAGGTCTGACCCAGTATGGCATGTTCTTATATGCCTATTTTCTCAAAGGTTTATTACTTATCTTATTCTAAGGATACATTTGTTCCTGGAAATTTATTTATTTATTTATTTATTTAGGAAGAATTGAGCCAATGGATAAGAGTTTTGGAATTTCAGAAATTTTGGAATAGTCTCAATATGTTATTAATGATAGAGCTACTCTGTTAGTAACATTTAAGTCTGAGAATGATAAAAGACTGACTTTGAGACTTTTTTTTAGACTTAAAGATACATCTTTCTAAGGACATAAAATTGCAATCTTTCCAAAATTAAAACATAGGGTCTTTCTTTTGAAGAAGTCTAGAGTTCTCACCATTGGGGCTATGTTCCTTTTGAAATTTCCTTCTAGATTGTTGATTAAATTCCAAGGGAATAAGTATATCTTTAGTGATCCTGGGCAGCTTGATGACTTTTTGCAGAACATAGAAAATTAATCATCTGTAACCTGAATATTATGTATTACAGTACTGTTTCCTTTTGGGATTGTATTTCAGTTTTGATTGTTTTCTCCCCTTGATGAGCTTTTGGGTGCACATCCCTTGATGTGGATTGTAATTACGCCAAAGGTTCCAATGGTTTACAGATTATTTGGTCTGTAATATGCATTACGTTTCCCAGCTCACAGGCCGTCCCGCAAGCCAGTTCACTCACCCCAGCATTGGCCTTGGCCTCTTCAAGGTGCAGCAGGACGCTGCAGCTCCTGTGATCTCTGAAACGTCTTATGTGCGCATGCTCTGGACTCTCGCAAATTTAAGGGTCCATGATGGGAAAAGCCCTGCGGCATCCTCGGATGACAACAGACACTCAGACCTATAAAAGGCCTTCTCAACCTCCATTTCTTTGCCCTGGTGTAGAACATGCTGCTCCTGCATCTTGTCTTCAGCCCAGCCTTTTCTTCAGCATCTAGTCTTCAGCCCAGCCTTGTCTCCAGTATCTTGTATTCAGGTCCTGCATAGTCTTTTGTTCCAGCCCAGTCTTCAATGTTCCTTGAATTCTGTGCTTCTCCTTGCCTGACCCATCCTACTTGCCCGTCCTTTCTTCCCTTTGGACGGATACCTGGATTGATCTTGGCCTGACGTCAGTCACTTGACCACTGCCTACCACCGACCAATGACTGGTCCTGGATATGCTTGACTGCCGCCTACCTCCGACCCTTGCCTGGACCTCTGCCCACCTACATCCCTGATATCCAAGGACTGTCACATCTGCTTTCAGCAGAGACCCCACATAAGGCCTGCCGGCCCCGTCACCCAAAAGCTCAACCCAAGGGGAATTAAGGCTGGTATGGGTGAAGCTCCAGCTGGGTGTCTGCTTCATCTGGATCCACCTGCTGATGGTAGAATCCTGCAGAACTCCTTTCTGCGGGTTGTGCCAATCCTGCCTCAGCCCAAGGGTCCACAAACACAACACTATGTTTCTACATAAAGTTTTACTTCGGTGAATATTCATAAATTTATAAAGAGTTTAAAAAATTGCCAGGGGATGTGGTTAGTGCAGTTAGTATAGCTGGGTTTAAAAAAGGATTGGATAAGTTCTTGGAGGAGAAGTCCATTACCTGCTATTAATTAAGTTGACTTTGAAAATAGCCACTGCTATTACTAGCAACAGTAGCATGGCATAGACTTAGTTTTTGGGTACTTGCCAGATTCTTATGGCCTGGATTGACCACTGTTGGAAACAGGATGCAGGGCTTGATGGACCTTTGATCTGACTCAGTTCTTATGCTCTTCTTATGTTATTATGTGGCTGTGAACACCTCTTTAATCCAGCAAGCTATTGTAGCCCGCAAAGTTAGAGCGCCCTGCTTACTGCTGCCATGGAGGAGAAACAGGCAATCCATCTTCCAGAAAGGTTCAGAAATCTCCAGATTCTGCACGACAAGTCTCTTGACATCCAAGGGGCACAGAAGGCAATACTCTCCTGCATCCCTGACCTTATCCAGGGATGGCAAGGAGATGGACTGATTCAAAGGAAAGTCCGAGACCACTTTGGGCAAGAAGGATGGAACAGTACGCAGCTGTAACGAACCTGGAGTCTGGAACAGCTCCTCACAAGACAAGGGCTGCAGCTCAGAAATTCGACACACAGAACATATAGAAACCAGGAACACTGACTTCAAGGTCATCAACCTAAAGGATAGGCCTCGCAGCGGTTGGAACGTAGGGCCCACCAAAAAATCCAGCACCAAGTTAAGACTCCACAATGGAACCAGTAACCTCAAGGGAGGCCGAAGTTGCTTCACTCCCTTCAAAAAATGGACCACATCAGGATGAGGCAAAGAATTACTATTCACCGGGCCTCTGAAGCAGGCAAGAGCTGCAACCTGCACCTTCAAGGAATTAAGGGCCAAACCTTCATTCATCCCCACCTGCAAAAAGTCCAGAATGAGTGGGATCTTAACTGAACGAGGAAGAACATCACTTGAGGCCTCAAAAACTCTCCAAAAATACACATAAGCTAAAGAAGTGGAGAACTTGCGAGCATGGAGTAAGGTGGTAATAACCACGGAGGAATAACCACACTTCAATGGGTGAGCCCTTTCAAGGGCTAAAACATAAGACAGAACCAAGTCGGGTGCTTGTGAAGCACTGGACGCTGCTATAGCAGATCCATGTGCGGTGGAAGACAAGGGGGGGTCTCCACCAGGAGTCTTCGCATATCTGCATACCACGGATGCCTGGACCAATCCGGCACCATCAGGAGTACTAGTCCCCTGTGGCCTTTGATTTGTGAATTATACTGCCCAGCAATTGCCATGAAGGAAAAGCATAAAGCAATCTATCTTCCGGCCAGACCTGTATGAAAGCATCTATGTCCAGGGACCACAGACCTCTCCTGAGACTGCAGAATCAAGGAACTTTTCCATTGCGAGAAGTCGCCTGCAGGTCTAGGAACAGAAGGCCCCAGCGATTCACAATCAACTGAAATGCCTCATCTGACAACACCCATTCTCCTGGGCCCAGACTCTCATGCTGAGAAAGTCTGCTCTTACGTTCTCTTTTCCTGTAATTTGAGAAGCCGAGATCATCTGTAGATGTCCTTCTGCCCATTCCATAAACTGGTCTATCCTGTGTCATTTGCTAGCTCTTGGTTCCTCCCTGGTGATTGATGTAGTTCACCGTCGGTGCGTTGGCCAACATCACGCAGACTGCTTGACCTTGCAGCCTGTGGGTGAACTGCAAGCATGACAACTGGACCACCCGGGATTCTAGGCAATTGATGTTACAGCGGGACTGTTCAGCATTCCAACACACTTGGGCCGTCAGCTCCTGACAGTAAGCCCCTGTTGCGCCCGGTCGCAAACGGCTATGACCTCTGTTGCTCAACTCTTTTTTCCCTGCACCAATGATTCTTGGAAGAATGGCGGCTTCCACTTGCAAACACCGCCTTCCCCGGCGTCCCCGGGATGGCATGGGCGATCTCGTCCGCCATCTTGAATCGGGATTACCTAGGGCATGCGCATGTGTGCGCGCCAGGCCCTCTCTTATATACACCATGGTGGGAATCTCAGGGGCGTCCCCTCCGCATGACATCATCTGCCAGTGTATTTAAGCTATCCAGCCTATGCTTATGAGTTAGCAAGGACTTCCTTCCTGCTGAATTCCACTCCACTTGGAGATGCTTCACTATTCACTACTCTGAACTGTTCTGAACTCCGAGACTTGGACGCTATAGGTACCCGCTCCTCGAGGGCCTTGTCACGTTCTGGCTATCCACTCCTTGGAGGGCCTTTCTGCCTGGAGAATCCATCTACTCTAGATTGGGACTCCAATCTAGAGTAGATGGAATCAGCCTTGTGAGTACGCTTCACATTTGATACCATCTTGCTGACGGGACCTCCGGTGTACCCCCTGTCTCGAGCCACTACCGTGCTCGCCTCAGCAACCATCTTCTACACTTCAGAATGAATACCTTCATCTACCTAGCTCTGCAGTCCTCCTGCATTTCTCTTACCAATGACAGTGCTGATTCTTGGCGTACCCCTTGCTGCAGGCCAATACCGGATCTACCCTGAGAAGTGTATCCTTGGAGGAGGAGTTCCCCGGCGTACCCTGCTCCGCGGGCCACTACCAGGGATATCATCACTGAGCAACCTTACTACTCTGGACTGTGTCTTCCTTTCCACTCGGTGGGTACTTCACCCACATTCCAGTCTAATAAAGTCTCGTTATTATTTATTTATTTATTTAGCATTTTTATATACCGACTTTCCAATAACAGAATTACTGATCAATTCGGTTTACATTTTAACAGAACAATAACATTGACAAGTAAATGTCTTACAAAGAACAGGTCGATATAACTTGGATAAGTAAATATGGGGTTAACCAGTAAAGATACATTGCCTAATATAGGTATAAGTAAAAGATACAGTGCCTAATGTAGGTTAAATAAACAGTTGCTAATTATAAGGGGAGGCCTAAGTTAAATAAACAGTTGCTAATTATAAGACTAGGTTATGTCTTCGACTGCCATAGATTAAGTGAGTTCTATAGATGATCTAAATAGCTCTCAGGTGGGTAATCATTGGCCGAGATGTTCCACAGGAAGCTGTTATGGGAAAGCTTGGTTGAACAACCAAGTCTTGAGTCTTTTTTTAAATGTAGATGAGCATTGCACTGCTCTGAGTTCTGGTGGGAGAGAGTTCCAGATTTTGGGGCCCGCTGTAGAGAAGGCTCTTTTGCTTAATGCTGACTTCATCGGTAGTGTATGTAGGTTGTTTTTATAGGCTTGTCTTACTGGTCTGGAGGAGGTGTGGAATCGGAGAGGGATTTTGAGCTCGAGTGGTGCCAAGTTGTGTAGAGCCTTGTGGGTTAATGAGAGCACTTTGAATAGTATTCTGAATTTCACGGGTAGCCAGTGTAGGGTTTTCAAAATAGGTGATATGTGGTCTCTTTTATTGGACTTGGTTAAGATCCTTGCTGCTGCGTTTTGCAGCATCTGTAGGGGTTTTATGGCGTTAGCGGGGAGGCCTAGTAGAAGCGAGTTGCAATAATCTATTTTCGTGAGAATGATAGCTTGCAGCACTAAACGGAAATCTTGGAAATGGAGGAGAGGTCTCAACCTTTTCAAAACTTGTAATTTGAAGAATCCATCCTTTACGATATTATTTATGAGAGATCTGTAATTCATTTGATTATCAAGGATAACCCCTAGATTTCTGACTTGTGTGGACATTGTTAATTGAGAAGACAAGATGGTACTGGGCTGTGTGTGGGTTCCGTCTTGGGAGATGAGTAGGTATTCTGTTTTGCTTTGATTTAGAATCAGATTGAGGCTCGTGAGCAAGTTGTTGATGGCTAGTTGGCAAGAGTTCCAGAAGTCCAGGGTTTTTTGGAGAGATTCAGTGATAGGAATCATTATCTGCACATCGTCTGCGTATAAGTAGTGTATGAGATTTAGATTAATGAGGAGCTGGCAGAGTGGTAGAAGGTATATATTGAATAAGGTTGGAGAAAGTGACGAGCCTTGAGGGACTCCTAAGGTGCAGGTGACTGGTTGCGAAACTTCCTTGTTGACCTTGACCTTGTACTGTCTGTTCTGTAAGAATGATTTGCACCATTTGAGGGCCTCATCTCTGATGCCTATGTCTGACAGACGATCTATTAATGTGTTATGATTGACCGTGTCAAATGCCGCCGAGAGATCAAGTAGGATGAGAAGACAAGGGTGTCGGTTTTTCCAGGTTTAGTAATATGGAGTCCGTTAGTGAGATAAGTAGAGTTTCCGTGCTTCGTGATTGGCGGAAACCGAACTGAGCTGGAGACAAAATGTTGTTATCGTTTAGGTATTCAGTTAGTTGTTTGTTTACAACACGTTCCATGATTTTTGCGATGAAAGGTAGATTTGCAATTGGGCGAAAATTGGATGGGTTTTCTGGAGAAAGACTAGATTTTTTTAGTAGTGGTTTACGATTGCCATTTTTAGTGGATCAGGTACTAGCCCTTGGGAGAAGGAGCAGTTGATGATTTGTGCAATGGGTTTGGAGATGGTTTTAGCGCAGGCGATGAGTAGATTGGTGGGTATGGAGTCCTGAGGGTGTGAAGAAGGTTTGAGCTTTTTTAAGATATTTTCAATCTCTAAGGATGAGGTCGGTTCGAATTCCCTAAGGCTAACCTTTTGTGATGGGACAGCAGCTCGAGGTGTAACTGGTGAAGTGTTGATATTATTCTTGGACTGAGTTAGGAGTTTTGGGATCTTATTTTTAAAGTAGGTAGCCAGTTCTTCTGCTTTGCTTGCTGCTTTATCATCTGGTATAGATGTCAAAGCGGGTTTAGTGAGTGATGATACCAAAGAAAAAAGCGCCCTGGGGTCGAAGATGAAGTGGTGAATTTTTTGCGAGTAAAAGTTTCTTTTTGCTTGGAGAATGGAAATTCTGTATAGGTGCATCGTGGACTTGAATGCTGTGATGTTGGTAGATGTAGGGTTTTTCCGCCAGTGTTGTTCTTTTTTTCTGAGCTCTTGTTTTAAGGATTTTAGATTTGGTGTGTACCAAGGTTTTCTATTGTCCTTGTTTGCTTGATGAGCTTTGGTGATAGTTGGGCATGTGGTATCGGCCACTTTTTTGGTAATGTTGTTCCAGGACGTGATGGCTGATTCCACGTTTGTAAGGTCTAGTTGGTTGAATTCACCTGATAGGCAATTGCTGAGTGTTTCTTGGCTGCACATTTTCTTGAATTGGATTGAGTTATTCTGCCTTCCTGGGGTTGTAGGTAGGTTTATCTTTAGTACGGTGTTGATCAGCATATGGTCTGACCAAGGAACTGGAATGCATGTAGGGTTAGAGGAATGGGTAATTTCCTGGTTAATGAAAATGAGGTCCAGCGTGTGACCTGCTTTGTGGGTGGGTTCTTTAATTATTTGTTTGAAACCCATGAAGTTTAGTGTGTTTAGGAAGGTTTCACAACTAGAAGAGAGGGGGGATACATCTACATGGAGATTGAAATCCCCCAGGATGATCGCTGGAATGTTGGAGTTGATGTGTTTTACTATATTTTCAATCAAAGGTGAAGGGTCTGTTTCGAGGAATCCTGGGGTGGCGTAAATTAGCCCGATTTGAAGGTGAGAAGATCTGAAAACTGCGAATTCTAGAGAGTGTGAGGATATTGAGGTTTGTAGCGACATTCCCAGTGTTTTTTTTGCTGCAAGAAGAAGACCACCTCCTCTTTTTTTGAGTCTAGGGATAGAGAATATATTGTAAGTTTGGGTGGGGAGTTGGTTGATTGTAGCGATGTCTTCTGGTTTTAACCAGGTTTCTGTAATTGCAAATAGGTCGGTGTTTGTTTCCTGAAGGTAGTCATGTAGAAGGTGAGTTTTCTTAGTCAAAGACTGTGCATTTAGCAGCGATAGGGTAAAAAGTGAGAGGCCTAGTAGTTGGTTTAGAGGCGAGATGATGATAGGAATGAATCTTTTTTGTAAGGGGTGAGGTAAGGCTTGATTTTTTGCAGATGATCTCTTGACATTGTGGATGATTGGGATTGGTGAACCTGCCATGTTTGGTTTTGTGAGGGGGTTGAGGCAGGGATTGCTTTGGTGGTGTGAGCTGTTGGATTTAGAGGTGGTTAGTTTTTGAGCCTGGAGTGTGCATTCAGATAAGAAGACTCTGAGTTAGTGAAATATATCTTTGATTGAGAGAGGAGGATTTGTAGGTGTGGTAGATTGTATTTTGGCGTTGCTCAGTACTTACTGCGGTTGTTCGGCTGATATGCACAGATGGTCCGACCTTAGTTGTGTGGTTACTGTTGCCCTGAGCGGTCTGTGGTGGTCTTCCCTCGGGTCTGCACGAAGGGGCTCACAAAGGGGCCAGCCCCTTTGTCATGCTCCTTCGGCGTGCGACGCAAGGCGTGCGACGCCTAGGCGCTGTGGATGATTTAAAGGGTTCCTGGCCCTGCCGTGATTGGCGGCGCTGCGGGGCTTCTGATTGGCTGTCGGCCCGGAGGAGGGCTGAAGGAGGAGCCGGTGGGCCGGGATCAGCGCCTCGTGGTCGGCGCGGAGGTCTGCTGGGGTGAGGGTGCGTTTAAGGGCCTTACCCCGGTGGGTCTCGGCGCCGGCTGCGCAGGCCTCGCACGTCCGGTCCCGCTGAAATCGCCGAGGAGGAGGCTTTAGCGTCGCCGCGGGTGAGTTTAAAGGGCTCCTGGCCCTGCCGTGATTGGCGGCGCTGCGGGGCTTCTGATTGGCTGTCGGCCCGGAGGAGGGCTGAAGGAGGAGCCGGTGGGCCGGGATCAGCGCCTCGTGGTCGGCGCGGAGGTCTGCTGGGGTGAGGGTGCGTTTAAGGGCCTTACCCCGGTGGGTCTCGGCGCCGGCTGCGCAGGCCTCGCACGTCCGGTCCCGCTGAAATCGCCGAGGAGGAGGCTTTAGCGTCGCCGCGGGTGAGTTTAAAGGGCTCCTGGCCCTGCCGTGATTGGCGGCGCTGCGGGGCTTCTGATTGGCTGTCGGCCCGGAGGAGGGCTGAAGGAGGAGCCGGTGGGCCGGGATCAGCGCCTCGTGGTCGGCGCGGAGGTCTGCTGGGGTGAGGGTGCGTTTAAGGGCCTTACCCCGGTGGGTCTCGGCGCCGGCTGCGCAGGCCTCGCACGTCCGGTCCCGCTGAAATCGCCGAGGAGGAGGCTTTAGCGTCGCCGCGGGTGAGTTTAAAGGGCTCCTGGCCCTGCCGTGATTGGCGGCGCTGCGGGGCTTCTGATTGGCTGTCGGCCCGGAGGAGGGCTGAAGGAGGAGCCGGTGGGCCGGGATCAGCGCCTCGTGGTCGGCGCGGAGGTCTGCTGGGGTGAGGGTGCGTTTAAGGGCCTTACCCCGGTGGGTCTCGGCGCCGGCTGCGCAGGCCTCGCACGTCCGGTCCCGCTGAAATCGCCGAAATCGCCGAAATCGTCCATCTCAGCTGAGGCCACACCTATCGTGGTGAGTCCCCACAGGGCTCCTCCCTGTGGGTGGAGATGGCTCTCACTATGATCCAGGGTCCACAACCATACCAGAATACAACAGATTGCTAACTCCATGGACCCGGCTCAGGTCTCAGCCCTGCAGGCCATCCCTGGCCTGGCCCAACATATTGCTGAACAACAGAGGACCTTAGAGACATTGGCTAATGCTTTTAATCAGTTGAATTCCCAACTGAACATTTGTACTACGCTTGATAAAGATGCTTCGCCACAAGTGGTTTCTGTACGAGCTGCAGTACCTTTACCAACCCCCACTCGCTTCTCAGAGATTCCCTGTTTAGGGGTTTTCTCAACCAGTGCTGTATGCACTTCTCACTACAACCAACTTACTTCCCTAATGTAGTAGCCGAGACTACGTATACCCTGTCTCTTTTAGATGAGAAAGCCCTGGCCTGGGCTTCACCTCTCTGGGAACGCAATGGCCCAATCCTCAGCGACTTGCCAGGTTTTCTTGCTCTCTTCAAATCAGTATTTGACGACTCAGCTCGCTAGACAGTCGCTGGATCTGCTCTTTTACATCTCCAACAAGTTGCCAAGCCACTTCTGGACTACGTTATTGAATTTAAGACCCTATCTTCAGAGCTTCACTGGGACCTGGGTGCCTACGTGCGAGTTTCCTAAAGGGCCTTAACTCCTGCATCAAGGATGAATTAGCAGCACATGAATTACCTGACACTTTGGACTCACTCATTGACCTTGCAGGGAGAATTGATCGCCTAAGAAACATCCATCAGGGAGTATGTGCTCACGAGTAAAACCTGCAACTCAGACCCTGCCTTCACCCATCACTGAAGATGAACCCATGCAATTAGGCCGCAGCCACCTTACTGCCAAGGAGAAGCGCTACCGTAAGAGATAAGGTCTCTGTATATACTGCAGACAACCTGGCCATGCGGTTCAATCCTGTCCCGTATGTCCAGGAAACATGCAGACCTAGGATCCGTTGGAGGACTCTTCCTAGGTCTTACTACCCCATCTCCTCCACTGATTCTCCCAGTCTCAATCATTTCCAGGATTCTTGAATTCCAAACTCTTGCACTTGTAAATTCCGGAGCCAGTGATAATTTTATACTTAAAAGACTGGTAGAGCACCTACGGATTCCTATCGTGCCGACACCTCCTCTATACACGGCGAGCCACTACCAGGAGAAGTTACCTACACCATGCAACCAATATGCCTGCGCACTGGTTCGCTTCATACAGAGACCATCTCATTTTTGGTCCTTGACAAAGTCATTCATCCAGTAGTATTTGGTCTCCCATGGCTGCAAGACCATACACCCCAGTTTGACTGGAGCACTCTGGAACTATCTCAATGGGGAGTGGCTTGTCACAACAGATGCTTGAAGAGAGTAACACTTATGCCCTGCATGTCTACCACCACTTCTCTCCCAGGATTGCCACCACAATACTCATCCTATCAAGACGTGTTTTCTAAAAAAGCAGCTGATGTATTGCCACCACACCGGTCCTTCGACTGTGCTATTAATTTAAAGCCTGACTCTGAGCTCCCTAGAGGAAGGGTGTACCCACTTTCTCTATCAGAGACTGAGGCCATGTCAGCCTATATTCAAGAAAATTTGCAAAAAGGATTTATCTGGCCTTCCAAGTCACCTCCCAGAGCCAGATTCTTTTTCGCTGGCAAGAAGGATGGATCCCCTCGCTCATGTATAGGCCACAGAGGACTTAACAAAATCAACATAAAGGATCGATACACCCTTTACCTCTGATTTCAGAGTTATTCGACAGACTCCAGAGAGCCAAAATTTTCACGAAGCTGGACCTAAAAGGGGCATACAATCTGGTCCACATTCGTCAAGGGGACGAGTGGAAGACGGCCTTTAATACTTGCGATGGCCATTTCGAGTACTTGGTCATGCCCTTTAGCCTGTGTAACGCTCCAGCTGTATTCAAAAATATGATAAATGAGATCCTGCGAGATATGCTATACCAGTGCATGGTTGTGTATTTAGACATACTAATTTTCTCCCAAGATTTACAGAGTCATCAAGTAGATGTTGCCAGAGTCCTGCAGAGACTACGGGATAATCATCTCTATGCTAAGCTTGAAAAGTGTGCCTTCCATCAAGAGTCAGTTCCCGGGCTACCTGGTGTCCAGCAGGGGCTTCCAAATGGATCCACAAAAGACCAGAAGCATACAGGACTGGCCTCAACCCACTGGTCTCAAAGCACTCCGCCAATTTCTCGGCTTCACCAATTATTATCGCATATTCTGCTAATAACATTCTTAACAAGGATTGACTTAGGTGAAATTGTCGAACTCATCCAAGGAAGCTGAATCCCCCTGGGAGGGGCCCTAAGAAGGGGGGTACTGTTGCGCCCGATCGCAGATGGCTGCGACCTCTGTTGCTCACATCTCTTTTCCCTGCACCAAACAATTCTTGGAAGAATAGCAGCCTCTGCTTGCAAACACCGCCTTCCCCAGCATCCCCAGGACGGTGTGGGCGATCCCATCCACCATCTTGAATCGGGGATTACCTAGGGCACATGCGCCAAGCCCTCTCTTATACATGCCATGGTGGGATCCTCAGGGGCGTCCCCTCCGCATGATGTCACCCGCTAGTGTATTTAAGCTATAAGACCTATGCTTCTTACGAGTTAGCAAGGACTTCCTTCCTGCTGAATTCCACTCCATTTGGAGACGCTTCGCTATTCGCTACTCTGAACTGTTCCTGAGCTCCGGGACTTGGACGCTACAGGTACTCGCTCCTCGGGGGCCTTGTTGCGTTCTGGCTATCCGCTCCTCGGAGGATCTTCCTGCCTGGAGAATCCATGTACTCTAGATTGGGAATCAGCCTCGTTCAGCCTTGTGAGTATGCTTCACGTTTGATACCATCTTGCTGACGGAACCTCCGGTGTACCCCGTGTCTCGGGCCACTACCGTGCTCGCCTCAGCAACCATCTTCTACACTTCAGAGTGAATACCTTCATCTACCTAGCTCTGCAATCCTCCTGCACTTCTCTTACCAACGACAGTGCTGATTCTCGGTGTACCCCGCGCTGTGGGCCACTACCAAATCTACCCTGAGAAGTGTATCCTTGGAGGAGGAGTTCCCCGGCGTACCCCACTCTGCGGGCCACTACCAGGGATATTATCACTGAGCAACCTTACTATTCTGGACTGTCTTTTCCTTCCCACTCGGTGGGTACTTCACCTACATTCCAGTCTAATAAAGTCTCATTACTATCTGTGTCCATCTCAGCTAAGACCACACCTATCGTGGTGAGTCCCTACAGGGCTCCTCCCTGTGGGTGGAGACAGCTCTCACTACGATCCAGAGTCCACAACCATACCAGAATATAACAGCCGCCAACCCTAGAGACTCGTATCTGTCATGAGTACAAACCAGGTTGGGGAGGACAAGGAAACTCCCTTTCTTAGATGCGCCTCTTGCAACCACTACTAGAGATAAGAGCACATTTCCATCAGCAAAAGGAGCAGAACCAAATAGTCCTGAGACTGCGTGTTCCAACAAGACAGTAGAGAGTCCTGAAGATGATGCATCTGCACCTTTGCCCATGGCACCCTTTCAGGGTTGCTATCAAGCTGAGCACCTGTAGATAAGACCACACCATCAGGCATCTAGTTTTCATTAACTGTCGCACCTGAGACATCAATTTCTGAATCCAAACTTCTGGCAGGAAAACTTTGTCCTGCCCCACGTCAAAATGAACCCCCAGATACTCCAATTACTGGGAAGGGTAAAGACTGTTCTTGGCCTGGTTCACCACCAAACTGAACTCCTGCAACAAGGAGATCATCTTGTGTGTCACCAGGCAGCTCTCTCCTGAGACTTGGTTTGAAACAGCCAGTTGTCCAAGTAGGGGTGTGCCAGGATCCCTTCTCTTCTCAAGTCCGCTGCTACCACCACTATAACCTTAGAAAACGTTCTGGGGGTTGTGGCTAGACCAAAGGGCAGCACCAGAAACTGATAATGGCGCCCCATCACCGCAAAATGTAGAAAACGTTGGTGTTCCAAACGGATGGGAATATGAAGGTAAGTCTCGGACAGATCCAGAGAGGTCAGAAATTCCACCAACTGCACTGCCATCATCACAGAGTGTAAGGTTTCCATGCGAAAATAAGTCACCTTCAACTGACGGTTGACCCTTTTGAGATCCAGGATGGGACGAAAGGAACCCTCCTTCTCGGGCACAACAACATAAATGAAATATCGCCCCATATTTTCTTGAGACATGAGCACCAGAACCACAGCTCTCAGCCTGAGGAGCCTTTGAAGCATAAACTCCACTGCCTGCTTCTGCTCCACGTCCCGAGGAATACTGTGAAATTCTAGTTCATATCCTTCTTGTATCACCTCCAGGACCCATTGGTCCGACGTGATCTTGACCCACCTCTGATAAAAGAAAGAGCGGCATCCCCCTATCTCTTGTTCCCGAAGGTGGGGCAGCAAACCAAGAAGGTCTGCCACCCGAGCCCGCTACTGTCTTGGGCTGTTTGCGATGAAGGATTGAAACCTACTGAAAGGTCAACCCTCTGTATGGACGAAATTGTTTGGAACCCCGGAGAAGACCCCTCATGCCAAAGGGGCACTGCAATTGCTTCTTATCCTCCAGCAACAGAGGAACCGGAGATTTGGCCAGTTTCTCAAACTCGCTCCCAAACAAGAACAAGCCTTTAAAGGGCATCTTTATAAGATTAGCTTTGGAGGCTGCATCAGCTGACCAATTTCACAACCAGAGTTGACGCCTGGCCGCTATTACCGAAGCCACTCATCTGGCCAAGGTACGGACCAAATCGCACCCTGCATCTGCTAAAAAGGCAGCAGCGAGCTCCATAATCGCTCTGGAATTCCCTCCAAAATCAACAACCTCCTGAGAGAGAAGCAGACAAGATCATGCCAATAGGGCACACAGGAAGCGATCTGTAAATTCATCGCCACTGCCTCAAAGGCTTAAGGATGGCCTCAGTCCTCCTATCATGCACATCCTTCAAGGCCTCTCCTCCCTCCACGGGGATAGTCATCAGCTTAGAGATGGCACATACCAGTACATATCTCACAGCCAGATCCAGGGGGTACAGGCCTTCCAATATCTGACCCCCTTTAAAATTTGCCTGTGTGGCATCCCATTCAAGATCAATTCCTGAATGGCATCTATCACAAAGAAAAAACAAGAGGCTTTATGCAATGAAACCAAAATGGGATTCTCCTTTGGCTCAGACACGCAGCAGTTTCAAAAACTGGGAAATCAGGGCCAGCAGTTCATCTCTATGAAAGAACTGCAACATGGTTCGATATGGTTCCAGTCCCGGAGGAATTTCTCCATCTTCCAGGGAATCAGGATCTGCCTCATCAGTGCCATCCAGGTTCCTGTCAGGATACCTGCACAGAGCTGAGGCGAGCTCCAGTGCTTTAGCATAGGACCGTAAGAGGGAGAAGCCATCGGCTGAGGGTGCGAACTGACAGGATTGGGTGAAGCAGAGGACTGCGCTTGTAAGCCTTGAAAAAATTCCACCCAAGAAAAAGCAGCCAGATCCAGACCAAGCCCAGAAGGAACTGGAACGGGGCCCACAGAACTGTCCTCTCCTGTGGAAAAGCCAGGCAAGGGAGAATCAAGGTCTGGCATCCCTCCAGCCAAAGCCATAACCAACCTATCATCAGAATGGAAGGAACCAGGCTTAGTAAAATCCGAGGAAGACAACTCTCCCTGAGCATCCGAACAGCGCTGACACATGTCAGAAGACAGGTCAGGCTGAGAAGCCCTAATATGACAGGCCACACAAAGAGAAAGGCGCTTAAGTTTCTTGTTTACTGGCGCCATCACGGTGGTAAACATGCATCTGAATGGCTCGTGCTCAAAAATTAAGTGCCAGAGAAATAAGTGCAGCAAGGTACACACACAACTTGTGCGCCAAGCTAAAGCATTTAAAATAGTTCAAAAGTTTTGCGCACAAAAGGTGTGCCCAAAAGCAAGCACACAATGCGTGCACATTGTCGACCTGTAGAGGGCAGCAAAGCATGCAGAGGAGCACACAAAAACACCGCTGCAGTCTACCACGTGGCGTGCAAGTGAAAAGCCTAACTGCAGGACCTAGTCTACTGGGGTTGCTCAACCCGCGAGGCTGCCCAATTCCCCAGCCCGAACGGAGTGGGAACACACATCAGGATGGTGACCGGAGGAAGTCCTAAAAACCCCTCTGTCTCTTTATCTGAAGGTAAAATGTGCGCATTTTTAATTTTTTTTAAACCTTACTTGAGCTCAGGGCTTACCGGCTGAGTACAGAGATGGTGTCTAGCTGCGGGGGAAAGAGGGCATCTGCTGTCACCACTGTGTTTGGCCTCCTGAACCCGCTGCTTTTCAGCTGAACAACCAGCTAAGTCCATGCCGGGAAACCCAGCTACCAGACCAAGGCACACTTCTGAAGGACCACAGAAATCTCAGGAATTCTCAACTGGGGGAGGGAACTTTTGGTATCACCACAGGAGCGCGGAAGCTCTCTTTTCCTTAAGTCAAATTTTTCCTTCCAAAAAACCCAAAGCAATCCCCGGAGAATACTGGCAGGCTGGGATCACTGTAGGAGTATATATACTGTGACGTCAGCTTGCTCCGTCTCCATCTGCTGGCAGGGGAGCATAACCCACTGGTCCTGAGTCCATCTGTTTAAACACTAGGAAACAGTGAATAAGGCATGTGCAAAAGTTTGGAAACCCTTGTAGATGATTCACTACTACTCTTTTTAAAAAGTTGTTAATAAGACTCATAGGTTGATAGACTCATTAGGTCTTCAATTGCTCAAGGGAAGACACTTCCAAATACTCTTGATACTTCTTACCTCCTAGGATTTGATTGTTGTTCTATCCATTTTCAACAACCTTGGGCTCCTCTAAGCAGCAGGTGTCTAAGCATTTAAAAATGAAGATAATACACTTATAAACCAGGGGAAGACTATTAAAACAAAATTCTAAATGCTTCCAGCTGGCAGAAATGACTGCATTCTTTCACATGGGCCAATGCAATACAGTGCGCTCAGCTGAGCGCACTGTATAACCCGCACTCTGACGTGGGTTAAATAGGCGCTAATCCACCCCCTAATGCAATAGGGGGATTAGAGCCTATTCAACCTGTGTCGGACGCAGAGTGAATGTAATAGCGCTCATCACATGCAAATGCATGTGAATGAGCCTATTACTCATTCACTCCGCATGCAAAAAAATAAATAAGAACATAAGAACATGCCATACTGGGTCAGACCAAGGGTCCATCAAGCCCAGCATCTTGTTTCCAACAATGGCCAATCTAGGCGCACATTTATCGCTCAGCTATTAAAGCCTGCCTGGAGCAGGCATTAATAGCTAAGCGCAGGTAAAAGTAGTACAGAAAAGCAGAAAAAACTGCTTTTCTGTACTTTTTTTTAAGTTAAAAATAAATAAATAAATAACTCGACAGACCACTGAGTTATGAAGACTGACACCGGTAAACTCGGCGTCGGTTTTCATAACTTGCAGTCTGCCAGTAATGAAAATGACAGACGGCTGGTTATGAAAACAGACACCGAGTTTACCGGCGTCAGTCTTCATAATCGGCAGCCACCCCCTAATTTGGATATTGCATGGCGCCCCCCCCCCCCCACCCCGTGCAGGCACCTTGCGCGCGTTAGGAAAGCAGGTGCTGACTTTTCAGAACCTGCTTTCCGCAATTTATATTGCATTGGCCCCACAATGTGCAAACTTGAGCCATGTTGAGAAGAGCCATGTTTAGGTTAGAAGACAGAAACCGTGTGTGTGTGTGTAGATTGCATTTTCAACTCTATATGCATTATTTTCCATGAAAATAGCATTAGAAAAAGCAGGTACAAATGTCCATGGCTACTTTGAACCTGTGACAAGTTTCAAAGCATGTATTTTCTGCGAACAGTCTGAAAATTGTCTCTAAGATGTCACAATGTTTAACCGTTAACTTACAGGTTCACACTAATCAAAAATTTGCTCCAACTACATCAAATGTGATTTATCATAAGGGTTTCTTATCACTTAGATGGCTTTCACCAAAATTCATGGAAGAGCAAAACACTCGATTCCTTGCAGAGACAAAAAATACTCTTTCTTTCAGTGCAATCTTATTACCCAGACTCTAAAATTCACATACATTGTTACCCGAACCATAACTTCTATATTTCCCATAGGAATACGAGGTGAAACATGGAAGATGACATCTTTATAACTGGTGGTACTGTAGCTCCAGCTTAGGCTCCAACACCTGCTCAGCTGATGTTTATTAAGAAATGTTATCTCCCAACTGTAGGAGCCCTAAGGATGCGGTAAGAACAAACTTTGGCCAGGAGAATGTTTTCCTAGAAGGCATATCATCATACCAGACCATGCCAGAAAGAATAAAACACTGACGTGCACATAGCATCTCTGGACTTCAGCCAGGACTAGGATCCATAGCTGGTGCCTAGAACTGTAACAAGGCCCACTGCAAGTATCTGGGGCTGAAGAGGAGTCCCTGGTCAGAGAAAGGGATGCTATATTGAGCCATTGTTAAGCTTTTGGTTCACTAAATGTGACTTTTGCCTAATACGTTGCAGGTGGTTGCTATTTAGTATCAAGAATGGTATCCATCAAGTGCTTGAGGTTATCTCTCACTATTAGGGTCATTCATCAAAATGCGTTATGGCGATAACGCTATAACGAATGTGTTAACACCATAACGCATGTGGTAACAGTATCGCATTGCGCAAATGCAAATTTTTAAAAGGGCCGGGATCGGGGAGGGAATTGGGCGGGATTAATGAAAATGAGGGGCATTACTGTACCATGCGATAGTGTAACACACGCCATCGCACATTTTTAACACCAGAAATACCTACACCTTTTTTCCTGGCATTAAGCTGTGCGCTATGCTCGAAACAGCCATAACAAAATTTGCAATAAAGATTGCAAATTGCATTTTGGCCATTTCTGGGCTTTGGGGGGGGGAGAAGGGAGAAGAGAGGAGGGGAGAGAAGAGAAGAGAAGAGAAGAGGAGTGGAATGGAGTGGAGTGGAGAGAGAGAGAGAGAGGGCCTCTGGGGAGGACTTCACAGAATTCAACTATTTATATCACTATAGGAGGGCCAGCTAATAACTCAAGGTGAGGTTTCGGTGGTGGTTTAGGGTTTTGGGGCCAGATTGACATGCAAACTGAGGCGTATGAACAGCACAGTACACCTCTATGAAGATTTGACGTCACTTGGAGTGAGGAAAGTCTCACAAAGATGAGATGATAGTACCCTGTTAGGGAGTCCATCAAGCTAAGACGAGAGAAAGCAAATGTTGCTTACCTGTAACAGATGTTCTCACAGGACAGCAGGATGTTAGCCCTCACATCTGGGTGACATCACAGGATGGAGCCCACTCACGGAACACTTTTGTCAAAGTTTCCAGAACTTTGACTGGCCCTTACTGGGCATGCCCAGCATGGCATTGACCCTGCAGTCAGCTGGGGTTCCCCTTCAGTCTTGTTAAAAAGCTACAGGCAGTGCTGAAAAATAAAATAAGAAAAAGTTATGAACCCACCACCGCGGGGCAGCGGGCAGGTTTCGTGAGGACTAACATCCTACTGTCCTGTGAGAACACCTGTTACAGGTAAGCAACATTTGCTTTCTCACAGGACAAGCAGGATGGTAGTCCTCACATATGGGTGAGTACCAAGCTGAAGATGTCCAAGAATGCACCAAATGTACCCAGGTATGCAAGGCACTAGGACTGGGGTGGAATTTGGCCGAGGGCATCCTGAACCCTAACGGGCAGGCGGAAGGGTGTTGGTACGTCACGTTGGAAATAGATTACAAAGGACAGACTGGCCGAAGATGGAATCTTGTCTTCTGGCCTTGTCCAAGCAATAGTGGGCTGCAAAGGTGTGGAGCGAACTCCAGGTAGCAGCCCTGCAAATGTCAGGAAGCGGCACCGATCGTAGGTGTGCTAATGAAGTCGCCATGGCCCTCAAAGAGTGTGCTTTAACATGGTCTTGAAATGGAATGCCTACTTGCTGATAGCAAAAGGATATGTAGTCCGCCAACCAGGAGCAGAGAGTCTGCTTACCCATAGGCTGCTCTAACTTGTTAGGATGGAAAGAGACAAACAATTGAGTGCTTTCCCTGTGGGCAGCTGTACGGTCTAGGTAGAATGCTAGAGCCCGTTAACAGTCAAAGGTATGCAGAGCCTGTTCTGGATTGGAATGGGGCCTGGGAAAAAAGGTAGGTAGTATAATGGATTGATTGAGATGAAAGTCCAAAACTACCTAGGCAAGAATTTAGGGTGAGTGCGGAGTACTGCCCGGTCCTGCAGAGGTTTAGTGTAAGGCGGGTAGGTAACTAGAGCCTGTAATTCACTAACTCTGCGAGCCGAAGTGATTGCCAGAAGGAAAATCACTTTCCATGTGAGATAGCGAAGATCACATGATTGAAGAGGCTCGAATGGTGGCTTCATGAGCTGACCCAAAACCAGATTGAGGTCCCAAGAAGGGGCCGGAGGACACTGTAGAGGCTTGAGGTGAAGCAAGCCCTTCAGAAAACGTGTTACAAGGGGTTGTACTGATATGGGAACACCTCCGACACCTTTATGGAAGGTGGCTACCGCACCGACATGCATTCTGAGGAAGACGTTTTTAGACCCGACTCTGATAAATGCCAGAGATAGTCCAAAAACTTCGTGATTGGACAGGTAAAGGGGTCAAGGGACTGAGAAGAGCACCATGACGTGAACCTTTTCCATTTGTAACAGTAAGATTTTCTCGTGAAAGGCTTCCGTGAAGCAATCAAGACACGGGAAACTGGTTCAGAAAGGTTAAGTGGCTGAAGGATTAATCTTTCAACATCCATGCCGTCAGGAACAAGGCGTGAAGTTTGGGATGACAGAGTCACCCGTCGTTTTGAGTGATGAGAAGCGGGTCCTTTCCCAAGGGAATGTGCCTGCAAATGGAGAGATCCTGAAGTATTGGGAACCACACTTGGCGTGGCCAGTGAGGTGTTATCAGGATCATGGTTCCCTTGATGAAAGTCTTCGAGAGAAGAGGAAGTGGAGGGAATACATAGAGTAGACCGGTTGTCCACGAGAGGGAGAATGCGTCTCTGGGCTGAGAATGTTTGCTGCGAATGAGAGAGCAGAAGTTCTCTACTTTGCGGTTTTGAGGAGACGCAAGGAGGTCTATCTGAGGATATCCCCATTGATGGAAGATGGAGTTCGCTACTGAGGGGTTGAGAGATCACTCGTGCAATTGAAAGATGCAACTCAGCTTGTCTGCCAACACATTGTCCACTTCTGGCAAGTAGGTGGCCCTGAGGTACATCGAATGGGAAATAGCTTCTGCCCATATCTGTGCAAATTCCAGACACAGAAGGAAGGAGCCCGTACCTCCCTGTTTGTTGATGTACCACATGGCCACCTGGTTATCCCTCTGGATCAGGATAACTTGATTTGAGAGGCGATCCTGAAATGCCCTGAGAGCATATCTGATTGCTCGAAGCTCCAGGAAATGTATTTGGTGCTTGGCTTCCTCTGGAGACCAATATCCTTGTGTCTGCAGATTGGCCACATGGGCTCCCCAGCCGAGGTTGGAAGCATCGGTGGTAAGAGTTAATTGAGGGTCTGGAGTCTGAAAGGGCAAGCCTTGGAGGAGATCGATCTAATTTTTCCACCAGGCAAGAGACTGACGGAGTGAGTCGGTTACGTGGAGAATGGTCAACAGGGGCTGAATGCTTTGAGTCCATTGTGACCGTAGAGTCCACTGCATGACTCGCATGGCCAAACGGGCCATTGGTGTGACCTGAACTGAGGACGCCATGTGTCCCAGGAGGATGAGAAAGTGGCGTGCAGTCACGGAGTGCTGAGACTGCAGCTGGTGTGCAAGAGACATGAGAGTGAGAGCTCGCTATCGAGGCAGAAAAGCCTTTGCCTGCAAGGTGTCCAAGTCTGCCCCAATGAACGACAAGGTTTGAGATGGGACTAAGTAGGATTTGTCGTAGTTGACGAGAAATCCTAATGAAATTAGAGTGTGTAAGGTTAGATTGAGGGACGACAGAGCAGCTTGCTGAGTGGAAGCCCTGATTAACCAATCATCCAGATAAGGGTCTTCGTGAACACCTTGAGTCCTGAGGAAGGCTGCAACTACTATGAGGCATTTTGTGAAGACTCGTGGCGCAGACGCTAGGCCGAATGGAAGCACTCAGTACTGATAGTGCTTGGGGCCTACTAGAAACCTCAGGTATTTGCGATGAGATGGAGTTATCGCAATATGAGTGTATGCGTCCTGGAGGTCCAGAGAGCAGAGCCATCTCCTCTTTGTAGAAGAAGAAGAAGCTAGCCTAAGGTTACCGAACGTCTCTCGCTAGAGGTACTTGAGGGCCCATAGGTCCAGAATAGGACGAACGCCTCCCGATTTTTTAGGGATTAGAAAGTACCGGGAATAGAATCCTAGGCCATGCTGAGAGTAGGGTACGGGTTCTATTGCCTTGGACTGGAGAAGGAGGGAGTCCACCTGATCCAGAAGGATGGATTAATCAGATGTTCTCCACTTCGGTAGAGGTGGGGAGTCCGGTGGCACGGAGAGAAAGTTCAGATGGCAACCCTGAGCAATTATGACCAATAACCACTGGTCCGAGGTGATTGAGTGCCATATGTTGTTGAAGTGGCACAATCGACCTCCCACTGGTATGTGAGGCAATGGAAGCTGGCTGCTGCTCTCTAGGTAGAAGTTAAAAACCTGAAGCAGGACCTCTTTGAAGAGCTGCTTGCGGTTTTTGTTTCCGTGTCTGACGAGAATGGGCTTTTTGAAAAGGTCTTATGGCACGTGATCTGGTTGGTGGCGGGTAGAACTTCTTCGGGTGGAAGAATGACTTCTTAGAGTCCTTTCGGAAGGGCTGTTTTGAAGAGTAGTCAGAAGGCATCAGAAAGAGCTGTCTTAGGGTCTAATGATGGTCCTTGAGTTCCGCCACCGTCCGTTGTATCTGTTCGCCAAACAGATTATCTCCTACACAGGGTAGGTCAGGTAACCTGTCTTGTACCTCAGGGCGAAGATCAGAAGAATTGAGCCAGGCCCATCTCTTTGCCGAAATAGCGGCTGCAGATACCCTAATAGCAGTGTCAAAGATATCGTAAGATGATCTGATCTCATGCTTGCCTGTCTCAAAACCCTTGTTTACTAGGGTTTGGAGCTGATCTTGAAATTGCTGAGGCAGGGAGTCTGTGAAATCTTCTATTTGCTTAAAATTGACCCTATTATATTGGGTCATATAGAGCTGATAAGCAGCAATTCGGGAGATAAGCATTAACCCTTGGAAGTCACGGCGACCAATGGCATCTAGAATCTTCTGTTCCTTGCCAGGGGGAAAAGAAGTGTGAAGCTTTGATCTCTTTGCTCTCTTCTGTGCAGATTCCACCACTACAGATTGGTGATCCAATTGTGGTTTCTGAAAGCCCGGAGCTGACTGCACCAAATAGGTAGTGTCAGCTTTTCTGTGGACTGGAGCAATGGAGCCAGGATGTTCCCAGTTCTTCTTGAGGAGATCCAGAAGAACCTGGTGGATAGGGATGGAGGTTATTTCCTTGGGAGCATTCAGGAATTGAAGCAACTCCATCATCTGATGTCTATCATCCTGTTCAGTCTGTAATTGGAAGGGAACCAATTCAGACATTTCCTTCACAAAACATTTAAAGGAAAGGTCCTCTAGAGGAGAACGCTTTCTACTTTCAGTGGGTGAAGGTGGTGAAGGCAAATCATCAGTGTCTGGGGAGGAATCATCAGTCCAGGTATCATAGGGATCAGCACCTGCCCCTCTAGGAGCTAGAGGGGGATGGGGTGGTGGGAAACCAGAAGGCCCTTGTCTAGGCTCCGAAGGAATTGTAGGAATAATTCGAGGCACCGATGAAGGAATTGAAGGCACCGGCGCAGGCATAGAGGGCATCGATGGATGGCTCGGTGGCGCCAACGGGCGTATCGGCACTGATGGTTGGACCGGTGGCGATGGAGATATCGGCATCGATGGCTGAGGCAGAACTCCCGATGGAGGGATGCGGAACGGTGTTTCTCCTCCTGATGACAAAGTAAGCGGAGAGGGCACCGGAGCCATCGGTGACCCCGGTCCATCGGTGGAAAAGTGGCAATGAGCGCTTCCATCCTGGAGAGCAGCGGTGCCAACGCTGCCGGAATCGGGTTGGTGGTCGGTTCCACAATTGGTACAGGTGTCGGTGCTGGAGGAACCTGGAGTCGTTGCATCGCCTTGTCGATGGCCTCCTGAACCATCCAGTCCAGTTCTTCTCAGAGATCTGGAGCAAGCAGCCCCGGCTCCAGAACAGAAGGAGGAAGCAAAGGCATAGCCGGAGGGACCACCGTTAAAGGCGGAGTCGCGGCTCCCGATACCCTGTCGGGTGAGGGTTGCCTCGGTGAGCCGGTTGCCAAAAAGGTCGGTGCCTTTTCTGGACAGGGTTTCTTCGACGGCGGCTCGGAAGACGACGAGGTCGATGATTTCGCTCCCTCGATGGTCCAAGACTTTCGATGTCGATGTTTGTCTCTACGATCCCCTTGGTCCTGAGGGGGAGTAGAGGGTGTCGATGGCCGCGATGTTGTCGATGCCGGACGGTCACCGGCTGCTAGTTGTTGCTGGCGCGAAGTTGACGGAACCGGTTCCGACGACATCGATGCAATGGACAGAGTCGGGGTTTGAGCACGGAAGAGAAGTTCCATCTTCTCCATTCTGACCTTGCGACCTTTTGGTGTCATTAGGGCACATTTGGTGCAGGTCAAGACATCGTGCTCTCGTCCTAGACACATTACACAGACTTTATGGGGGTCTGCGATGGACATGGTGCGATTATAGTCCGGGCACCAACGGAACCCCGACGCCATGGCAAAAAATTGATCCGCGGTACGGTAAACGGCCAGTAGGCAGCGAGGGCCAAACTAGACTGTAATCAATGAAGAACGGGTGAAAACCGGAGTACAGCGGCTTGGAAAAGATAAAGGAGGGACCCCTGTGGGGCAAATTAACTTTTAGTAATTCCGTGAGGAAAATTCCTATCAGGAATCGCTACAGAGCTCCTTAACCACGAGGCTACTGCTGCGCGGAAAAAAGAAGACTGAAGGGGGACCCCTGCTGGCTGCAGGGTTAGTGCAATGCTGGGCATGCCCTGTAGGGGCCAAAGTTCTGGAAACTTTGACAAAAGTGTTCCATGACTGGGCTCCATCCTGTGATGTCACCCATATGTGAGGACTACCATCTTGCTTGTCCTGTGAGAACATTGTAGAAATCTCATCTTTGTGAGACTTTCCTCACTCCAAATGACGTCAACTGTGCTGTTCATACATCTCTGCATGTCAAACTGGCCCCAAAACTCTAAACCACCACCGAAACCTTGCCTCGAGTTATTAGCAGGACCTCTTATAGTGATATAAATCGTTGACTACTATGAGGGCCTTATAGAGAGTCTCTCTCTATAAAGAGTTTGACAAAGTTCCTCATGAGAGGCTTCTAGTAAAAGTAAAAAGTCATTGGATAGGTGGCGATGTCCTTTCGTGGATTGTAAACTGGCTAAAACACAGGAAACAGAGAGTAGGATTAAATGGGCAATTTTCTCAGTGGAAGGGAGTGGACAGTGGAGTGCCTCAGGGATCTCTATTGGGACCCTTACTTTTCAATATATTTATAAATGATCTGGAAAGAAATACAACTAGTGAGATAATCAAATTTGCAGATGACACAAAATTGTTCAGAGTAGTTAAATCACAAGCAGATTGTGATAAATTGCAGGAAGACCTTGTGAGACTGGAAAATTGGGCATCCAAATGGCAGATGAAATTTAATGTGGATAAGTGCAAGGTGATGCATATAGGGAAAAATAACCCATGCTATAATTACACAATGTTGGGTTCTACATTAGGTGCTACAACCCAAGAAAGAGATCTAGGTGTCATAGTGGATAACACATTGAAATCGTCGGTTCAGTGTGCTGCGGCAGTCAAAAAAGCAAACAGAATGTTGGGAATTATTAGAAAGGGAATGGTGAATAAAACGGAAAATGTCATAATGCCTCTGTATCGCTCCATGGTGAGACCGCACCTTGAATATTGTGTAAAATTCTGATCGCTGCATCTCAAAAAAGATATAATTGCGATGGAGAAGGTACAGAGAAGGGCTACCAAAATGATAAGGGGAATGGAACAACTCCCCTATGAGGAAAGACTAAAGAGGTTAGGACTTTTCAGCTTGGAGAAGAGACGACTGAGGGGGGATATGATAGAGGTGTTTAAAATCATGAGAGGTCTAGAACGGGTAGATGTGAATCGGTTATTTACTCTTTCGGATAGTAGAAAGACTAGGGGGCACTCCATGAAGTTAGCATGGGGCACATTTAAAACTAATCGGAGAAAGTTCTTTTTTACTCAACGCACAATTAAACTCTGGAATTTGTTGCCAGAGGATGTGGTTAGTGCAGTTAGTATAGCTGTGTTTAAAAAAGGATTGGATAAGTTCTTGGAGGAGAAGTCCATTACCTGCTATTAAGTTCACTTAGAGAATAGCCACTGCCATTAGCAATGGTAACATGGAATAGACTTAGTTTTTGGGTACTTGCCAGGTTCTTATGGCCTGGATTGGCCACTGTTGGAAACAGGATGCTGGGCTTGATGGACCCTTGGTCCGACCCAGTATGGCATTTTCTTATGTTCTTATGTTCTCTCTCCCCCCCCCCCCGACAGAATCTAAGGGTATATTTGTAGTTGCTGCCTTAATTGTTTACTTAGTAAAACTATCATATATTCCACATTGGAGTGCAGTCTGATTTTCCTACTTTAATCATTCTGGCACACAGGGGTCCTTGTGTGTACCATTGTTTTATAAATATATTTCCAATGCAATACCTTGTGACATGTCTGTGATTGTATGCACTTACTAAAAGTTCATTGTAAATTATATTGACCAGTAAATAGTTTGCCACACATTATTTCTTCGTTGTACACAGCAGAATATCACACCAGTGTTACTCGTAAAGGTGCATTCAAGAGTCACACTGTCATACTGTTGGGATTTAATTTTCCTCTTTGTGATAATAAACACGCAAGGCCTCTACTTAATAAGATCCGGAGACATGCCAAATTATGCACAAGAATACATCTCATCTGCACAAACTAAATTTCTTCTGAGCTGGCCAAAACATTTTTTTTTTTTTTTTTACAGATTATTTAGGATTACTTTTCCTCAAACAAATCCTTTTAGAAATACATTAAACATAAGTTCTTCACCTTTCAGTTATGCTGCCTTAATATTTAACAATCTTACAATCAATTATTCATTCTAAACATTCATTCACATTTATTACTAACATTAATTTTCACACAGCAAATAAATAAATCACTAGACTGTTTCCTGCTCTCACATTACAAATTGTAATTCAGTAATTTTAGCCAGCTCTCAAATGGATTGCTCCCTGTTCCTAACAGAATGATTAATGATGTCGCAAAATTATGCCAGATTCTCTGTATAATTCATTCTAGATAAATGGCACTCTTTAAAGTAGAATTACCTCCTCCTCATTCTGTTTTGATCAATTCGAGCGAGACATGAAATGATCCTGTACCTCTGGCTAAGTAATCCAGCAAGCGTTTTTGCTTGTGTCTTTCTCAGAATTACTAGAAAAATATATTCAAGAATAATTGCTGAGGAACTAAATACAAAATAAATAATAAAATTGTCAAAAACACTCTACAGATGGCTGCTGACTTCATGGAAATGATTATGTCTATTTATTTATTATATCATTGTTTTATAATTATGGAATTATGTGCTGTACATCACCTAGAGTCACAGTTTTGGATTAGGTGATTTACAAATATAAGTAAATAAAATACATGTATTCTCATATTTTCAACGCCATAGCATCTTTGAGCACTGTAGCTTGCTATACAGAAACAGAAAAGGGGTACAATAAGTGAGGTGATCAAATTTGCGGCTGACACAAAATTATGCAGAGTAGTTAAATCTCAAGTAGATTGTGATAAATTGCAGGAGAACCTTGTGAGTCTGGAAGACTGGGCTTTATAGACAAATGCAAAGTGATACATTTAGGGAAAAATAACCCTTGCTGTAGTTACACAATGTTAGGTTCTGTCTTAGGAGTTACCACCCAGGAAAGAGATCTAGGAGTCATAGTGGATAATACATTGAAATCGTCGGCTCAGTGTGCTGTGGCAGTCAAAAAGCAAACAGAAGGTAGGAAATTCTTAGGAAGAGAATGGCAAATAAAACAGAGGATGTGATAATGCCTCTGTATTGCTCCATGGTGAGACTGCACCTTGAATACTGTGTGCAATTCTGATATAGTTGCATGGAGAAAATTCAGAAAAGGGGGACCAAAATCATAAGGATCCCCTATGAGGAAAGGCTAAAGAGATTAGGGCTGTCCAGTTTGGAGAAGAGACGACTGAGGGAGGATATGATAAAAGTCTACAAAATCATGAAAGGACTTGAACAGGTTAAAGTAAATCAGTTATTTACTTTCTGAGATAATAGAAGGACTAGGGGTCACTCCATTAAGTTGGCAAGTAGCTCCCGGGACCCCCAGCGACTTTTGGTAAGTTGGGGGGGGGGTCCGGGAGGGGGGGGGAGTTGTAATTAATTAAATCTGAAGGCTTGGGGTGTTCGGGACAGCAGAAAAAAAAAAATCGGCCCGAACTGCGGGAAACGAAATTTCCTGCGGCGGGCCGATAAAGGCCAAACCAAAAGGTTTGGCTGAATCACATCACTAATGTTGGGTGTGGGCTGGCCCTCAGAAAGCCTTAAGTAAACAATTACAAATACAATATAGCAAACCTTCCAGACCAAAATAGCACTAACTGCCAGCACTCAAAACAGTAACAACCCTACTTATGAAAAGGCAACACTGCAACTATTACACCAGGCCCTAAAACACCAATACATCTCCTATTAGGAAAACAGAAGATAAGGATCTATAGCAATCTACACAGAAACTACATGCTAGCAGAATACTTCATATCGTTCACACATGCAAAACACAGAAAGACCCTCACCAAACATAGAATAAAGAAACCTTAAAGTATAAATAAAAATGTACAGACCTAAACTGAACTGGAAATCGCAACAAGCCATACTCTGTATGAAGCACAACAGGGAAAAACAGAATAGCCACCATTCCTCTTCCAATATAAAACAATAAAATCAAGAAATATAAATCATTCATAATTGTAAAATCATATTAATAAAAAGAATACATTTCAATGCAACCACATAAAAAGCAGAGTTGCTTACCTGTAACAGGTGTTCTCACAGGATAGCAGGATGTTAGTCCTCACATATGGGTGACATCAACAGGATGGAGCCCAATCACGGAACACTTTTGTCAAAGTTTCCAGAACTTTGACTGGCACCTACTGGGCATGCCCAGCATGGCACTAACCCTGCAGCCAGCAGGGGTCCCCCTTCAGTCTTGTTTAAAAGCTAAAGGCAGTGCCGAAAAATAAAATAAGAAAATGTTACGAACCCAACACCACGGGGCGGCGGGCAGGTTTCGTGAGGACTAACATCTTGCTGTCCTGTGAGAACAGCTGTTACAGGTAAGCAACATTTGCTTTCTCACAGGACAAGCAGGATGGTAGTCCTCACATATGGGTGGTGAGTACCGAGCTGAGGATGTCCGAGAAATGCACCAAATTTACCCAGGTGTGCAAAGCACTAAGATTGGGATAAAATTTGGTCGAGGGCATCCCGAAGGCTAACAGGCAGCGGAAGGGTGTTGGTACGTCACGTTATAAACAGGTTACGAAGGACAGACTGGCCGAAGATGGAATCTTGTCTTCCTGCTTTGTCCAAGCAATAGTGGGCTGCAAAGGTGTGGAGAGAACTCCAAGTGGCAGCTCTACAAATGTCAGGAAGCAGCACTGATCATAGATGAGCTACTGAAGTCGCCATGGCACTCACAGAGTGTGCTTTAACACGGTCTTGAAATGGAATGCCTGCTTGCTGATAGCAAAAGGATATGCAACCTGCTAACCAGGAGGAGAGAGTCTGCTCACCCACAGGCTTCCCTAACTTGTTAGGATGGAAAGAGACAAACAATTGAGTGCTTTCCCTGTGGGCAGCTGTACGGTCTACATAGGAGTCAAGGAACTGAGAAGAGCACCATGACGTTAACCTGTTCCATATGTAAGAGTAAGATTTTCTCGTGGAAGGCTTCCGTGAAGCAATCAAGACACGGGAAACAGTTCAGAAAGGTTAAGTGGCTGAAGGATTAACCTTTCAACATCCATGCCATCAGAGACAAGGCTTGAAGATTGGGGTGGCGGAGGCACCAGTCGTTTTGAGTGATCAGAAGCGGGCCTTTTCCCAAGGGAATGTGCCTGCGAATGTAGAGATCCTGAAGTATTGGAAACCACACTTGGCGTGGCCAGTGAGGTGCTATCAGGATCATGGTTCCCTTGTCCTGACATAACTTCATGAGAGTCTTCGAGAGAAGAGGAAGTGGAGGGAATGCATAAAGTAGACCGGTTGCCCACGAGAGGGAGAATACGTCTCTGGGTTGAGAGTGTTTGCTGCGAATGAGAGAGCAGAAGTTCTCTACTTTGTGGTTTTGAGGAGACGCAAATAGGTCTATTTGAGGATATCCCCATTGTCGGAAGATGGAGTTCGCTACTGAGGGGTTGAGAGAACACTCGTGCGGTTGAAAGATGCGACTCAGCTTGTCTGCCAACATATTGTCCACTCCTGGCAACCAGGTAGCCCTGAGGTATATCGAATGGGAGAGAGCTTCCGCTCATATCTGTGCAGCTTCCTGACACAGAAAGAAGGAGCCCGTGCCTCCCTGTTTGTTGATGTACCACATGGCCACCTGGTTGTCCGTCTGGATCAGGATAACTTGATTTGAAAGGCGATTCTGAAATGCCCTGAGAGCATATCTGATTGCTCGAAGCTCCAGGAAATTTATTTGGTGTTTGGCTTCCTCTGGAGACCAAGATCCTTGTGTCTGCAGATTGGCCACATGGGCTCCCCAGCCGAGGTTGGAAGCATCGGTGGTGAGAGTTAATTGAGGGTCTGGAGCCTGAAAGGGCAAGCCTTGGAGGAGATTGTTTTGATTTCTCCACCAGGCAAGAGACTGACGGAGTGAGTCTGTTACATGGACAATGGTCGACAGGGGCTGAATGCTTTATTTATTTATTATTTATTTATTAAAGGCTTTTATATACCAACTTTCTTGATACAAATCAAATCAACTCGGTTTACATCGAACTAAGCAGTAACTATAAACCAACCAATCAACAAGAGACAATTTAAAAGGAGCATAAATTTACATTATAACAAGGATGCCTTAACTGGGAATAGGCAAAAAGAGAAGGAGAACGAAGATAATGTACAATATTCAATAGGGTATGGGAGGAAGGCAAGGAGCCGACCTCATGATAACTTGTAAGCGTGATTTAGCATTTGTTTATTTACATAAGAGATGGAACAATTCTAAGTCAGGCTGTTGGGCTGGAGGCAGGGAAGGCTCGGCAGAACAGCCTTGTCTTTAGTTTCTTTTTAAAAGTTAGTAGACAGGTTTCCTGCCTGAGGTCCAGAGGCATGTTGTTCCAGATGGAGGGACCTGTGATCGAGAATGTCCTGTCTCTGATGTTTGAATGGTGTACGATTTTGATTGGAGGAACATGTAAGGATCCCTTGTAGGCATCCCTTAAGGGTCTGGCCGTCGAGTGCAATTTGAGAGGGTGTAGCAGATCAAGAGGGGTCTGATGGTGAATATTTTTGTGGATAATTGTGAGTGATTTATGGAGAATCCTGAAGTTTACTGGGAGCCAGTGAAGATCTTTTAGAATGGGAGAGATATGCGCTCTCCGATTGGTATTCGTAAAAATTCTCGCCGCTGCATTTTGGAGCAACTGGAGGGGTTTTATAGTAGAAGCCGGGAGACCTTGCAAGATGGAATTGCAGTAGTCAATCTTGGAGAACAGAATGGATTGGAGGACAGATCTGAAATCGTAATGGAATAGGAGCGGTTTGAGTTTTTTGAGTACTTGTAGCTTGTAGAAGCACTCCTTTGTAGTGTGTTTTATAAATTGCTTTAGGTTCAAGTGACTATCAATTATGACTCCAAGATCTCTAGCGTGGGATATTTGTATGTTAGATTGCAGTTGGTGATGGAAAAGACTGCCTTTCTGGGGTGATTATCAATAGTTCTGTCTTGGAAGTGTTGAGCACCAGGTTGAGGATTGAAAGGTGATGGTTGATCGTTTGCAGGTGAGAGTTCCATAATTTGAGTGCTGAGTCCAGTGAATTGGATATGGGGATTTAAATTTTGAACATCGTCTGGGTATATATAGAACTTAAGTTTTAGATTTGAGAGTAAATGGCAGAGAGGGAGTATGTAGATGTTAAACAGAGTGGGCGATAAGGAGGAGCCCTGGGGGACTCCGAATGGGGCGTTAGTGTGAGAGGATTCCTTGTAATTGATTTTAACCTTATAGCCTCTATTGCTAAGGAAGGAGTCGAACCATCAAAGAGCTGATCCTGCAATTCCTATGTCTGATAGCCGGTTTAGAAGGGTATTATGATTTACAGTATCGAAAGCTGCAGAGATGTCGAGAAGGGCTAGGAGGAACGATTGTCCTTTATCAAAGCCAATGTATATTTGATCAAGGAGTGAGATGAGGAGGGTTTCGGTATTGTGTTCTTTTCGGAAACCGTATTGTGACGGGTGTAGGATATTATGGTCTTCTAGGTAATTTGAAAGTTGCTTATTTACGATTTTCTCCATGATCTTAGCTACAAACGAGAGATTTGAAATGGGGCGGTAGTTGTTGAGGTCGTCCGGGTCCAGGTTCGGTTTTTTGAGTATGGGTTTGAGGGTGGCAGATTTGAGAGCATCTGGGAATATTCCATGTGAGAGGGAACAATTGATAATATCAGCTAGATATTTGGAGATGAATTCTGGTATGAGAATCAGAAATTTGGAAGGTATTTGGTCCAGAGGGTGGGTTGAAGGTTTCATTCTTTTTATCAGATTTTCCACCTCTAAAGTGTGAGTAGGATCAAAGGATTCTAAGCTTATGTCTGTGTTTGGTAGGTGGAGGGTAACCGGAAGCAGTGAGTTTGAGCTGGAAGGTAATCTAGCCAGGGTGTTGGAGATTTTGTTCTGAAAGAATAAGGCCAGATTGTTGGCCTTCGATTGGACTGTATCTTCTGGGATGGTAGGGGGAGCAGTTTTGGTGAGTTCCGATACGTACGAGAAAAGAGCCTTCGCGTCAAACATCATATCGTGGATACGGTGGGCATAGAAACTTTTTGTTCGAAGCGTTGCCGTTCTGTAATGGTGGAGGGCGGCTTTGTATATGGTTAGAGAATGGAGATTGGGATTCTTCCTCCATTCTTTTTCTTTCCGTCTTAGGTTTTGCTTCTGGGTACGGAGCTCATTAGAGAACCATGGCTGCTTGTTTTTTTGAGAAGGATTTATGGGGTTTTTTTTGACAGTGGGCATAAATTATTGGCTATCGTTTCAGTAATACTTTGCCAGGAGATAATAGCAGAATTGGGGTTAGATAGATCCAGGTTAGGAAGTTCTTTGATTAGAAAGTTGCCGAGGTCTTCCGAAGGACATGGTTTCCTGTACTACAGAGTGGTCGCCTGAGGGGGCGCAGAAGATCCTGTCAGTGACCTGATGGTGGAGGTGATCATGAAATGGTCTGACCATGGAACCGGGAGGCATAGAGGGGGTGAAAGTGGAATGAGGTTGGAATTTGTGAAGATAAGGTCAAGGGTATGACCTGCTTTATGTGTGGGTTGGTTGATGTATTGTTTGAAGCCCATGTCCGAGAGGGCTGATAGGAAGGCTTCGCAGTTAGAAGATCGAGGATTGGCATCAATGTGAAGATTAAAATCTCCAAGGATTATGGCTGGAGAATCTAGTTTTAAGTATTTGGCTATGATTTCCACCATAGGAGAAGCGTCTTGATCTAAAAGACCAGGGGGAGCATAAGTGAGGAGGATTTGGAGCGACTTGGATTTGAATAAGCCTACCTCCAGTTTAGGTATAGTATTGATAGATTGTAGAGTGAGGTTTAGAAATTTTTTGGCAGCTATGAGGAGACCTCCCCTTTTTTTCTTTTTTCTGGGTAAGGAGAAGACATCATATATCTGTGTAGGAAGTTGATTTATTAAAACTGTGTCTGAGGGCTTCAGCCAGGTCTCCGTGATGGCACAGATGTCTGGCCTGGCATAGCCGGAGGGATCACCATTAAAGGCGGAGTCATGGCTCCTGATACCCTGTCGGGTGAGAGTTGCCTCGGTGACCCAGTCGCCAAAAAGGTCAGTGCCTTTTCTGGACAGGGTTTCTTCGACGGCAGCTCGGACGATGGCGAGGTTGATGATTTCGCTCCCTCGATGGTCCGAGACTTTCGATGTCGATTGCGATGTTTGTCTCTACGATCCCCTCAGTCCTGAGGGGGAGTAGAGGGTGTCGAAGGCCGAGATGTCATAGACACTGGACGGTCACCGGGCGGTGGTCGATGCTGGCACGAAGTTGACGGAGCCAGTTCTGACGATGTCGACGCAATGGACGGAGTCGGGGTTTGAGCACGGAAGAGAAGTTCCATCTTCTCCATTCTGGCCTTGCGACCTTTTGGTGTCATTAGGGCACATTTGGTGCAGGGCAAGACATTATGCTCTCGTCCAAGACACATTACACAGACTTTATGAGGGTCTGTGATAGACATAGTGCGATTACAGTCCAGGCACCGACGGAACCCCGACACCATGGAAAAAATTGACCCAACAGTTGAAGAATTTGTCGTGCCGATGCATGTGATTGATTGAATAGACGTTGAGCCAGAGAAGAGAGTGTTTGTATCCTGTCGTGTAGTAGGTACGCCCTCTGATGTACAGTGTTGATGAGGGCTCCAATGAACTGTAGAACTTGAGTAGGTTGAAGATGGGATTTTTCGTAATTGATTATGAATCCCAGCTTCTGAAGACAACTGATTGTTTGGAATACATGAGTCTTTAAGGTAGTCGGATCCGAGGCTACCAACAGCCAGTCATCGAGATAGGGAAAAATCTATATCGAGAGCTGTCTGAGATGAGCCACCACCACTGCTAAGCATTTTCTGAACACCCTCGGGGCTGAGGAAAGGCCAAAGGGTAGGACTTTGAAATGGTAATGATTGTTCTTGGAAACAAAGGTATTGCCATGAGGAAGGGTGCATGGGTATATGGGAATAAGCATCCTTCAAGTCTATGGATCATAGCCAGTCATTGGGTTGCAGAAGGGGTAGAATGCTCTTGAGAGATATGTCATCTTGAATTTTTCTTTTTGAATGTGTTTGTTGAGGTTTCTCAAATCTAAGATGGGTCGAAGACCTCCTGACTTTTTTGGAATGAGAAAATATGGGGAGTAAAACCCCTGATTTTGTAATGAAGTTGGAAGTACTCGGATTGAGTTCTGTGCCTGCAGACTGACTAACTGTTCCTGTGGATCTGTTGAATATTTTGATATGATCTTGAGAGAGGAAATTTGCGGAAGTGAGGGAAGAGTTAACAGATTTAATCTGTAACCTTCTTTTATGATGTTTAGCACCCAGTGTTCTGAAGTAATTGCCTCCCAGCTGGCATAAAATAGCTGAAGGCGGCCTCCTATGTAGAGAGGTGGAGGTGGCTCTGGGTAACTCAAAAAGACTGTGCTGGCTTTGGTGGTGCTGCTGAAGTTGGTTTTGGTGGACGTGGTTGGCGAGGTTGCCCACGTGAGGGCTGTGATTGTGGTTGGTAACGCTGATGTTGATAATACTGAGACCTATACGTGTTATACGGTCTGAAAGGTGCCCTTCCATAAGGAGGTCTTTGGTATGAAGGATAAAATCTTTTAGAAGAAGAATTCGGGTCTGACGAAGTCAGGGATTGAACTGCTGTATTCTGCTCCTTCAGGCGGGTAACTGTCTCAAACTTGTTACCAAAAAGATTGTCCCCCAAACAAGGAATATCCACCAACTTGTCATGGACATCGTCCCTTATGGAACTAGCTCTTAACCATGCCATGCGATGTGCTGCTATTGCTGTCACTGAGGAACGAGCCGATGATTCAAATGACTCAAACTAAACGGAGTAAGTGTCTGAGACCTTCCTCCATGTCTGTGAATGGTCGCAGTAAGGAATTATCCGAAGCCACACATACTGGACGTAATCTCTGTAAACATTCAAAGAGATACTGTATTACATAAAATTAGTGGTGTTGTATCTTCGTGGCCAGGATGGAGGAGTGATATACCTTACAGCTGAAGAATATGTCTGATTAAGACAACCAAAAATACCCAGATGCCTCTGCTGTACTGTGGCCTGTCAGAGGTGAACTTTCTGACTATCACAGATTCGAAGGATGTAGAAGATTTAGGAAACTTGTAAGCTCTGCAAAGCATATAATTAAAGGCCAAGAAGGCATCAATGACAATACAGGGAAGCTGGGTCCAGGATGCAGGCTTTTGTCTTGCAGATGCCTATTTCAACAGACAGGAGCCAGGTGAATGAAGATGCCCCTGAGGGTACAGTTTTAATTAAGCCCTGGCTCCAGAAAACGGAATTCATGCTGAGCTTCCTATTGAAACCACAGACTTGCTATGTGTTTACACAACAAAGAATATCAAGAGAAGAACAGAAGAACAAAGTGCATCAAAGCCAGGTTGATAAAGGAACTTTTATGGTGGGAGGATGAACAGGGTTAGAAGAATTCTCAGTTGAGGGAGGTCCTCACAAGCATTTCCTATACATGATAGATTGTCATGACAACAGCATAATGTATCTTTGTAAAGAAGTCTTTGGGCAGTCACGTCATTCATTCTGGAAACTTCGGTAGTGCTGTATTTTGATTATATAAGTCAGGGCATGTCATATATTCATTGAGATGCTAGTTATTACAGATAGAGGGCATATCGCATCTCACAGGAACACTTGGTAAAGCCAAATAAATTTCAATTTGTACTATTGTACTGAGTTTGAGTGTTCTTGTTGCCCTGGCTTTGAGTCCAGAAATTATTGACACAGCCAAAATCATCCAGGGATTTATGATCCTTCCTTGGTGGTGAATTCGCATGGAGTTTTGATCTTTTGGCCCGAAATAGTGCCGATTCCACCACTACCAAATTATGGGGTAATTGGGTGGAGTCATATCATGGAATTTCGCATCCTGCACTTTAAATCCGTTTTCCTTGAGGCCGCTGAGGTAGTAAAGGGTTTTTCCCACATCTTATGTAGAACTGCATCTAACACAGTATGTGGTGGTAAGGCAGTTGGTTCAGGGCATTTCAAATATCTTCAGGATTCCAAGAACCTCCGCCCGAGGATCAGGAACCTTCCCTGTTTCAATGTTTAGGAGAGATCCTACTTTTTCTATAAATTTAGCTTAGGATAAATCCTCCAGAGGAGAATATGGTTCAGGAAGGCCCTCGGAGGGAATCGGACGGAAAACCTGTAGATGAAGGCGACGATGAAGTCCATGGTAAATGTGGTGAATCTGGCTTATCCGGGACTGGATGTGATTTTTCTCTCTGCTTTGGTGGCGGAACCGTTGGGAGATGTGGAGTAGAAATTGGAGACGGTGGACCCGGATTCCGTTGATGTATCTCTTCGAGATCATGGGAAAAGGAAGTAAAAGCAAGAGAAATTTGTGACATCGCCTTTGATGCTAATGTATGATGTGAAGGCATAGGGAGTGGTTCTGCAGGAAGGGGTGGCACTCCTAGAGAGAAATCCTGAGAAGGGCGGTGTGGTTCCATATGGTGGCTTGATTGAGATCTCAGAGAACAGGACCAATCAGATTGAGAGCTCTCCCCCTCTGACGACTGATTAGTAGACAGGTGAACTATTTCTACATCAGAATCTGTACGTGGTGATTCTGCCATTTGGAGAAGTTTTCTCTTTGCCTTCTGTTTGAAATGGTGCTGATGTTGATGTGCATCTTGGGGAGAGGTCAAAGGTGGAGCTATAGGTGGGTCCTGATGTTTTGTACACTTTGCATTACCATGATGGTGATGGCTAACGTGTTTTCGCTTTTGAACATCATGTTGGGATGACCCAGATAGCGAAGCAGCTCTCCCCGAAGCACCTTCCGATGCACCTAGCATCGAAGCTTCATCCTGAGTTACTCATGGCGTCGATGCGCCGTGAGATGCACGTGCTTCGTGTTGCTGCTCTGTTTGCTTTTCCCGTGCTCCGAGTGCTTCGGTGTCGAGGAGCGGGAATGAGGGGGCACAGAGCCCTGAGCCCCCAACGGCGCAGTTGGCTTATCCCCCCGAGGGAGTCGAGGCCTAGATCTCCCTTCGCAGCCTTGGTGGTGGCACCGACCTGGCAGAGTCCCCTTCCAGCGAAGTCGATCTTCTTGGCGGCTTCTTTATTTTCTTCACTGGGCCTGGCAAAGAATGAGGGGACCATAGGCGTGCGATTTTCTCGGCGCACTGTCTTCGGGCCCAGGGCAACATCCAACCACAGTCTCTGCATGAGGCTGTGTCATGCTCCAGGCCCAAGCAAATGTAGCAATAATTATGTCCATCGGTGATGGACATAATTTTTCCACATTGGCAATATTTAAATCCAGATGGCTTCGGAGCCATCGCTAAAGTTTCAAAATCAAAAAAATCGAAGAAAATCGAAAAAATTCGAAATTGTGATGAGACGAGGAAAGGAGAAAAACAGCCCGCGTGCAGTCCTGCTCGCGGAAAAAAAAGAGACTGAGGTAAATCGGGCAATCGCGCGGGAACCTCACCGCGCAGCCGCACAGAGTTCAAAACTCTGTACTATAGGAGAAACTCCCCCTGCAGGTCGCACAACGACGCTCCCAGACAGCATGGCTAATTCAGCCTGCTATCGCTAAAAAACAAAAGGAAATACAGTCTGCTAACCAGGAGGAAAGAATCTGCTTACCCACAGGTTTGCCCAATTTGATGGGATCAAAAGAAACAAATAATTGAGTGCATTTCCTGTGGGCAGCTGTACGGTCTAGATAAAATGCTAGAGCACATTTACAGTCAAGGGTATGCAGAGCCCGTTCTCCTGAGTTTGAGTGGGGCCTGGGAAAGAAGGTGGATAGTATAATGGATTGATTGATATGAAACTCTAATACTACCTTAGGCAAGAACTTAGGGTGAGTGCGGAGTACTACCCTATCATGCAGACGTTTAGTGTAAGGCGGGTAGGTAACTAAGGCCTGTAACTCATTAACTCTGCAAGCAGATGTGATCACAAAAAAAAAAAAAAAAAAAATCACCTTCCAGGTGAGATGGCAGAGATTGCAGGATTGGAGAGGCTTAAACGGCAGTTTCATGAGCCGTCTCAAAACCAAGTTGAGGTCCCAGGAAGGGGCCGTAGGGCGCAGTGGAGGTTTAAGGTGGAACAAGCCCTTCAAAAAGCGTGTTACAAGGGGTTGTACTGAAATAGGTACATCTCAGACACCTTTATGGAAGGCGGCTACCACGCTGACATGTACCCAACTCTGACAGATGCCAGAGATAGTCCAAAAACTTCAGTATGAAACAAGTGAAGGGATCGATGGACTTGGAAGTACAACATACTGTAAACCTGTTTCATTTGTAACGATAAGACTGCCTTTTGGAAGGCTGTCGTGAAGCTACTAGGTCATGGGAAACTGGCTCTGAAAGGTTAAGAGGTTGAAGGATTAACCTTTCAACATCCAGGCAGTCAGGGAGAGGGCCTGGAGGTTTGGGTGACGAAGGCAGCCGTTGTTCTGAGTGATCAGAAGCGGGTCCTTCCCCAGAGGAATGTGCCGGTGTACTGATTGGAAACCAGACCTGGCGTGGCCAATGAGGGGCTATCAGAATCATTAACCCCTTGTCCCTTCGCAACTTCACGAGAGTCTTCGAAATGAGTGGAAGTGGAGGGTATGCATAAAAGAGACCACTGGCCCTCGAGAGGGAGAATGCATCTCTTGGTTGAAGGTGTTGGCTGCGAGTGAAAGAGCAGAAGTTCCCTATTTTGCAGTTGTGAATTGACGCAAAGAGGTCTATTTGAGGGTAACCCTAACATTGGAATATTGAGTCCGCTACAGTGGGGTTGAGGGACCACTTGTGCGGTTGAAAAGTGCGACTCAGCTTATTTACCAACACACTGTCCACTCCCGGCAAGTAGGTGGCCCTGAGGTACATCGAGTGGGAAAGGGCTTCCGCCCATATCTGTGCAGCTTCCTGACACAGGAGGTAGGAGCCCGTTCCCCCTTGCTTGTTGATGTACCACAATGCCACCCAGTTGTTGGTTTGAATCAGGATGACCTGGTAGGAAAGGTGATCCTGAAAAGCCCTGAGAGCATATCTGATTGCACAAAGCGCCAGGAAATGTATTTGGTGTTTGGCTTCCTCTGGAGACCAAATGCCCTGAGTTTGCAGGCTTGCAACATGTGCACCCCAGCCGAGGTTGGAGGCATCTGTTGTCAAAGTTATTTGAGGTTCTGGAGCATGAAATGGAAGGCCTTGAAGCAGATTGGATTGGTTTATCCACCAAGCCAGTGATCAGCGGAGCTGGTTGGTGATGTGGACAATGGTGGACATTGGCTGAGAAGATTGAATCCACTGCGATTTTAGAGTCCACTGCATTACTCTCATGGCCAGACGGGCCATGGGAGTGACATGCACTGAGGAGGCCATATGACCTAGTAAGATCAGAAAGTGACGTGCAGTTGAGTTGTCGAGACTGCAGTCGATGGGCCAGAGAAGAGAGAGTGAAAGCTTGATCCTGAGGTAGGAAGGCTTTCGCCTTTAGAGTGTCCAAGTCGGCCCCTATGAATGATAGGGTTTGACAGGGAACTAGCCTGGATTTTGGATAGTTTATGACAAACCCTAGGGAGATCAGTGTATGGCACATGAGATGTAGAGACGTCAGTACAGTTTGCTGAGTAGGAGCCCTGATCAACCAATCGCCGAGATAGGGGTAGACGTGGACAATTTGACTCCTGAGAAAGGCAGCTACTACTAGGAGGCATTTGGTGAAGACTGGTGGGGCAGATGCTAGGCCGAATGGTAACACTCGATATTGGAAGTGTTTTGGGCCTACTAGGAACCGAGGGAATCTGCGATGTGACGAAGTAATGGAAATGTGTGTGTAGGCATCCTGGAGTAGAGATGTGAATCGGAACCAGAATCTGATCGGTTCCGATCCAAATCTTAAAATTTTTATCGCCCAGCCCGATTTGAGTTCTGATTATCGGCTGCGCCCGATCCGATAATCAAAACACCCTCCTGAACCCCCAAAAAAGGTTTTAAAATTACCTGGTGGTCCAGCGGGAGCACGGGGAGCGATCAACGGCTCTCAGGCCATCGGCTGCGTTAATAAAAATAGCGCCGATGGCCCTTTACCCTTACCCTGTGACAGGGCAAAGGTAGTGCCGGCGCCATTTTGAATATTGGCAATATGGCCTGAGTGCAAGAGATCACTCCTGGACCCCCACTGGACCCCTAGGGTCCAGCGGGAGTCCGGGAGCGACCTCCTGCACTCGGGCCATATTGCCAGTATTCAAAATGGCGCCGGCGCTACCTTTGCCCTCACTATGTCACAGGGGACCACCCCTGTGCAGGAGGTCGCTCCCGGACTCCTGCTGGACTTTTGGCAAGTCTTGTGGGGGTCAGGAGGCCCCCCAAGCTGGCCAAAAGACCCTAGGGGCCCAGTGGGGGTCCGGGAGAGATCTCCTGCACTCAGGCCGTATTGCCAATATTCAAAATGGCGCCGGCGCTACCTTTGCCCTGTCACAGGGTAAGGGCAAAGGGCTATCAGCGCCATTTTTATTAACGCAACCGATGGCCTGAGAGCGGGAGATCGCGCCCCCGCTGGACCACCAGGTAATTTTAAAAGGTTTTGGGGGTGTCAAGGGGTCATTTTAAAGGGTCGGGTGGGTTTTTTTTTTTTTTTTTTATCGGGCCATTGGCGCCGATGGCCCGAGAGCGGGAGATCGCGCCGGGACCCCCCCACTGGATCACCAGGTAATTTAAAACATTTTGGGGGGGTTTGGGAGGGTGGGGGATTTGTTTTAAAGGGTCGGGTGGGTTTAGGGGTTGTGTTGGTGTGCCGGTTTTCCCGCCCTCCCCCTCCCCCAATTTACAATTTTTCATGATAAATCGGGGGAATTTCTATTGTATCGCGCCTAACGATTTTTGACGATTTAAAAAATATCTGACGATTTTTTTAAATCGTCAAAAAACGATTCACATCCCTATCCTGGAGGTCTAGAGAGCAGAGCCAGTCTTCCCTTTGGAGAAGGGGAAGAAGACAACCCAAGTTCACCATCGTGAACTTTTCTCTTTGAAGGTATTTGTTTAACGTGCAAAGGTCCAATATTGGGTGAACACCACCTGACCTTTCTGATATCAGGAAATACCAGGAATAGAAACCCTGCCCATGTTGGGAGAGGGGCACTGGTTCTACTGCTTGGGACTGGAGGAGGAGGGAGACATGCTGCTTCAGGAGCGGTGAGTTGTCTGATGTTCCCCATGTCAGCCAAGGTGGGGAATCCGGTGGAATAGAGAGAAAGTTGAGGTGGTAACCTTGGGTTATTACAGCGAGTACACGCTGATCTATGGTGATTGTGTGCCACGGTTTGGAGAAGTGGCACAACCGGCCTCCGACGGGAATAGTCGGAAGTGGAGGCTGGGTACTGCTGTCTAGGAAAGAGTCAAAAGCCAGACACTGGACCTGGCTGGAGGCTGGCTGTGACTACTGGACTTGAGGTTGTTTGGATTGGCCTTTTTGGTAAGGCTTAGAAGCTCGAGCCCTGGACGCCGGGGGACAGAATCTCCTCTGCCGATAAAATTGTCTCTTGGAGTCTCTTCTAAAAGAACATTTGGAAGAGGAAGAGAGATCAGAAGGCAGTAAGGATAGCTGGCGCAGAGTCTCTTGGTGGTCCTTGAGCTGCGCCACTGTTTCTTGAATCTTTTCTCCGAAAAGATTATCCCCAGCACAGGACAAGTCAGCTAACCTGTCCTGTACTTCTGGTCTGAGATCTGAAGACTTTAGCCAGGCGCATCTCCTCACACTAATTCCTGCCGCTGAAACTCTGGAGACTGTGTCGAAGAGTTCATATGCCGAACATACTTCATGTTTGGCAGCATCTAGACCCTTTTGTGCTAGGGCATGAAGTTGGTCAAAATCAATCTTAAGCATCTATGTCATAATATTATAGTACTTGTGGTATTCTGATTTTGGTAGTGTGGTACCTTGACCTAGTACTCAAATTCATTAAGATTGGGGTTCACGTGAGTTACAGTTGATATCATTCACTTCTATAAGAAAATTATTCCTTACCTGCTAATTTTCGTTCCTGTAGTACCATGGATCATTCCAGACTGTGGGTTATGTTCCCTGTCCAGCAGATTTATTTATTTATTTATTTATTTATTTATTTCGGATTTTTATATACCGACATTCTCAATACAATTATCGAATCAGGTCGGTTTACATATAACAAAACTTTCGCAACAAAGGCGTTACATTGAACAGCGTTTTCTTAACATATAACGTATAACATATGGCATATAACATATAACATATGTATAAATAATAAGAATTAAATATTACATAGATAATAGTAATAATAACTCGTCAACAGGACGTGGGTAAATGTTCGGCATGTTAAAAGCGAGAATAAATATCTAGAAAAATTGAAGGGGTGGACTAAATTGTGATATGAGGGTACATAGTCCGTGCTGATGTGCAAAAAATGCGAAATATGCATGAGTTGAGGAATACTGATGAATCAGAGTAGAAGTCTTAAACAGGTGTGTATTTCAGATCTGCCGTGGTTGGGTCTTGAGGGGGGTGAGGGTGATCTAGGATCTGTTGAAGGTGATCTAGGATCTGTTGTTGGGCTGTTTTTCTTTTTGGCCGGTGTCTAAGTGAACTTGTGATTCTGTATATGTTTGCCTGAAAAGCCACGTTTTTAGGTTTTTCTTAAAAGTTAGATGGCAAGTCTCTTGGCGTAGATCCGGCGGTAGTGAGTTCCAGAGCGTGGGTCCAGCTGTTGAGAGTGCTCGTTTTGTTCGTGAGGTTTTGATTGGGGGAGCATATAGGGAACCTTTGTAGTTGTGCCTGATAGGTCTTTGTGATGTGTGAAGGCAGAGATGCGAGTTTAGATTTAGGTGGGCGATGCCCATGATATCCTTGTGGATCATTGATAGTGTCTTGTAGGTGATTCTAGCTTTTATAGGAAGCCAGTGTAGGCTGTGAAGAATAGGTGTTATGTGGGCTCTTTTATTAGTGTTGGTGAGTAGCCTTGCTGCGGCATTCTGCACCATCTGTAATGGTCTGGTGGATAAAGCTGGAAGACCTAGCAGTAGAGAGTTTCAGTAGTCCAGTTTAGACAGAATTATAGACTGGACTACTAGCCGGAAGTCACAGAAGTGAAGAAGGGGTTTCAGATTTTTCAGCACTTGGAGTTTAAAATAGCATTCTTTAGTTGTGTTGGTGATGAAAGATTTAGGTTAAATTTGTTGTCGAGATGCACCCCCAAGTCTTTGACGGAGGTGGGTAGGTTAGTATTTAGATTTGAGAATTGTGTTACGCTTTGGAAGTTGGTAAGGGTGTGGTTTTCGTCTGGTGAGATGATGAGGATTTCTGTCTTGTTTGGATTGAGTATGAGGTTCAAGCTGGATAGCAGAGAGTTGATGGTTTGTAAGCAGATATTCCAATGCGCCCAAGTTTTTTGTAGTGATTCTGTGATGGGCATGAGAATCTGGATGTCATCCGCGAAAATATAATGTTTTAGCTTGAGGTTAGAGAGTAAGTGGCAGAGTGGAAGCAGGTAAATATTAAATAGCGTAGGAGAGAGAGATGATCCTTGAGGTACTCCTCGAGTAGATTTGATAGGATGTGATTCTTCATTGTTGATTTTTACTTTGTAGAATCTGTTTTCCAGGAATGATTGGAACCAGCTATGTGCTTCTCCTTGAATTCCTATGTCGGATAGCCGCTCGAGTAGTATGGTATGGTTAACTGTGTCGAATGCGGCGGATAGGTCAAGAAGAGCAAGGAGGTAAGGTTGTTTTTTTTCGAGATTGAGAAGGATGGTGTCAGATAACGATGTTAGGAGTGCTTCCGTGTTTTGAGATTTCCTGAAACCGAACTGGAAAGGGGAGAGAATGTTGTTATCCTCCAGGTATTCCGACAATTGTTTGTTGACGAATCTTTCCATCACTCTTGAGATAAGGGGAAGGTTAGCGATAGGGCGGAAATTTGCAGGGTCATCCGTTGAAAGGTTTGGTTTTTTTAGTAGCGGTTTCAAAACTGCTATTTTGAGTTGATCTGGGACCTTTCCTTGTAATAAGGAGCAGTTGATGATGTCTGCTATAGGTTTGGAAATGGTGTTGGGGGTCGCTAGGAGAAGATTGGAGGGTATGGTATCCAGAGGATACCATACCCTCCAATCTTGAGAATATGGAGAAGATGGAGTTAGAACCAAAAATTCCCAGGGGAGGACCTATATAGCCACGCCTCCCTTGCCTCAATCCTCAGTAACTGGACTAGCAAAGCCAAGACGAGAAGAGACAGAACCAGAGGAATCAATCTCAAAAATATAGAGAAAAAATAACAGCTGTAAGTGACAGCAACTAACTTGTACTCAAAAAACTGTAACTGAGAACTTGCAAACAGCACTGTGTTCAAAGACACAGCTCGCAATAACTAGAGATACAGAGTGAAAATATTGTGAAGACAGGAAAGCAGGGATGGCCCACAAAGAACCCCCAAAACCAGGGAGGGGTCTGGAATGATCCATGGTACTACAGGAACGAAAATTAGCAGGTAAGGAATAATTTTCTTTTCCCTGTACGTACCAGGATCATTCCAGACTGTGGGATGTACCAAAGCTTCCCCATCATGGGTGGGTCGCGGACAGCCCTGCCTGTATGACCCTGTCTCCAAGCTGACCGTGAGACGGCGCGCGAATGTCTAGACGATAATGTCTTGCGAAAGTGTGGAGAGACTTCCATGTGGCCGCCCTACAGATTTCCTGAGAAGAAACTGCAGAACTTTCCGCCCACGACGTCGCTTGAGCGCGGAGAGAATGCGCCTTAACAGCTAAAGGTGGAGACTTACCCACTCCGATGTATGCGGCTATAATCGCTCCTTTCAGCCAGCGAGCGATTGATTGTTTGGATGCCATGCAACCCTTCCTGGGTCCCGACCAAAGGACAAACAAATGATCGGAGAGTCAAAATTCATTAGTGACCTCCAAATAATGTATCAAAGAACGTCGGACATCCAACCGACGCAGGTCAGAAGAATCAGAGGATAAAAATGGCGGAAGCTCTATCGATTGGTTGAGATGGAAAGTCGAGACCACCTTCGGCAGAAAAGATGGAACTGTCCACAGGGATACTCCCCCTGGCGTGAAACGAAGGTATGGCTCCCTACATGATAGAGCTTATAGTTCAGAGATCCGACGTGCTGAGCTGATCGCCACCAGGAAGATGGTCTTAAGGGTGACATCCTTGAGTGTGGTCGAAGTCAGAGGCTCAAAAGGCGGTGCACATAGAGCCCGGAGTACCAAATTGAGATTCCAAGAAGGTCAAGGTGGTCTAATTGGAGGCTTCACGTGTTTTACCCCCTTTAGAAAACGTAGGATATCTGGATGTGAGGCCAGGAGCTCCCTGTCATTACTACGTAGTAAGGCTCCCAACGCCGCCACCTGCACACGAAGAGAATTATAGGCAAGGCCCAAATCCAGACCAGACTGTAGGAAGGAAAGCACATGCGTCACCGAGGCCTGCGTTGGTAGAATCGATTTTGACTCACACCATTCCTCAAAAACCTTCCATACTCTGACATAAGTAACCGACGTGGATGTCTTCCTAGCTTTCAGGAGTGTGGAGATGACAGATTCTGGATATCTGCGCCGTCTCAATTGACGCCTCTCAAAAGCCAAGCCGCAAGACAGAAGCGATCTGCCTCCTTGAAAAATATTGGTCCTTGGCAAAGAAGACGTGGCAGATGACTGAGCCGAAGAGGGCCGTCTACTGCCAGATTGAGAAGATCTACAAACCATGGTCGACGAGGCCACTCTGGTGCAACTAGGATCACCGGACCTTGATGCGTCTCTATCCGTTGGATAACCTTGCCCACAAGAGGCCACGGAGGAAAAACATACAGGAGACACTGTCGAGGCCAGGGAAGAACCAGCGCGTCGACTCCTTCCGCGCCGCGCTCTCGCCTGCGGCTGAAGAACCGGGCGGCCTTTGCATTCATCACGGTTGCCATTAGATCCACATGGGGTCTCCCCCAATGCTGTACTATCCTTCGCATTGTGTCCTCCGAGAGTTCCCACTCTCCGGGATCCAGGTGTTGTCGACTGAGAAAATCTGCCTGAACGTTGTCCACGCCCGCTATGTGCGAAGCCGCTAGCCGCTGTAAGTGTAGCTCCGCCCATGTCATCAACTCGTCGGTCTCCAACGAGACTAGATGGCTTCTGGTGCCCCCCTGGCGATTGATGTACACCACTGTGGTTGCATTGTCCGAAAGAATCCGAACCGCTTGACTGCGTACCAGTGGGTAGAACCCCTGCAGCGCTAGACGGACTGCTCTGGTCTCCAGCCGATTGATGGGCCAAGTGGACTGTTCCATCGTCCATCGACCTTGGAGAGACCTGTCCTGACAGACCACCCCCCAGCCGGTGAGACTGGCATCCGTGGTGACGACCACCCAATCCGGGTTCTGTAGAGACACTCCCTGAGCTAATTGTTGAGGGTCCAGCCACCACTGTAAGCTGAGCAAGACAACATCCGGGATGGACAGTTCTGCTTGAAAATCTCTCGACACTGGGTTCCATCGCGAAAGCAGAGACCTCTGGAGAGGCCTGAGATGAGCAAAGGCCCACGGAACCAAATCGATTGTTGAGGCCATGGTTCCCAGTATCTGGAGATAATCCCACACCGTGGGAGCAACTAGTGCCATGAACCGTGTTACCTGAGCACGCAGAGCCCGAGCTCTGTCCGGGTGCAGAAATACCTTGGCTCGGCTGGTGTCGAAGTGTGCTCCCAGAAAATCCAGCGATTGGGACGGTATCAGTTTGCTCTTTGAGAAATTGATGATCCATCCCAGAGACTGAAGAAGCTGTACTACCCTGTCTACAGCACGGTAACCCTGCGTCCTCGACTTCGCCCGAATGAGCCAGTCGTCTAGATAGGGATGTACAAGGATACCCTCCTTGCGGAGCGCCGCCGCCACCACTACCATGATCTTGGTGAAGACACACGGAGCCGTCGCCAGACCAAAAGGGAGAGCACGAAACTGAAAATGCTGTCCCAAAATCTTGAAGCGTAAGAAGCGCTGATGATGGTGATGGATCGGGATGTGAAGGTATCCCTCTGTAAGGTCCAAAGAGGCCAAGAATTCTGCCGGATGCACGGCTGCTAACACTGAACGGAGCGTTTCCATACGAAAACGAGGAACTCTGAGACACTTGTTGACCGTCTTGAGATCCAGGATAGGTCGAAAAGTGCCCTCTTTCTTGGGAACCATGAAGTAGATTGAATAATGACCTTTTCCCAGTTCGGAGGCCGCTACCGGTACTATCGCCCCCAGCTGTAGCAGACGATCGAGAGTCTGTCGGACTGCTAATTGTTTGAGACGGGAACCGCAAGGAGAAAACAGAAAACGATCTCGGGGTTCGTGTACAAAATCTAATATGTAGCCTTGTCTTAAGATGTCCAGCACCCATTGATCCGACGTAATTTGGGCCCACTCCTTGTAAAAGAGAGTAAGGCGACCCCCCAGGTGGGGGATCCCCTCTTGGGTCCTTCTGGCATCATTGTGAAGCCTTCAAGGAAGGACCTGCCCCTTGAGTATCCTTACCGTGGCGGCGCCATCGAAAGGACCGGTTCCAGGTGTGTGATCGTGTATAAGGAGCCCGAGGTGTCTGCTGTCTAGTAGGACGCAACCTCCGTTGATTCCAGTACCTATTTCTGGAGGAATAAAAAGATCTAGAAGAACGTGGCCGATCTTCTGGTAGCTTGTGCACCGCATTCTCATTAAGAGATTTGATGATCTGATCCAAATCTTCCCCAAATAGGCACCTACCCTTGAAAGGAAGGGAACTCAGGCACGTCTTAGACGAAGCATCTGCTGCCCAGTTGCGTAGCCACAAAAGACGACGAGCGGACACCGCCACCACCATGGAACGAGCGAGGACCCTTAACAGATCATAAAAAGCATCAGCTCCATAGGCAACCACCGCTTCAAGTCTATCAGCCTGAATAGTCTCTGCCTGTGGCAAAGATTGGGAAGTGAGAAGCTGTTGTGCCCAACGCAGAGCTGCTCGCTGTGCTAGGGAACTGCAGATAGCAGACCTCATCCCCAACGCTGAGACTTCGAAGATACGCTTGAGGTAAACCTCGAGCTTGCGATCCTGGACATCCTTCAACGTCGTCCCGCCCGTGACCGGGATGGTAGTATGTTTCGTGACCGCGGATACCGCTGAATCAACAGCAGGAACCTTAAGAATCTCCAAGAAATCAGTGGGGAGAGGGTTTAACTTTTCCATGGCTCGACCGACTCGAAGATTGGCCTCAGGAGTATCCCACTCCCTTGAAATCAATTGCAAGATGTTGTGATGCGTGGGAAAAGCTTTCGCTAGAGGTCGTAAGCCCGCTAGGAGAGGATCCCCTTTCTTAATCTTCGGATCCTGAGCCACAGGATCCGGAGGAGGGTCAATGTCCATTTCCTGGAGGATGTGGGGGATGAGATCATCCAATTCCGCTGCTTGAAAAATACGGAGGACCCTCGGGTCGTCACCTTCTACCTGGGCCACCAGGGAGGGATCATCCGTATCTGGATCTTACCATGGATCCCCCGACGGTTGTTGCAGCGGTATAGGAACCACGGGGGGGGGGGGCTGAGTGGACCCCGCACCCCCTGTGGGCAAAGAAGCACTCCCTAAGGGAGGGTCTGCCGTCGAAAGCTGTGTCAAGCAGGCCAGTTTGGGGTGAGGGGGACCCCAAATTCCAAGATTCGGATCCCTGCTCTGTAAAAATGCCTTGTGCATTAAAACAATGAATTCTGGCAAAAAAGCGGGAAGTGCTGATGAGGGGCCCCCCGAGACGTCGTCCCCTTGCCTGCCCTGGTCCGTTGCGCTCTGAAACTCCATATTGTTAGAGGAAACCTGGAGAGGAGCGTCAACGTCCTCCTCAGAGAGAGCTGCCTCAGAGTCAGCTGAGAAAATGGCCGCCGTTCCCGCGCTGAGGGGAAATGGGGCATGCCGCTTCCTGCCAGCGCGGTCCGACTCTCCCCCAAGCTGCCTACCAGGTAAGCCATATTCCCCCTCAGGAAAAGCTGACGAAAATCCCTCTGAGGTCTGCTGAAGCCCGTGCCGAGCTCCGGAGCCGTTCGGCGATTTCTGCATCGCGGCGGGAGGGAGGGGGAGGGGCGGCTGCGGCACGCGGCAACAACTGAAGCAGCGAATTAATAAAACTCTTCGGCCTCCGGACCCCTCACCGTCCCCAAGAGACCGTCGGGGAAAAACGCCGTCCCGACGGTGAGCAGCTCCGAGAAATGGGTCGTCGCAGAGCTGCAGGGCGGGAACTCCAATCACTCCCTGAAAGGGAGGAGGGGAAAAGGAAAACTCCGGGACTAGGGGGAATACTGGAGGGTCACCCAGGAGCAATACTGGACAGGCTCCCTCGTAAATAGACCTGCTGTGACTTACAGCAACAGAGAGGGAGAGCACTACCCTCGACCGGTTCTTGGGGTTGATGCTAGCTAAAGCAGTGCTACCCCCTTTTCTGGGAATGGAGAAACATGGGACACTCCTTGAAGGGATACACAATCAGGCATCCAGAGGGGAACTCATATGGGTTGCCCTGGAACCCAGTCAAATCTCCCCTTGCAGAGGAGTGAGGCAGCAATGGGATCGGGGCCTCCCCAGAGGAGAGATGATGCACAATCACTGATCACTGAGGTGCCAAAGTGACCAAACCCCCATAGGCATCCAGCTTTAAATGGGGGAGGTTGCCAACATAATCCACAAGGAGGGAGGGCCCAGTGAAAATGGTCCAATGACTGCTGCTGATATTCCCCGGCCCTGGCTCCAAGGAGATGCACCGATTCAAAGAATCGAGACCCAGATTCAGAAAAAACTTGCCAGGGTCATAACCTCAGGGCCTTCCCCATAAAAAAGGGGTTTTGACACAGGAAAGGTCAAAAGACACATTCCTCTGCTGAGGGAGACAAGGACTCCCAAACCACTCTCCCGATGTCTGCTTCCCTCAGGATCTGACCAGGAACGCAGTCCTAGATCAGTCCTGTGGCTCCGGAACACAACCTGTTGTGACCACCCAGAGGGAAAAGCACACACCAGATGCCCAAATGGCAGAGGGCAACTAGTGGAACAAGAACCCTGCTGAAAAAGCATGCTGTACTCAAGCAGTGGTCTCCCATCCTGCAAACGGCTACTCACCTGTGATCCCATACACCTTGCCTGTGGGTAGAATCCCACGCCACAGCGAGGACAGAACACCATGTGCCACAGTCAGTGGCTACACGCTGCCCCACAACAAAGCACAGAATGTGTGATGACGCCTCCCCAGCAGTGCCCCTCAGTACTGTGTGGTCAAGAACTGATGAGGAGGTCGAGACCATAATAGGACGATGGCAGAATCCTGTCATGTACCTGCCATTGCCCGAGGTACTCTGAGAAGATGACTAGCCTTTTCTGACCGAGCATGCTGTGCACCAACGTCACAATAACTCCCAGCGGTGTGAAAAATTTTCTTTTCCCTGTACATACCAGGATCATTCCAGACGGTGGGATGTACCAAAGCTTTCCCATCACGGGTGGGCCGCAGACAGCCCTGCTCGTATTACCTTGTCTCCAAGCTGACCGCCCGACGGAGCACCGACGTCCAGGCGATAATGTCTCGCAAAAGTATGGATCGACTTCCAGGTGGCCGCCCTACAAATCTCCTGAGTGGAGACGGAGGAGCTCTCCGCCCAAGATGTCGCCTGGGCTCGAAGAGAATGAGCCTTGACAACCAGCGGAGGGGACTTACCTACGCCAAGGTACGCCGCTATGATCGCTCCCTTCAACCACCGCACTATAGATTGTTTGGAGGCCATGCAACCCTTCCGGGGTCCGGATCAGAGCATAAACAGATGATCGGAGAGCCGAAAATCATTAGTCACCTCCAGATAGCGTATCAGAGACCGCCGTACATCCAGTCTACGCAGGTCTCCAGACTCAGAAGAGGCAAAAGATGGTAATTCCACTGATTGGTTGAAATGGAATGCCGAAACCACTTTAGGGAGAAAAGAAGGAACCGTCCTCAGCGAAACCCCTTCAGGCGTGAAACGAAGGTATGGTTCATGACAGGATAGGGTCTGCAGCTCGAAAATACGTCTTGCTGAACTGATTGCCACGAGAAAAATGGTCTTGAGAGTGACGTCCTTGATGGTAGCCGAGCTTAGAGGTTCGAACGGCGAACCACAGAGGACTCGGAGCACCAGATTCGGATTCCACGACGGACAAGGTGGGCGAATCGGAGGCTTCAAGTGTTTCACTCCTTTAAGGAAACGGGAAACGTCCGGATGCGAGGACAGAAACTCCTTATTTCCACTGCGAAGAAAAGCCCCCAAGGCCGCCACCTGAACCTGAAGAGAATTGTAAGCAAGACCCAAATCCAAACCTGCCTGCAAGAAGGAAAGGACTTGTGGCACTGAGGCCTGCATGGGAAGAATGTCATTCGCTCCACACCAATCCTCAAAGACCTTCCAGACTCGAACATAGGTAACAGAGGTGGACATCTTACGTGCTTTCAGTAGCGTTGAAATAACCGGCTCCGGATAACCGCGCCTCCTCAACTGACGCCTCTCAAAAGCCAGGCCGCAAGACAGAAGCGATCTGCCTCCTTGAAAAATATTGGTCCCTGGCATAGAAGACGTGGCAGCTGACTGAGACGAAGGGGACCCTCCACCGTCAAATTGCGCAGATCCGCAAACCACGGTCATCGGGGTCACTCTGGCGCCACAAGGATCACCGGCCCTTGGTGTGCCTCTATCCTGCGGATGACCTTGCCCACGAGGGGCCATGGTGGGAAAACATATAGGAGACAGTGGCGCGGCCAGGGCAGGACCAGCGCGTCCACGCCCTCGGCGCCGCGCTCCCGCCTGCAGCTGACGAAGCGGGCGGCCTTTGCATTTCCAGCGGTTGCCATTAGGTCTACGTGCTGTGTCCCCCATCGCCGTACTATTATCCGCATCGCCTGCTGCGAGAGCTCCCACTCTCCGGGATCCAAGTTTTGTCGGCTGAAAAAGTCCGCCTGTACGTTGTCCACTCCCGCTATATGCGAGGCTGCTAGTCATTGGAGGTGAATCTCTGCCCACTCCATCAATTTGTCGGTTTCCAGAGAGACCAACCGACTTCTCATGCCTCCCTGGCGATTGATGTACGCCACTGTAATCGCATTGTCCCATAGCACCCTGACTGCTTGATGGCGTACTATGGGGAAGAAACCCTGTAACGCCAGACGGACCGCCTTGGTCTCCAAGCGGTTGATGGGCCACTTCGACTGTTCCTCCGTCCATCGACCCTGGATTGAGCTGTCCCGAAAGACCGCTCCCCAGCCTGTGAGGCTGGCGTCCATGGTGATAATCACCCAATCCGGGTCCTCCAGCGACACCCCCTGAGCTAGGTGCCGCGGTTCCAGCCACCAATGGAGACTGATGAAGGTTCCTCTCGGAATCGGAAGGATTGCCTGGAAATCTCTCAACACCGGCAGCCACCGGGAGAGTAGGGATCTCTGCAGAGGCCTCAGATGCGCAAATGCCCAAGGAACCAGATCGATGGTCGAGGTCTGGTCCCCAGTACCTGCAGGTAGCCCAGGCAGTGGGCATCTCGAGCGCCATAAATCCTTGAATCTGCTGATGCAGAGAATGAGCTCTGTCCGGATGCAGAAAAACCCTGGCATTCTTGGTGTCGAAGTGAGCTCCCAGAAAATCCAACGACTGGGACGGGACCAGGCTGCTCTTGGTGAAGTTGACAATCCATCCCAGAGATTGGAGAAGTTGTACCACTCTGTCAACTGTGAGGATACACTGCGCTCGTGACTTTGCACGGATGAGCCAATCGTCTAGGTAAGGATGCCTTCCTTGCGCAAGGTTGCCGCCACTACCACCATGATCTTCGTGAAAACCCGTGGAGCTGTGGCCAGGCCAAAGGGAAGAGCGCGAAATTGGAAGTGTTGACCCAAAATTTTGAAGCATAGGTAACGCTGATGAGCTTGACAAATTGGTATGTGGAGATACGCCTCCGTGAGATCCAACGAAGCCAAGAATTCTCCCGGATGAACTGCCGCTAACACTGAACGGAGTGTCTCCATGCGGAAACGAGGGACTCTGAGGGACCGGTTGACCTGCTTGAGGTCCAGGTTAGGATGAAAAGTACCTTCCTTCTTGGGAACCACAAAGTAGATTGAATAATGTCCCCGGCCCAGTTCGGCAGCTGGCACCGGCACTATGGCCAATTGAAGGAGACGATCGAGGGTGTGCCACACGGCTCCCTGTTTGATTAAGGACCCGCAAGGGGAAAACAGGAACCGGTCCCAAGGAGCGCAAACAAAATCCAAAGCGTAACCACGTCTTAGAATATCCAGAACCCATTGATCCGACGTGATTTGGACCCAATCTTCGTAGAAGAGAGCAAGGCGACCCCCCCAGTTGAGGGACCACCTCGCAGGTCCGTCTGGCATCATTGGGTAGATTTAGCGGATGTACCAGCACCCTGTGCTTCCTTACCCTGGCGGCGCCCACGAAAGGGCCGGTTCCAGGAGTGCGAACGAGAAGAGGGAGCCCGAGGTGGCTGTTGCCCCTGAGGACGCGCTCTCCGCTGGTTACGATAACAGTTTCTGGAGTAATTATATGATCTTGACGAACGGGGCCGATCTTCGGGCAACTTGTGCACCGCGTTCTCATTAAGGGACTCGATGATCTGATCCAAGTCTTCACCAAAAAGATACCTACCCTTAAAAGGAAGGGACCCCAAACGTGTCTTGGAAGAGGCATCAGCCCACCAATTGTGAAGCCAAAGGAGCTGACGTGCTGAGACCGCCGCCACCATGGTTCGAGCTAGGACCCTTAAAAGATCATATAAAGCATCCGCTCCATAGGCAACCACGGCTTCCAGTCTGTCCGCTTGGTGAGCCTCAGCGTCTGGTAAGGACTGGGAGGTGAGAAGCTGCTGCACCCACCGAAGACCCACTCGCCTTGCGAGGGAACTGCAGATAGCCGCCCGCATCCCTAAGGCCGAGACCTCAAAGATACGCTTGAGGTAAACCTCCAGCTTCCGATCCTGCATATCCTTCAACGCCGTCCCTCCAGTGACAGGAATAGTGGTATGCTTTGTGACTACTGATACCGCAGAATCTACGGCGGGAACTTTGAGAATTTCCAAAAAATCGACCGGCAGAGGATACAATTTTTCCATGGCTCTACCGACCCTAAGGTTGGCCTCAGGGGAATCCCATTCCCGAGTGATCAACTGCAAGATCTTGTGATGAGTGGGAAAAGACTTGGCTAGAGGCCGCAGTCCTGCTAGGAAGGGGTCCCCCTTCTTGAGAGTTGGGTCAGGCCCCACCGGTTCCGGAGGGGGATCAATATCCATTTCCTGGAGGATGTAGGGAATGAGGTCATCTAACTCCGCCGCTTGGAAGATGCGGAGGACCCTAGGGTCGTCGCCCTCCACCTGGGCCGCCAAGGTGGGGTCGTCCACGTCAGGGTCCTGGGATTGTCCTTCTCCCGAAGTCTGTATTATCGATGGTGTCCCGGTAGGGCCACGAGATGTCCCCGCTCCCCTGCCTACTAAAGGGGGGCAAGCCTGAGGGAGGGTCCCACCCAGGAGGGGGGTAGGACATGGTATCTTGGGGGGAGAGGGTCCCCAGGTCCCGAAGGTCGTGTCTCTGCTCTGAAGAAAAGCCCTGTGCATCAGGACTATGAATTCAGGGGAAAAGGCCTGGCATCCTGAGGGGTCACCCCCCGGGGGATCCCCCCTCTGCCTACCAGGATTAGACTCGGAGTAAGGGTCCAAAACGGGCCTAGAAAGCGCGGCATCAGAATCTTGCAACAAAATGGCCGCCGTTCCCGCGTTGAGAGGGAACGGGGCCTGGCGCTTCCTTCCCACTCGGTCTGCAGCTCGAACATCCTTGTTAGTAGCTGGCGCACATTCCCCCCTCAGGGAAACAGCCTGAGCACAGACCCTCTTCAGAAAATAATCCGGCCCTGTCGGAGCCCTCACAAGGCGCCGTGGACTGCATCGCCGCAGGGAGAGAGAGGGGGGGGAGGCTCTACAGGTGGCTCGCGCCTAAAATGAGCACCGACCCGGCAACGGACGCTTGCCGCGGTCCCCCACCGACCTGAAGAAGAACTGACGGGGAATTACCCTCCTGACAGCAGGCGGCCCCGGGGAATGGTGCTTTGCGGGGCCGCAGGTCGGGACGTCGGTCGCTCCCCAAAAGGGAGGGGGGAAAACCTGGGTCAGGAGGGAGAGGCCGGCGCTACCGACTTTCACCTCAGAGAGCCGAACGGAGTCCAAAAAATTGCAGTCTTCTGCTGAAAAAGAAGATGAAACAAAAATACACTTACCCCAACTGAGCCCTCAGTGAGGAAAATGAGAAAAGAAAGAAAACAGGCAACAGCCTGTCAGCAAGTCACCAGGCTAGAGAGCGATGAGCCAGCACCAGCGGAGAGCTCTCCCCCTGCTGTAAGAGGAGCCTTAGCAAAGTGACCTAAACTGTAAATTTAAAACTTCCTATTTTTTATTTTTTTTTAAACTTGATCCCCCTGAGGAGGTAGCCCTAAGCTAACAAGCTGGGGACCACAAGTCCCCTGCTCACATCTGCTGGAGTCAGAACGTTACTGAGAGCTGTTACAGGGGAGGCGTGGTTATATGGGTCCTCCCCTGGGAATTTTGTGTTCTGACTCCATCTGCTGGACATGGAACATAACCCACCATCTGGAATGATCCTGGTATGTACAGGGAACAAAGAAAGATAGAATATGACAGCAGAATGGTCCATCTAGTCTGCCCAGCAAGCCTATGATAGCATCTGCTGCAGCATCTGCCGCACCATACAGGTCACCCCCATCCTTAGTTTCCCAAATCATCAAAGTCAGAGCTCTAGTTGATTGCTGTCTGAGTCCAATTCCCCATTACCTTTTGCCATTGAAGCAGAAAACAATGTTGGGGTTGAATTCAAAAGTATCAGGCTTATTGATCAAGGATAGTAACAGCTGCATCAGCAAGTTACTTGTTTTCTCAGACCGTAAAATTCAAAGTCCTTGTTGGCTGCTGTCTGAATCTAATTCCCTTTTTCCTCTTTTCCCCCTGCTGTTAAATCAGAGAGCAATAATGGAGTTGCATCAACAGTTTGAAGGCTTATTGGTTTAGGGTAGTAACCACCACTCCAGCAAGTTACCCCCATGCACCCTCTTCTTCATTTCCATCCTCTAGCCTTTAAGGATCCACAGTGTTTATCCCATGCCCCTTTGAAATCTTTCACTGTTTTTGTCTTCATCACCTCCTCCGGAAGGGCATTTCAGGCATCCACCATCCTCTCTGTGAAGAAATATCTCCTGACGTTGGTTCTGAGTTGTCCTCTCTGGAGTTTCATTGCGTGACCCCTAGCTCTATTGATTTCTTTTCAATAGAAAAGGTTTGTCAATTGTACATCATTAAAACATTTCAGTTATCTGAAGGTCTGTATTTATTTATTTGTTTGTTTTTATATACCGACATTAATTGGGGTATATCACATCGGTTTACATTATAACTCATGGAATAATATGACTAAGATGTCTTATTATTATTACATTGTAACAGGGAAACTTAAGGAACAGTTTGGAGCTTAAGTCTGAGAAAAGAATATACATTGTGGCATTGTAACATAGTAATAATTACATTGTATCAAAAAAACTTAGAAAACAATTTGGAACTTAAGTCTGACAAAGGAATGTACATTGTAGCATAGTTATTTAGTTAAAAGATCTACAGTGTGACAGTGGGGCTTTTGGTTGAAATGCTTAGGTCGATGGGAAGGGGTGGCTAGGTCTTGTAGAGCTGCATTGAGACGATGTAAGTTAATTTATGAGATGGAGTTTTTGGTTGAAATGCAAGGAGTGTTGGAGGGAGAGATCTGAGTGCAGAAGTCTGTTCTGTCAGCACCGGGGAAAAAAACATGACAGAGCAAGGAGAGGACACAGAAACAAAATTGCAAAACAGTTTTTCTTCCCTTTTCTTTTTTAAATAACATACTCTGCCAGGCTGCACAGGGGACCTCCCTATGTGGACAGCAAACAGTTGGAAAGAAGAGGAAAAAGAGAAGAAATAAAACTACAGGAAAGAAAACAGCTGCAGCTCTAGAAAAAAATCACTTACAAGAACTGTGGGAAGAGAGCAAAGCTGAATACCGTGAGTACACGGCTTCCACAACCACACAGCTCTGCGGGAAACAAAAGAGACTGAGGGACTCTGCCTACGGGGCAAGGTGATGACTATAGCTGCACATGCTCAGTAGGGCATGTTTGAGAGTTCTAGAATCTTTGAGATCAAAATTCTGTGCCAGGCTCCATCCGATGATGTCACCCATGTGTGGGGACTACCATCCTGCTTGTCCTAGAAGAACAAGTCAAACCTTGCTTTCAAATTTCTTAACTGTTCCTGCACTGCCAGAAACATTTTCCTTTTCTGTGTTGTGATTTATTAGATCTGTGAGATTTAAAATATTTCCCTTCCCCTACACTGACTTTTTCAGGATTTACAATAAATTGAGGTTCTCTCAATATATGCATCAACATTGTCTTGGATATTTTGTTCTTGTTGGTATTCTAGGCAGGGCCGGTGCAAGGGTATTTGGCACCCTAGGCAAACCTTACAGTCTGGCGCCCCCTCCCCATACACAATTTTAAATTATGCATTTATAGCATATTTTACATGAACAATGACATTCTGAGGTAAAATCAATATACAAGTTGTTGTGATAATTTCATGCACTGTTGTGATGCCAACAAGAAACCTTTGCATCTTGGAATTCATATGGCATCATACCTATTGGAATATGTTTTGGCATGGTCCTCCCGTATCAACACAGCACTATCTGCCAACACTCAAAGAATAACAACTCTACCTATGAAAAAGAATACCAAAAATATTACACCAGAATCTAAAATACCAATATACCTCCTATCAGGAAAACAGAACAGGCTAAGCTACTACAAATCCCTTCAGAGAAACCACATGCTAAAAGAATGCTTCATCTCAGTCTTTGCATGCAGAACACAAACCCTCACCAAATACAGCCACATAAAGTATAAATAGAAACGTGCAGACAAAACTGAACTGTAAAACGCATCACGCCAGACTCTATACAGTGTAACAATGGAAAAACAAAAATTTCACCATTCCTCGTGAAACAAATCAATAAAATATATATAAATCATTAATCATAATTATAAAATCATACAAATAAAATAATTTCGAAACAGCTGATGAATAGAATATCCAATAATTAAAGACTCATGCAAATTTTGAAAGCTTTACAAAACACCAATAAAATATTTCAAACAGCAGACACATCACATACTACCCAATAATTAAAATGATAGTCAATCAAGAAAAATGAACTTAAAAAGCCACCTTTACTTACCCTCTCCAGCAGTTCTCCTACTCCTTTCCCTTGCAGGCCATACCAGAAGCAGCAGTAGCTGCTGAAGCTGTCCTCACAGACCTCTTCCTTAGGGACCACAACCAGTCTCTTCTCTCTCTCACACACATACCAGTCACACCCTCAGGACCAGTTTCTGTCTCTCACACACCAATCTCTCCCCAACCAGTCTCTCTCTCTCACACACACACACACACACACACACACACCCCAGTCATCTCCCTGATCAGCCATTCTCACACATACATACGTCACCTCTCTGGCCAGTCTCTCTCAATCACACATGCTCTCGCGCTCTCTTACTTACACACAGGCTTTCAATTACACACATGCTCTATTTCACTTACACACAAGCTCTCAAACAAACACATGCTCTAACTCACTTACAAACAGGCTCAATCACATACATGCCCTCTCTCACAGCCACAAGCCAGCCAAAAACATGCTCCATCTCTCTTGCGCACACACATTGACACACACAAGCACCCTTCCTGCCTCACATATACACCACACACACATACAGAAGCACCCTCCCTGTCTCACATACATATTACATTCTCACGGAAGCACCTTGCTTTCAGACTTGCAGCATTTTTCACTTTTACTAAAAGTGAAAGTGATGCTCCCAACCGTTAAATAAGAAAACCACATTCCTATCAAAAGGCGAAATGACACCCTTCCTCAGGTTCTGTCCTCCCAAGGGACAGCCACCCACACAGTACAGCTTCTCTTGTTTTACGCTTCCAGGCAATAAAGCAAGTGTCTTTCTTCAAACTATCAGTCATATGATTATTCATGTGGGAGATATGGAACAGAAAAACATCCTTAGTCGGCTTCCCTTTTAAATGGGAAGATTCCAGTCTTAGTCATTTAAAAATATACATTTTCTAAAGGCTTAAAAAAAAAAAAAAAAAAGCAAAACCATTTCAGATTCTATTCTAGTCTTCATGCTTAAATTATGCTTAAAAAAAAAAAAAGCCCACCTGGCATCAGTATCTTAAATTTATGATTTTGCTGAGATGAACATTTTAAAAACTTTAATTTTTTTTGCTTTAGTATTTGTCTCTACCCACTTTAAGTTGAATTTTATTTTCCAGAAGAGGTATGCTTAAAATTCAGTAATTTTATCTTTCATCCAACTTTTCAAAAGTTCAGCTATATGTATTATCATATTTCATTTTTTTAAACTGGCAGATTCCTTTCTCACATACATACACACACACTCACAGAAAGAAGATCGGTGCCGAGACTTAGGGGGCGCCGCGGCAGGCAGGCAGTCAGCTCCCGACTCGCTCTGCCAGTGCCAGCTCCCGACTCGCTCTGCCAGTGCCACCCTCCCGACACCCCCCCCCCCCCCCAGTGGTCCAGAGGAGGTTCCGGGAGCGATCTGCCGCTCCTGGGGGCCTCGGCTGCCACTAAGCAAAATGGCGCCAGTGGCCTTCAGCCCCTACCATGTGACAGGGGCTACCGGTGCCATTGGTTGACCCCTGTCACATGATAGGGGCTGAAGGTAACCGGCGCCATTTTGCTTAGTAGCAGCCGAGGCCCCAGGAGCGGCAGATCGCTCCCGGGACCTCCGCTTGGCCACTAGGGGGGTGTCGGGAGGGTGACACTTTGGGGGGGGAGGAGGCAGGGCGAGTTGGGAGCTGGCTGCCTGCCGCGGCGCCTCCTAAATCTCGACGCTTGGTCTCCACCTAGGCGAGTCGAAGGCTGGCAGAATTTTGAAAGGGCACTTTTTGCCCTTTCAAAATTCTGCTGCCTGCCGCGGCGCCCCCTAAGTCTCGGCGCCCTAGGCATAGGCCTAGCTCACCTAGTGGTTCCGCCGGCCCTGATTCTAGGAAGGCATTCTACTCACTCTCTTTCAGTTTCAAAGTCTTTCATACATGTAATTTCCAATAGCTTTGGCAGAAATGTCACCATAAATTACAACAGATCAATTATCTTCCTTCCCTCTGGAATTTCCCAAATTCTCAAATTGTTTTTCCAATGCATTGGTTAGCAGCAGCACTCCATCTATATACTCCACAGCAAGCTTTAAGATCTGGTAATAAAGGCCTCCTAATAGTGCCCACAGTACATCAAGCCCACTTAGAAGTAAGAGATTGTGCAATTTCAGTAGCTGGACCGGCAATAAGGAATTCCACGTCTGAGCAGCTGCAAATTACATTGTTACTAAAGCCTTTAAAAAAAAAAAACACCTCTGAAAACATTATTATTTCAACAAATTCTTGACTTAAAAGACACACTGGACTTGGATGAACAGAACAGTTGATATTCTGACTGCTCTAAAAGAACACTTTTGTTTCGGTGGTGGTTCTGCTTGATTATTTATATTTTATGTTTTTTGTATTTTATGCATGTTTAGTTTTGCAAACCTTCACTTAAATAACCAATACTCGTTAACTGTACCCAATATTGTAGACGCTTCAACTTGTGAATGACATTTACCACTTTTGAAATTTGACCTGGACCGTGTTTCGGACTGCAAACAATTTTCTCAGTCCTTTCTCAAGGGTTGAAATTTCTGCGTCAAAAAGAATTAAATCTCATAAATCAACAACTAACTTTCGAGTAATATATTCATTCACAGGACTTACAGGTATTCCATTACTGCGGACAATGTTAGTATGCACCCACTTTTAAAACTTGATCCATGTTGCTCTGGTCTCACAATGGCGACTCGGCGTTTCTTTGGCTTTTGACATCCGGTACCGAACCGGAACCGTCCTATATACTACCACAACCCAAGTACCGCCCCAAAGGAAAATGACGTTAATGATGACATTACGTTGGTTATACTAAAGAATACCACTCAATACAAGCATTTAATCCGTGTGGATTGACAGTGTGGAGCCTAAATATCCACTGTTGCTCCTTGAGATTCAAAATTTTGTTAATGTCTCCTCCTCGCGGATGCATCACTACTTTTTCCAAAATCCTCCAACGTAAGTCTCCAAATCCATGATTGTATTGCTTGCAATGCACCACTAAGGGAGCCATGATCTTTTCCGTAGTAATGCAGCTTTTGTGTTCTGTTAGTCGCGTTCGAATCATTCTTTTCGTTCTTCCCACGTAATATAACTCACATGGACATTTTATCAAATAGATTACATGTGTGGATTTACAGTCTGTGTGTACCTGTAAACGATGTATATGCCCACTTACATCTGTCCAAGTCTCTCCCTCCATCACTTGCTGACACATAGCACATCCATTACATGGCCAACATCCATATACTATGGTAGGATTATTTAACTGTGGTTCTTGCAAAAAGGAATGTACAATATTGTCCCCTATGTTACGTCCTCGACTGTAAGCTACGATCGGCCGATCTGCAAATATTTCTGCATGAGGTCTTAACACAGTCCAATGCTGATGGATCGATGCTGCGATTGCTCCAGCTTTATCAGAGAAAGGAATTGAACATACTAATGGGGGCTTGTTGTCCGGTGGTTTATCCAACACCAACCAGCATCGTGCCACATTTGTGGCTCTCTTCCAAGCTTGTTTGACGTAATGACTAGGATATCCTCTTTGCAGTAATCGTTTAGCTAAAATTTCTGCTTGTACTTGGAAACGATGCTTGTCACTGCATATCCTTTTTAACCTCAGAAATTGTCCAATTGGTAAATTTTTTCGCAAGTGATGCGGGTGGAAACTAGAATAGTGCAGGAGGCTATTACTTTCACACGACTTTCGAAACAAAGTTGTCATAATTTTACTACCCACTATTTCCATGTAGATGTCTAAAAAATGAATGTGAGAATTATGGTAATCCATAGTAAACTGTAGGTTGCTATCTAGAGTGTTAATCCAACTGTGAAACGCCAATAGTTGTTCTACGCTCCCGTGCCACAGGAAAAAAATGTCATCAATATAACGGGTATAATGTGTGATATTTTGAAACTGAACCGCATTATATAAATGAACATTTTCAAAATTTGCAACGTATAAATTGGCTAAACTGGGGGCCATAGTGGCCCCCATCGCAGTTCCATGTATTTGCTTATACCAATGTTCTTGAAAAAGAAAAAAATTATGGCATAGTGCCAATTCTGTAAGCTGCATCAAAAATTCTGTTGGAATTCTCTGTGGACGTTCGCGTGAGTTTAAAGTGTTTTCAACTATGTTTAGGGCTTCGATTTGTGGTATAGAGGTATACAGCGCCTGTATATCCATGGTTACCAACAAAGTATCTGCCGCATTGTCAATTGCCTCCAAAATGACTAACATATGTTTTGTATCTTTACAATACGATTTACTCTTCGATACAAAAGGCTGCAAAAAGAAATCAACAAAAGTAGACAAAGGCTCTAAAATTGAACCTATTGTGGTGATTATAGGGTGTCCGGGTGGGTTATTACGATCTTTATGTACTTTGGGTACAAAATATATGGTTGGTGCTTTTGGATTGTCAACACACAAATATCGAGCTTCTCTAGATGTTAAAGTTCCTAAAGTCAACTGAACATTAACCAAATTTGCAATTTGAATTTTTAATTCGTCTGTAGGGTCAGAAGTCAAAGGTAGATACTTAGTGGGATCCTGAATATGAGCTAAAATTTGTACAATATATCTTTGTTTGTCTTGCAATACTACTGCACCACCTTTGTCAGCCTTTTTTATCACAATTGATTGTGCATTCTTGAGGGATAATAAAGCTTGAAATTCTCCATAAGTAAGATTGAACTTCGGTGCTGTATTAATTGATTCTATCTCCCCAACATCCAGCAAGACTAGCTCAATATATGTTTTAATTATTGGATCCACTGGCCCACTAGGTAACCAACTTGATTTCGGAGATAGTATTGAACAATCTAACGAAGGAATATTTTGGGAAAAATACAATTGAAGTTGAATTTTGCAACTGCAATAAAAAGAATTCTGCAATAAAAAGAATCATGCCGGTGAAACGGGATAAACGATAACCCTTTCTGCAATAATTTTAGATGTTCCAATGTTAACTGCATATGAGACAGATTTATGATGTTATATTCCGGTTCTGGGAACGTGTCTGAGGTCGCTGTTCTAAATCTGGTGCCATGGGTTGGCGTGACTGGCGAAAAAACCGCCTTTGTTGTGGTCTAGTTGACCGAAAGGTACCTCTGCCACGCTGATGTTGTGTATTAGAACTCGCCTGAGGTACTTCTTCCTCGGATCCAGATGAATCTTCTGAAGATCCAGCAAACGCCACCTTCCTAGGTGGATTGTAAGCTCTTCTTTGCCAGGGATAAATTGCTCCAGTAGAATAATCTTTTTCGTCACGCTTAAATTTTCCTATTTTGCTGTTTTTCAACTCATTTCTAAATTTTTCAATATTCACATTGAACTCATGTAGTTGTTTATCATATTCTTCCAATGTCTCTTGTTGTTGTAAAGTGGACTTCATCAGATCACATTCCGGACGTAATTTATCTGCTAATTGGCTAGTAGTCTCTACCAATAATAGCATCAAATCTAAGGCACATTTGTTTAAAATGGATATCCATTTTTGAATGAACTCCTCATTATCTGGATAGATTGAAGGTTCTAAATTTACCCTTAGACCACGAGGTATCCTTTCGGATTTAATATATCGTAGCAAAGTGGCAGAGTGTAACTCAGACCTAATGACTCTTTTTTGTAGTTCTAACAATTGTTCCCAAGTGTATTTCTCCGGTATATCATTATCTTCGTCTAGAAGTAAAGTGCCCTGCAGTGCTGCCGCAATTTGCTGTTCAGAATAGCTGTATACATTAGTCCACATTTTTTTCTATTTTTTAATTCCCCTCTGTCTTAACCTTGTAAATCAACCAATGCAGAGTGAGAACTCGATGTTTTGGATTCAACTGTATCGGAAAATAACAACTTCACTTAAATAACCAATACTCGTTAACTGTACCCAATATTGTAGACGCTTCAACTTGTGAATGACATTTACCACTTTTGAAATTTGACCAAATTTGACCAAATTTGACCAAATTTGACCAAATTTGGACCAAATTTCAAAAGTGGTAAATGTCATTCACAAGTTGAAGCGTCTACAATATTGGGTACAGTTAACGAGTATTGGTTATTTAAGTGAAGTTGTTATTTTCCGATACAGTTGAATCCAAAACATCGAGTTCTCACTCTGCATTGGTTGATAGTTTTGCAAACCACCATGGTCTTTGGAGTGTGCGGTAATCAAATTTAAAAAAAATAGATAAATACCTTGTCAATTCAAAAAATTATTTTGATTTCTTCCTGTCACAATATCTTCTGACAAAGAATTTTTATTTCAAAAGAGGGTAGATGGATTAGAGGAATGAAAACTGTGCCATAAGGTAAGCTGCCTCCATTTTAATTTCTTTACCTGCACCATAATTCTCTGTCCTTAGTACATTTAGGAACTGCAGCACCTTCGTGATCATGATAAGGGAGGTTTGAATTTCAGTTTTCTTGCCAGCGGCCATTTTGGTATTTGAGGGTCCTTTTGGAATTATTGATACCATATGATGGTGCAAAATACGCTTCTATGTGTTAGCGCTGTCAGTCCCAACAGGCCACGGGCACCTCCTCTTACCCGCAACCCGACAGCAGACATCCCTACAGGCACCCGCGCCGCAGCAACAAGCCGCTGCACTCCACCAGCACAGGTCTCCCCGTGGAGGCTGAAACACCGCCAACGCCGATGCCTCTGGACTCCCCCTAGCACATGTGCGCACTGTCTCTCCTGCCTCTTAAAAAGGCAACGGCGGGAAAACCAGGTCCAGCTCCTAGATGACATCACGGCCTCAGGACTACTTAAGGAAGTCCTCCAGTCCACCCAGACGACTTGGCAACGAGTTCCTGAACGCCTGCTTCCAGCCTCCTGTGTTGATACGCCTTCCAGAAGTTCTTCTAGTCAGCGTTCCTATGTCTCGGACTCCAGCCTCTTTCTTCTTCTCAGAAGCTTCTGATCTCCTCCCTGAGGGTCCTTGGCTGGACCTTGGCCTCGGCCCTCGTGGCCCTGGCCTCTGGGCCGCTTCTTCCTTCACTCCTATCGCCTTGACCTCGGACCGGAACCGACCTTGCCTTCAGCCACCTGCCCTGACCTCAGACGGGAACCAACCTTGCCTCCTGCCCTGACCTCGGACTGGTACAGACTCTGCCTCCCGGTTTCGGCCTTTGCTCTCCTACCTTACCTGTCCCTCTTTCATCCTGTGGTCCAGCTCCTGCTCTACCTCCTCTGGCCATCCTTGGGATCAGCCACGCAGAAGGCCACCTAAAACCAGCCCCTTGCACCCAAGGGTTCAACCTGCAGGGAACGAGGGATGGTACTGGAGAAGCCTCAGCTTGCCTCTGCTTCCCATCCAGCCTCGCCTCCCGATGGTGGGGACCTGTGGTATTTGCCTCACAGGTAGCACCAATTCCACCTCTGGCCAAAGGTTATGATAGTTATCTATTAGGATACATATTTGGAAGAGACAGCAATATTTTTTGCAGGGTTTACTGGGTTTTGGCTTTGGTCTTCAGAGAGCAGCTCTCATACACCTAGCCAATGGCAAGCCCTCTAGCACTCCCTCTTTGAAGGTAAATTTGAACTAAATAAATAGTAGAATCTTATCCTTTCAATGTTTCTACAAAGACAACCTAAGTTGCCCTTTTGTTCTGGTAAATGTCTAATTCCATACTAAAGCAATGATTCACTGATATCATAATCAGACATAAAAATTATCACTGCCTACAACACATCCTTAATATGATATGGTTGTTAAGGCTGTTATTTTTATTTACTGTATTGTTTATGATTTTTTAACCATTTTTTAAATTGTATATGCATTTATTAAATTAATTTTTAATGTTTTATTAATTTACATTTTGCAATCCATTTATAAAATTGGGCATTGCTTATGAATTATTTTACTAAGAAATGTAAATGTAATTATGAATTGCATTTTTAACATGTATTTTGTAATCTGTATTTATGAAATTGTATTTCCATTTGTTGCAAGCCACTCTAACATAGGGGCCGATACAGTAAAGTGCGCTCTGGCGGAGCGCACTGTTAGCTCACGTTTGGCCGCGCGTTTTTGACGAGCTATTTTTACCCCTTATACAGTAAGGGGTAATAGCGCGTTGAAAACGCGCGGCCAACACCCCCCCCCCCCCCCACAAAACTGCCAAAGACAGGTGTTAATTTCAGCCAGCACCGGGGAAGTGTACAGAAAAACAGAAAAAACTGCTTTACTGTACACCCTCCGACTTAATATCATAGCGATATTAAGTCGGAGGCCCCAAAAGTTAAAAAAAATTAAAATCTGTCTGTGGCCCATGGGTTGGAAGATGGATGCTCAATTTGCCGGCGTCCATTTTCCGAACCCGTGGCTGTCAGCGGGATCGAGAACAGACGCCGGAAAAATTGAGCATCAGCTATCAAACCCGCTGACAGCCACCGCTGACAGCCACCGCTTCTGTCAAAAAGGAGGCGCTAGGGACGCGCTAGTGTCCCTAGCGCCTCCTTTTACTGTGGACCCTCATTTGCATGCCTCGGTTTAGTAAATCGCGTGCCCAATACAGTGGCCTGGGCGCGCGTCGGGAGAGCGGGCGCTCGCCGGCTCTCCCGCAGGTTTTTCTGTATCGGCCTGATAGTAACTTAGTAATGATGGCAGAAAAGTACAGATACAGTACCTGAATGTAATCCACTTTGAAGTGCTGAAAGAGCAAAAAGTGGAATATAAATCTAAAAAAAAAAAAAAAAAAGGACCTAATGGTCCATCCAGTCCAGCCAGCAAGGTTTTTATGGTAGTATCTGCCGTGTCGTGCAAGTTTCTCTTAAGGTAGCAATTGCCACTCCATGCAGTTATCCCCAAGTCTGATGATAACTCAAAAACAATTTACTGCTAGCAACATTTTTACTGGGCAATGAGACTTCTTGGAAATTCAGACAGCGATACTTGACGTGCTTTGCTTATGGACTTCACCATAGAAGCAATCTTGTGCTTTTTCCCTTATATCTGCATATCAGTACTAGAGACCATAAAAGTCAGGGCTCGAGTTGATTGTCTTCTGAATCCAATTCCTCTCCCCCGCCAATCTTCCACCCAAAATCAAAGAGGAGAGCGACCAAGCAGTTGCATCAAAAGCATCAAGGCTTATTGGTTAAGGGAGAAAGCAAATGTTGCTTACCTGTAACAGGTGTTCTCACAGGACAGCAGGATGTTAGTCCTCACATATGGGTGACATCACAGGATGGAGCCCAATCTTGGAACACTTTTGTCAAAGTTTCCAGAACTTTGACTGGCCCCTACTGGGCATGCCCAGCATGGCACTAAACATGCAGCCAGCTGGAGTCCCCCTTCAGTCTTGTTTAAAAGCTACAGGTAGTGCTGAAAAATAAAATAAGAAAACATTACGAACCCAACACCGCGGGGCGGCGGGAAGGTTTCGTGAGGACTAACATCCTGCTGTCCTGTGAGAACACCTGTTACGAGTAAGCAACATTTGCTTTCTCACAGGACAAGCAGGATGGTAGTCCTCACATATGGGTGAGTACCAAGCTGAGGATGTCCGAGAAATGCACCAAATGTACCCAGGTTTGCAAGGCACTAGGACTGGGATAAAATTTGGCCGAGGGCATCCTGAACCCTAACGGGCAGGCGGAAGGGTGTGCTGGTACAACACGTTGGAAATAGGTTACGAAGGACAGACTGGCCGAAGATGGAATCTTGTCTTCCGGCTTTGTCCAACAATAGTGGGCTGCAAAGGTGTGGAGAGAACTCCAGGTGGCAGCCCTCCAAATGTCAAAAAGCGGCACCGATCATAGGTGTGCTACTGAAGTCGCCATGGCCCTCACAGAGTGTGCTTTAACATGGTCTTGAAATGGAATGCCTGCTTGCTGATAGCAAAAGGATATGCAGTCCGCCAACCAGGAGGAGAGAGTCTGCTTATCCACAGGCTTCCCTAACTTGTTAGGGTGGAAAGAGACAAACAATTGAATGCTTTCCCTGTGGGGAGCTGTACGGTCTAGGTAGAATGCTAGAGCCCATTTACAGTCAAGGGAATGCAGAGCCTGTTCTCCTGGATTGGAATGGAGCCTGGGAAAGAAGGTAGGTAGTATAATGGATTGATTACTGTGAAACTCCGATACTACCTTAGACAAGTACTTAGGGTGAGTGCGGAGTACCGCCCGGTCCTGCAGAAGTTTAGTGTAAGGCGGATAGGTAACTAGGGCCTGTAATTCACTAACTCTGCGAGCTGAAGTGATTGCCAGAAGGAAAATCACTTTCCATGTGAGATAGCGAAGATCAAAGGAGTGAAGAGGCTCGAATGGTGATTTCATGAGCAAACCCGAAACCAGACTGAGGTCCCAAGAAGGAGCCGGAGGACGCAGTGGAGGCTTGAGGTGAAGCAAGCCTTTCAGAAAATGTGTTACAAGGGGTTGTACTGATATGGGTACATCCCCGACACCTTTATGGAAGGCAGCTACCGCACCGACATGCATTCTGATGGAAGAAGTTTTTAGACCAGACTCTGATAAGTGCCAGAGATAGTCCAAAAACTTTGAGATAGGACAGGTAAAGGGGTCAAGGGACTGAGAAGAGCACCATGATGTAAACCTGTTCCATTTGTAAGAGTAACATGTTCTCGTGGAAGGCTTCCGTGAAGCAATCAGGACACGGGAAACTGGTTCAGAAAGGTTAAGTGGCTGAAGGATTAACCTTTCAACATCCATGCCATCAGGGACAAGGCTTGAAGATTGGGGTGGCAGAGGCACCCGTCGATTTGAGTGATCAGAAGCGGGTCCTTTCCTAAGGGAATGTGCCTGCGAATGGAGGCACATTCCCTTAGGAAAGGGTGCTATCAGGATCATGATTCTCTTGTCCTGACGTAACTTCACGAGAGTCTTCGAGAGAAGAAGAAGTGGAGGGAATGCATAAAGCAGACCGGTTGCCCACGAAAATGCATAAAGTAGACCGGTTGCCCACGAGAGGGAGAATGCGTCTCTGGGTTGAGAGTGTTTGCTGCGAGTGAGAGAGCAGAAGTTCTCTACTTTGCGGTTTTGAGGAGACTCAAAGAGGTCTATCTGAGGATATCCCCATTGTTGGAAGATGGAGTTTGCTACTGAGGGGTTGAGAGACCACCCGTGCGGTTGAAAGATGCAACTCAGCTTGTCTGCAAACACATTGTCCACTCCTGGCAAGTAGGTGGGCCTGAGGTACATCGAAAGGGAGAGAGCTTCCGCCCATATCTGTGCAGCTTCCTGACACAGATGGAAGGAGCCTGTGCCTCCCTGTTTGTTGATGTACCACATGGCCACCTGGTTGTCCGTCTGGATCAGGATAACTTGATTTGAGAGGCAATCCTGAAATGCCCTGAGAGCATATCTGATTGCTCGAAGCTCCAGAAATGTATTTGGTGTTTGGCTTCCTCTGGAGACCAAGATCCTTGTGTCTGCAGATTGGCCACATGGGCTCCCCAGCCGAGGTTGGAAGCATTGGTGGTAAGAGTTAATTGAGGGTCTGGAGCCTGAAAGGGCAAGCCTTGGAGGAGATTGATCTGATTTTTCAACCAGACAAGAGACTGATGGAGTGAGTCGGTTACATGGACAATGGTCGACAGGGGTTGAATGCTTTGAGTCCATTGAGACCTTACAGTTCACTGCATGACTCTTGGCCAAACGGGCCATTGGTGTGACATCAACTGAGGACGCCATGTGTCCCAGGAGGATGAGAAAGTGGCGCGCAGTCGCAGAGTGCTGAGACTGCAGCTGGTGCGCAAAAGACACGAGGCTGAGAGCTCGCTGTCGAGGCAGAAAAGCTGTTGCCTGCAAGTGTCCAAGTCTGCCCCAATGAACAACAAGGTTTGAGATGGGACTAAGTAGGATTTGTCGTAGTTGACGAGAAATCCTAATGAAATTAGAGTGTGTAAGTTTAGATTGAGGGACGACAGAGCAGCTTGCTGAGTGGGAGCCCTGATTAACCAATCGTCTAGATACGGGTAGAAGTGAATACCTTGAGTCCTGAGGAAGGCTGCAACTACTACGAGGCATTTTGTGAAGACTAGTGGCGCAGACGCTAAGCCGAACGGAAGCACTCGGTACTGATAGTGCTTGGGGCCTACTAGAAACCTCAGGTATTCGCGATGAGATGGAGTTATCACAATATGAGTGTATGCGTCCTGGGAGGTCCAGAGAGCAAAGCCAGTCTCCTCTTTCTAGACGAGGAAGAAGCGAGCCTAAGGTTACCATTTTGAATTTCTCTCGCTGGAGGTACTTGTTGAGGGCCTGTAGGTCCAGAATAGGACGAACGCCTCCCGATTTTTTGGGGATTAGAAAGTACCGGGAATAGAATCCTAGGCCGTGCTGAGAGTAGGGTACGGGTTCTATTGCCTTGGACTGGAGAAGGAGGGAGACCTCCTGATCCAGAAAGGTGGAGTGATCGGATGTTCTCCACGTCGGTAGAGGTGGTGAGTCCGGTAGCACGGAGAGAAATTTCAGACAGTAATCCTAAGCAATCATCGCCAGTACCCATTGGTCTGAGGTGATTGAGTGCCATATGTTGTTGAAGTGGAACAGTCGACCTCCCACTGGTATGTGAAGCAATGGAAGCTGGCTGCTGATCTCTAGGTAGAAGTCAAAAACCTGAAGCAGGACCTGGTTGAGGAGCTGCTTGTGGTTTTTGTTTCAGTGTCTGATGAGAATGGGCTTTTTGAAAAGGTCTCGTGGAACAGGATCTGGTTGGTGGCGGGTAGGACTTCTTCGGGCGGAAGAATGACAGAGTCCTTTCGGAAGGACTGTTTTGAAGAGTAGTCAGAAGGCATCAGAGAGAGCTGTCCTAGGGTCTCATGATGGTCCTTAAGTTCCACCACAGTCCGTTGAATCTTTCACCAAACCGATTATCTCCTACACAGGGTAGGTCGGATAGCCTGTCTTGTACCTCAGGGCAAAGGTCGGAAGATTTGAGCCAGGCCCATCTCCTTGCCGAAATAGTGGCTGCAGATACCCTAGTAGCAGTGTCAAAGATTTCGTAAGATGATCTGATCTCATGCTTGCCTGCCTCAAAACCCTTGTTTACTAGGGATTGGAGCAGATCTTGAAATTGTGGAGGCAGGGAGTCTGTGAAATCTTGTATCTGCTTAAAAATGACCCGATGATATTGGGTCATACAGAGCCGATAAGCGGCAATGCGGGAGATGAGCATTGACCCTTGGAAGACACGGCGACCAATGGCATCTAGAAACTTCTGTTCCTTTCCAGGGGGAAAAGAAGTGTGAGGCTTTCATCTCTTTGCTCTTTTCTGTGCAGATTCTACCACTACAGATTGGTGATCCAATTGAGTTTTCTGAAAACCTGGAGCTGACTGCACCAAATAGGTAGTGTCAGCTTTTCTATGGACTAGAGCAATGGAGCCAGGATGTTCCCAGTTCTTCTTGAGGAGATCCAGAAGAACCTGGTGGATAGGGATGGAGGTTATTTCCTTGGGAACATCCAGGAATTGTAGTAACTGCATCATCTGATGGCTATCATCCTGTTCAGTTTGTAATTGGAAGGGAACCAATTCAGACATTTCCTTCACAAAATTTATAAAGGAAAGGTCCTCTGGGGGAGAACGCTTTCTACTTTCAGTGGGTAAAGGTGGTGAAGGCAAATCATTGGTGTCTGAGGAGGAATCATCAGTCCAGGTATCGTACGGATCAGCACATGTCCCTCTAGGAACTAGAGGAGGATGGGGTGGTGGGATACCCGAGGGTCCTGGTCTAGGCTCCGAAGGAATCGAAGGAATAATTGGAGGCACCGATGAAAGCATCGAAGGCACTGGCGCAGGCATTGAGGGCATCGATGGATGGCTCGGTGGCGCCGACAGGCGTATCGGCACCGATGGTTGTACCGGTGGTGATGGACGTATCGGCATCGATGGCTGAGGTAGAACTCCCGATGGAGGGATGCGAAACGGTGTTTCTCCTCCCGATGACAGAGTAAGCGGGGAGGGCACCAGAGGCATGGGCAACCCGGGGTCCATCGGTGGAAAAGTGGCAATGAGCGCTTCCATCCTGGACAGCAGCGGTGCCAACACTGCCGGAATCGGGTCGGTGGGTGGTTCCACAATTGGTACCGGTGTCGGTGCCGGAGGAACCTGGAGTCGTTGCATCGCCTTGTCGATGGCTTCCTGAATCATCTGGTCCAGTTCTTCTCAGAGACCTGGAGCAAGCAGCCCCGGCTCCGGAACAGAAGAAGGAGGCAGAGGCATAGCCGGAGGGACCACCGTTAAAGGGGGAGTCGCGGCTCCCGATACCCTGTTGGGTATGGGTTGCCTCGGTGACCTGGTCGCTGAAAAGGTCGGTGCCTTTTCTGGACGGGGTTTCTTCGTCGGCGGCTCGGATGATGGCGAGGTCGATGATTTTGCTCCCTCGACGGTCCGAGACTTTCGATGTCGATGACAATGTTTGTCTCTACAATCCTCTCAGTTCTGAGGGGGCGTAGAGGGTGTCGAAGGCCGAGATGTCATCGATGCCAGACGGTCACCGGCCGGTGGTCGATGCTGGCGCGAAGTTGACGGAGCCGGTTCTGACTACGTCGATGCAAAGGACGGAGTCGAGGTTTCAGCACGGAAGAGAAGTTCCATCTTCTCCATTCTGGCCTTGCGACCTTTTGGTGTCATTAGGGCACATTTGGTGCAGGTCAAGACATCGTGCTCTCGTCCAAGTCACATAACACAGACTTTATGGGGGTCTGTGATGGACATGGTGCGATTATAGTCCAGGCACCGACGTAACCCCGACGCCATGGCCATGGAAAAAATTGAGCTGCAGTACGGTCGACGGCCAGTAGGCCGCGAGGGCCAAACTCGACGGTAATCGACGGAGAACGGGTAAAAAACTTACTGGAGTACCGCGGCTTGAAAAAGTTGAAGGAGGGACCCCTGTGGGGCAAATTAACTTTTAGTAATTCTGTGACGAAAATTCCTGTCAGGAATCTTTGCAGAGCTCCTTAACCACGAAGCTACTGCTGCGCGGAAAAAAGAAGACTGAAGTGGGACACCTGCTGGCTGCAGGGTTAGTGCCATGCTGGGCATGCCCAGTAGGGGCCAGTCAAAGTTCTGGAAACTTTGACAAAAGTGTTCCATGATTGGGCTCCGTCCTGTGATGTCACCCATATGTGAGGACTACCATCCTGCTTGTCCTGTGAGAAAACCCCATGCCTCCTGTTAAGGGTAGTAACTGCTGCTCCATGCAGGTTACCCCTATGCTTATCAGTTCCCCAGACCGTAAAAGTCAGGGGCCCTCGCTGGTTGTTGTCTGAATGCAATTCCCCTTTTCACTCTGCCACTGAAGCAGAGAGCAATGTTGGAGTTGCATGAAAAGCATCAAGGCTTATTGGTTAAGCGTAGTAACTGCCACACCAGCAAGTTACCCCCATTTATCCTTTTCTTCATTTTCATCCTCTAGCCTTTAGGGATTCACAGTGTTTATCCCATGCCCCTTTAACTGTTTTCGTGTTCACCACCTCCTCCAGAAGGGCATTCCAGGCATCCACCACTCTCTCCATCTACTCTCTCATCCACCACTCTCTCCTCCTTAGAGGTCGAAAATGTACTGAAGAAGATCAAACCAGCTTCACACCCATGGGACGCGATCCCTTCCAACCTTCTCATCGCCATCCCTAAAGCTAGCGCGAAACCTATTGCAGAGATCATTAACTGCTCCCTATCACAAGGCCAAGTCCCTGACCCCTTTAAGCTTGCTATTCTAAAACCTCTACTGAAAAAAACAAATCTATCTCCAGACAACCCAGCCAATTTCCGCCCTATAGCAAACCTTCTGTTCATCTCCAAAATCTTGGAAAGAATAGTAAATAAACAACTCTCGAAATTTCTGCAAATCCCGAAACACAGAATCCCTCCTAATCTCTTTAACAGACTCCATCCTTCTAAATCTCGAAAAAAACAACCTTGTCTTCTAATTCTCCTCGACCTATCAGCGGCATTTGACACAGTGAACCACACTATACTCATAGATCGACTATCGGACATCGGCATCAAAGGTACCGCCCTCAGCTGGTTCAGATCGTTCCTTCAAAACAGAATCTATAAGGTTAAAATCAACAATAAAGAGTCACACCCCGTCAGCTCTACCTTGGGAGTCCCACAATGATCCTCATTATCTCCAACTCTTTTCAACATATACTTGCTCCCGCTTTGCCAGCTCCTTTCCAAACTAAATCTAACTCATTACTTATACGCAGATGACGTCCAAATTCTCATACCGATTACCGACTCACTAGATAAAACCCTGGAGTTCTGGAACACCTGCCTTCAATCCATAAACAACCTTCTTACAAGCCTCAATTTGATCCTGAATACAAACAAGACAGAGCTTCTCCTCGTCACCCAAGACGGAAATTATCCAGAGACCAACACACACCCCTCAATTCAACCAGTTTTCTCCCCTCAAGTCAGAAACCTAGGAGTCATCATGGATAACAATCTGAACCTCAAAAGTTTCATCAATAACACCACAAAGGATTGCTTTTTTAAACTTCAAGTCTTAAAACGGTTGAGACCCCTCCTCCACTTCCAGGACTACCGTACAGTTCTCCAGGCAATCATTTTTTCAAAAATTGATTACTGCAATTCACTCCTCCTCGGCCTCCCTACCAACACCATCAAACCTTTACAGATGCTACAGAACGCAACAGCAAGAATTCTGACCAAGACCAACAGAAGAGACCATATTACTCCCATCCTGCGGAATCTACACTGGCTCCCAATCAAATTCAGAATTTTATACAAAACTGTAATGATCATTCACAAAGCCATTCACAACATCACACCACTGGAACTCAAGACCCCACTTCGGCCACGAATACCCTCTAGACCGGTGAGATCTGCGTATAGAGACACCTTCCATGCCCCCCTCATCAAAATATCAGTAAGAAAGAGAGCGCTTTCCACATCTGGCCCAACACAATGGAACTCTCTCCCACAAGATCTCCGGCTCGAAAGATGCACAATTACGTTTAAAAAAAGATTCAAAACCTGGCTGTTCACCCAAGCCTTCTCTTGCTCAGACGAACAGTAGAGTCTTTTTATACCTTAGAGTCAGTTATGCTGCTCGCCACTAGAACAACATCTCTAGCTTTCTGTTCTTTATGCAGACGATCTCTTCCAGTTATCCCCAAGTTAAATCCCCACCATGTTACTTGGATCCAAGTTTGCTCATCCTTGTTTTAATGTAATGCATTCTTTTGCACAGGTTTTTGTTATAATGTAAACCGAAGTGATTTGTAACTTGTTACAAGAATATTGGTATATAAGAGTCCTAAATAAATAAATAAATAAATAAATAAATAAATAAATAAGAAATATTTCCTAACATTGGTTCTGAGTTGTCCCCCCCTGGAGTTTCATTTTATGGAACACCCCCCCCCCTTAGTTCTACTGACTTCTTTCCAATAGAAAAGGTTCACAGTTTTTGCATCATTAAAACCTTTCAAGCATCTGAAGGTCTGTATCATATCTCCCCTGCCATTCCTCTCTTCCAGGGTATACATATTTACTAGATCCTTCAGTCTCTCAGATACTGATCACATACCATTTTGGTCACCCTTCTCTGGACCGCCTCCATCCTGTCTCTATCCTTTTTTAGATATGGCCTCTAGAACTGAACACAGTACTGCATTACAAGTATTGTATACTTGAGAGAACTGCTTTTTAAATTTCTGCGTAGGGCATACATTACCCCAGTCCAGGTTTATAAGGCACACTTGATAGTCATAGACATCTGTCAAAAATGTAAGGTAGCCCCAGAATCTTTCATGCATATATTTTGGAATTGTCCCCAAACCCAATCCTTTTGGTTGGGTTGTTGTGTTTTTGAGGTTGTTGGGTTTTTGAGCCAGGTTGTTGGCCAAATAGATCCATGCTAAATGAATATTGTGCTATTTGATTATTCTTCCTCCCTGTTATAGTTCACTGATAAAGGAGACAAAGCATTTTTTAGGAAGGCTTTCCCTCTAAGCAATAAATCAGCTTAACAGTTTGGAAGGGTTTAGATGGGCCTTCCTTCTGGCACTGGGGTAATCAGCTTCACTTTTTGATGCAGATGGAAAATTTGGCTAGTCATGCCACTTTTCCATGGTAAAGATAATTTCCGAATATTTGGCACAAGTATGTTCAGATATTACCTCCTCACACTAGAAGCTAGGTGCTTAACATCTGAGAGTAAATAGCCTGGCAAGAGTTGAGATATTGGAGGGTTAGTGTACCCATCAGCTTTAGGGTGGAGGGAAAATATGGGGGGGGGGGGAGATGGAGGTAATGATTTTATTTATTTATTTAAAAACTTTTCTATACCGTCGCTAAGTTATATACCATCGCAACGGTTTACAAATAGGCACATAGTCTAAGGTAAGTAAATATAGGATATCGTACATTCTAACAGGTGCCAATAAAGTTCGGTTACAATTTCATAAATAAAATCATTATTTGAGTAATGCTGGTCATGTCCAGGTGTATTATTGAGTTACTATCGCTTTGAAATATTACTTCTTAAATGTAGGATTGAGTAAATTCATTCTCATCTGCATTACCCTGTACTTTCATTCTCTACCCTCCACACTCTTTAGTGAAGGCTTTTTTAAAGAGCCATGTTTTTAGATTTTTCTTAAAAGTTTGAGATTATTCTGTAATCTGAGTTCGGGGGGCATCGTGTTCCATAGTATGGGCCCAGCCAATGATAAAGCCCTTTCTCTCACTTGGGTTAATTTTGCTGACTTTACTGAAGGGATTGTTAGTAGTGCTTTGTTTGCTGAGCGGAGGTTTCTTTGTAGAACGTGTACTCGTAAGGCTGTGTTTAGCCAGTCTGCTTCTTTATCATATATTAGTTTGTGTATGGTGCATAAGGCTTTTTCTAACTGTAGGGGGCATAAAAGACAAATGCTCTATGTAGAGAGAGGGACAGGGGATGGGGTATAAAACAGAAAAGAGATTTTTCAGAATATATGAATTTCTTATATATGAAAAATGTCAGATTGTTTTGATACCATTTGTACAATTTATTAGTGCTTAAGTTTAAACATAGATTAGATTTACCTCTTTATCACAAAATCTGAATTAGAAACTCATTAAGGGTTGGAGTTGACTGAAGTACACTTCCATGTAAGTGATCTGGATCTAGAACTGACCTTGGATCACCAAGCAGAGATGGTAGTACAATGCTGTGAGCTTGAGGCTCAAGGCAAAATAACACGTCATGTTGGCAGATTACATAATGGAGATGGAGAATCTAAAGAGAATGTCTCCTAGTCTACAGTCAGATGCTAATACTACAAGATCTAAAGAAAATGCATTTTACAAGAGCAGCACTGGCACAGATCCTAGGATCCTACTGCACAATAGCAGAAGAGGAGGAATTATAAGGATACAACTAAACTGGAACATTCTGCCCAGCCTCAGGAAGAACAAGAGGCTACTACAGTACAATAATGCAGAAGATGAACAAACTCAGGCTAAACATTTTTTTTTTATTGTTAGGCAACTTAAGAAAAAGCTGGATGTCATGACTGGAATACAAGTTTGCTATGGGAAAAAATCTGAGTGGAAGTGCATGGACAAAAGAATACCCTTGGCTACAAAAAATAATGCATTACCACTTGCACCATTAAACAAATACAGTGCAAGTATTGGTTGTAGATTAAATACCATTGCAATTCTCAGTTGAGTGAAAATTACATGAAAAAATTTAAAGTAATTATAGCAAAATCTAGAAGCATATAATCATAAGCTTAAACAAATGAACAGGAATACTGTACAATAAAAACAGAAACAAATAAACCACACACAAAGATGAAAAAGGATGTCACCTCCTGCTAGGTGTAACCTCCTGCTAGGACATATAAAATGATGGGAGATCTTCCCTATGGGAGTAAGGGTCCATTTCCCAAATTTATTTAGTGGGTTCAAAGTTATTGGTCATGCAGATGGCTTCTAGGAAAAGTAAAAAGTCATGGGATAAGCGGTAATGTCCTTTCGTGGATTACAAACTGGCTAAAAGACAGGAAACAGAGAGTAGGATTAAATGGACAATTTTCTCAGTGGAAGGGAGTGGGCAGTGAAGTGCCTCAGGGATCTGTATTGGGACCCTTACTTTTCAATATATTTATAAATGATCTGGAAAGATATACGACGAGTGAGATAATCAAATTTGCAGATGATACAAAATTGTTCAGAATAGTTAAATCACAAGCAGATGGTGATAAATTGCAGGAAGACCTTGTGAGACTGGAAAATTGGGCATCCAAATGGCAGATGAAATTTAATGTGGATAAGTGCAAGGTGATGCATATAGGGAAAAATAACCCATGCTATAGTTACACAATGTTAGGTTCCATATTAGGTGCTACAACCCAAGAAAGAGATCTAGGCATCATAGTGGATAACACATTGAAATCGTCAGTTCAGTGTGCTGCGGCAGTCAAAAAAGCAAACAGAAGTTTGGGAATTATTAGAAAGGGAATGGTGAATAAAACGGAAAATGTCATAATGCCTCTGTATTGCTCTATGATGAGACCGCACCTTGAATACTGTATACACTTCTGGTCGCCGAATATCAAAAAAGATATAATTGCGATGGAGAAGGTAAGAGAAGGGCTACCAAAATGATAAGGGGAATGGAACAGCTCCCCTATGAGGAAAGACTAAAGAGGTTAGGACTTTTCAGCTTGGAGAAGAGACGGCTGAGGGGGGATATGATAGAGGTGTTTAAAATCATGAGAGGTCTAGAATGGGTAGATGTGAATCGGTTATAGAAAGACTAGGGGGCACTCCATGAAGTTAGCATGTGCCACATTTAAAACTAATCGGAGAAAGTTCTTTTTCACTCAACGCACAATTAAACTCTGGAGTTTGTTGCCAGAGGATGTGGTTAGTGCAGTTAGTATAGCTGTGTTTAAAACAGGATTGGGTAAGTTCTTGGAGGAGAAGTCCATTACCTGCTATTAATTGAGTTGACTTAGAAAATAGCCACTGCTATTACTAGCAATGGTAACATGGAATAGACTTAGTTTTTGGGTACTTGCCAGGTTCTTATGGCCTGGATTGGCCACTGTTGGAAACAAGATGCTGGGCTTGATGGACCCTTGGTCTGACCCAGTATGGCATGTTCTTATGTTCTTATGACATGGACCCGAATAGAGCAGGGATAGCTTATATTCCCTTGTGTAATGTTTACCGGACACAGGATTGGCCCACAACTGGCATCACTCACCTCCAGGCAGGTCCCAGATCCCCAGTGTGGCATGAATGCTGCCAGCAGACACAGACTGCCCAGTTCTGAGGTGAAGTGCCTATGAAACATGCATGCACCATCTCTACATTTCTAGGCCCTGCAGCTGTAGGCACCTTCTAATGATGTCAGCACCTGCCACTACTTAACCCTAGCTCTCACTGCAATCACCACCTCAGCAAGAGGTCCCTTCTGGTCTTGAGCAGTGCATGTTGCTCCTGCGCACCAGTTTCTGCCTTGCACCCTGAGTCTAGCCTTGCCTCATCCAGCCATCTAACCTTGCCTCGTCCAGCCATCCAGCCTTGCCTCGTCCTTGTTCTGTACCCTTCCAGTTCTTCTCACTGCTCATCTGGATCTGACCTCTGCTATGGACGTTGACTACAATTGTTGATGTTGACTCTTGCCTGGACCATGAATGCTCTTGCCTGCCACCTGGACCTGACCTTTGCTATGCACCCTGACTTCGACCTGCCTGCTCTGACCTTGGCCAGACTCCAGGCTCTCTCTTTCACCACCCTCGGGACCCACCTAAGTCCTGCTGGATCCTCGAATCACCTAAGCCTTCACCTAAACCTGCGAGGAATGGGGCTGGTTTAGGTGAAGCTCCAGCTTGTCCCAGTCCAGGGTGTATTTGCCAGCTATTGGCAGAGGCCTAATAGGTTCGCTTACTAGACTGCATCAACCTTGCCATAGCACAAGGGCTCACAATCCTTGATTGGTCAGGGAGAACACCAACCTCCTTCCCTCCATGAACCCTGTCCTCTAAAATTTTCCCTCTGCGATGGAATAAATAAAGCACTGAACAGTCTCACCCACTCTCCGATAAATCCAAACTCTTAACTTTATTTCTGGTTGTAATCCAGCCACTATACACAGGAATAGAATAGGGTAGGAAACTTCAGCGCTGAATACTCAAAATTCATGGGATACTAACAAAGAGTAAATCTTTCCTCACAATATACCATTTGATACCCCTAAGGTAAAGAGTACCAATTCCTCAGCCTTCGCTTGAACAGAAATTAGATCTTCCTACTCCCCTTACTAAACATTTTATTGGAAAATATGGATTATATTTCTTATAGTTCCCCCAAATTCTCCCACTTTTCGGTACACATCTTTTCACATTGGAACTCTCTCCAAACATATATAACAGGTACATCTTCCCTTCAAATACCAGACCCACGTCTATTGCAGACCTGAAAAGTTTAGTCTTAGTGTCTACTCATGACTAGCAAGTCACAACTTTCCACTCAGGTTTTTCCACTTCTCCCATCCAGCAACGTGTAGATCTCCCTGAGGTCCTCCACATCATGGACCTTCATGAGGGATTCCTCATATCAGAAAGCAGAGTTGCTTACCTGTAACAGGTGTTCTCACAGGACAGCAGGATGTTAGTCCTCACATGAGGGTGATATCATCTGATGGAGCCAATCACGGAATACTTTTGACAAAGTTTCTAGAACTTTGACTGGCACCTACTGGGCATGCTCAGCATGGCACTAACCCTGCATCCAGCAGGAGTCTCCCTTCAGTCTTATGTATAGTAAAAAAGAGCGTACCCAACTCCGCGAGGTGGCAGGTGGGTTTCGTGAGGACTAACATCCTGCTGTCCTGTGAGAACACCTGTTACAGGTAAGCAACTCTGCTTTCTCACAGGACAAGCAGGATGGTAGTCCTCACATGTGGGTGAACAACAAGCTGAGGATGCACGCACATGTACCGAAAACAACCAAAGACGTGCAACAGGCACAACAACAGGGGTGATTCTTTGGTATACGGGCAGCCTGAATATCCCAGCGGGTGTAGAAGGAAGTTGGATATTACGCTGAAAATAGATTGCGTAGAACAGACTGGCCAAAGATAGAATCTTGTGTATCAGCCTTGTCTATGCAATAGTGTGCTGCAAAGATATGATGAGAACTCCAGGTTGCAGCCTTACAGATATCAACGAGAGGTACAGAACGAAGGTGTGCAACAGACGTTGCCATTGCCCTAATGGAGTGTGCTTTAACTCGTTCCTGAAGTGGAAGGCCTGCCTGCTGATAGCAGAAGGAGATACAGTCTGCTAACCAGGAGGACAGGGTCTGCTTTCTAACAGGGATTCCCAGCTTAAGCTTATCAAAGGACAGAAAAAGCTGGGTGGATTTCCTGTGTCCTGCAGTGCGTTCCAAATAAAAGGCAAGTGCACGTTTACAGTACAAGGAATGCAGAGCCTGCTCAGCGGGAAGTGAGTGGGGCTTTGGAAAGAAAGTAGGCAGCACTATGGATTGATTTAAATGAAATTCAGATACTACTTTCGGTAGAAATTTAGGATGAGTGCGAAGGACCACCCGATCATGAAGAAATTTCATGTAAGGGGGGTATGTAACCAGCACCTGTAGCTCACTGATCCTGCGAGCAGATGTTAATGCCAGAAGGAAAAGGACCTTCCAAGTGATATGTTTCAGTTCGCAAGAATGCAGAGGCTCAAACGGAGTTTTCATGAGCTGCGCTAAAACCACATTAAGGTCCCAAGATGGGGCCAGTGGACGGAGAAGAGGCTTCAGGTGAAGCAAGCCTTTCATAAAGTGCACTACCAGAGGCTGTGTTGAGATAGAGACATCCCCGTACCTCCATGGAATGCGGCAACTGCACTGACATGCCCTCTAATGGATGAGGTTTGTAAACCCGACTCTGAGAGATGCCAGAGGTAGTCTAAAAACTGATTCGTGGGGCAAGAAAAAGGATCTAACTCCTTTGAAGTACACCACAAGGAAAATCTTTTCCATTTCGAATGATAAGACCTTCTAGTAGAAGGCTTTCGTGAAGCCACCAGGACCTGAAATACAGATTCCGAAAGATTGAGAGGCTGTAGGATCAACCTTTCAACATCCAAGCTGTCAGTGACAAGGCCTGAAGGTTGGGGTGGCGCAATTGGCCATGCCTCTGAGATATGAGGGACGGGACCGAGCCCAGAGGAATCTATGGACAAAGAGAGAGATCCCGAAGGATAGGAAACCAAGCTTGATGTGGCCAGTAGGGAGCTATGAGAATCATTAGACCCTTGTCCATGCGTAGCTTCACCTGAGTCTTGCTGATGAGAGGAAGTGGTGGATAGGCATAAAGGAGACCTTCCCTCCAGGAGAGGACAAATGCGTCTCGAGGTGGAACATTGCGACTTCGATGTAGAGAGCAGAAGTTGTCCACCTTGCGATTCTGCAGAGACACGAATAGGTTGATGGTCGGGTGCCCCCACTTCTGAAATATTCTGTCCGCAACTATAGGGTTGAGGGACCACTCGTAGGGCTGGAATTCCCGACTGAGATTGTCCGCTAGAACATTGTCCACACCTGCCAGGTAGGTCGCTCTGAGAAGCATGGCCTGAGATAGAGCAAAAGCCCAAATCTGTGCTACCTCCTGACAAAGGAGGTAGGATCCGGTTCCTCCCTGTTTGTTGATGTACCACATTGCTACCTGGTTGTCGGTCTGGATCAGGATTGTTTTGTTGGATAAACAATCTCGAATCGCAGCAAGAGCATATCTGATCGCTCGGATTTCCAGAAAATTTATTTGATTTATTTATTTTTTATTTTTATATACCGATGTTCCTGTATAGAATACATATCGCACCGGTTTACAGAGAACTGAACTGTCGCCCCCGGAGGCAGATACATGGAACAGGATTGATACTATCTTATGTTAAAACTAGACTAACAGTGAACAAATGAGAAGCAATTTAAAACAGGTTTGCTTAAAGAGATTGGAACCAATTAAAACATATTTACAATGTCCTATTTACAGTGGTATAGGTGGAGGGAGGACTGTGCAGTACCATTCCTCGGATCTTATCCCGATGTTGATGTTGTGATTCCTCTACCAACCAGGTTCCCTGAGTTTGTAGGTGGATGACATGTGCTCCCCACCCTAGAGTGGAAGCATCGGTTGTCAATACTATTTGAGGTTCTGGAGTTTGAAAGGGTAGACCTTGAAGTAGATGGGACTCCAAGATCCACCATGCCAGTGAGAGACAAAGTCACCAGTTGATGTGGACAATATTGGACATTGAATGATGTGCTTGTGACCACTGAGACTTTAATGTCCACTGAGTTACTCGCATGGCTAGATGAGCCTTAGGGATAACATGGACGGAGGATGCCATATGCCCCAGCAAGACCAGTAGATGACGAGCCGTCGTGGTTTGATGAGATCTTATGTTCCATGCCAACAACGCCAGTGTGTGAGCTCGGTCCTTGGGAAGAAAAACTCTTGCTTGGATCTTGTCGAGATCCGCTCCGATAAAGGAGAGAAACTGAGATGGAATGAGGTGAGATTTCTGGTAATTGATTAGAAATCCCAATGAGAGTAGTAGCCGCACTGTAAGGGGGAGGGAGTGAAAAACTCTTTCCAATGACTGAGCTCTCAGCAACCAGTCATCCAGGTAAGGATAGACATGAGTGCCCAGTTTTCTTAAGTATGCAGCTACTACTGCTAGGCACTTCGTGAAAACCCGAGGGGCTGACGATAGGCCGAATGGAAGGACCTTGTACTGGAAATGTTGGTTTCCGACAAGGAAGCAAAGGTATTTCCTGTGAGATGGGGTAATTGCGATGTGCTTGTACGCATCTTTTAGGTCTAGAGAGCAAAGCCAATCCCCCTGTTGAAGAAGGGGAAGCAAAGAGCCCAAGGTTACCATCCGAAACTTCTCTTTCCGAAGATGCTTGTTTAAGGCCCGTAGGTCTAATATCGGGCTTACCCCTCCCGTCTTTTTTGGGATTAAAAAGTATCAGGAGTAGAATCCGTGTCCTCTTTGGGCAAGAGGAACCGGTTCTATGGCATTTGCTTGCAGCAGGGAGGATACCTCCTGCTGCAGTTGGTGACAGTTGTCGGAAGTGGGCCATCCCGACCAAGGTGGAGTATCCAACGGAATGGAGAGGAAATTTAGATGGTAGCCTTGAGCGACAACTGCTTGCACCCAGCGGTCGGTGGTGATGTTTAGCCACTTGGTGGAGAAGTGGCATAGATGGCCGCCTACAGGTAGATTGGGTAGCAAAGGATGGTCTTCGCTCTGAAGTCAAAACCCCACTGTAGGAGCAGGTTGGGAAGGCGCTTGAGCTTTCTGAGCTCAAGGCTGGCGCGGTGTAGACTTCTGGAAGGTCCGGGCCGGGCGAGCCCGAGACACCGGTGGATAATATTTATGGGTCCTGTAAGATGTCCGTTTAGTATCACGCCGGAATTGTCATTTGGATGGAGTGGAAAGATCTGCCTGGGCCGCCGAAAGCTGTCGAAGCTTTTCGCTATGGTCCTTCAACTGGGCTACCATCTCTTGGATTTTATCTCCAAACAGGTTATCCCCTGTGCATGGAAGGTCAGCCAAACGGTCCTGTACTTCAGGACGGAAATCAGAGGACTTCAGCCAAGTCCAATGGCGGGCACTGATGCCCGCCGCAGACAAATGGGATGCTGTGTCAAAGACATCATATGCTGAGCGGACTTCATGTTTTCCCGCGTCAAATCCCTTCTTTAGTATGGAATTCAGCTGGTCTTGAAGCTGTTCTGGAAGGGACTGTCCGAAATCCTGTAGCTGTTTAAACAGGTTACGGTTGTACTGCGTCATATATAATTGATATGACACAATACGGGAGATAAGCATGGCCCCGTGAAACACCTAGCGGCCTAAAGCGTCGAGAAATTTCTGCTCCTTTCCAGGTGGTGCCAAGGAATGGGACTTTGGACGCTTGGCCTTCTTTTGGGCGGACTCCACCACCACCGACTGATGAGTTAACTGCATCTTCTGAAACCCCAGGGAAGGCTGGAACAGGTAAATAGCATCCGTGTTACGGTTCACTGGGGGAACCGACCCAGGATGCTCCCAGTTGCACTGCATCAGATCCTGCAGCACCTCATGAACCGGAACGGACATGATTTCCTTTGGAGGATCCAGGAATTGCAACACCTCCAGCATTTTATGCCTGGAATCCTCTTCCGTCTGTAGTTGGAACGGGATAGTCTCTGCCATCTCCTTTATAAAACTAATAAAAGAGAGATCTTCTGGCGGAGACTTGCGCCTTTCATCTGGAGGAGACTGTTCTGATGGAACTTCTGTTGAATCCTGGGAATCTGTTGAATCATCCATCCAGGGATCATAGGGTTGATCTCCTGCATCCCTCGGTGGTCCAAGTAGGTGTTCTTCAGCCCGAGCGTGAAGTTTGAGTGGAATCGGTGCTGGCATCGATGGACCTGGTCTCTCATTGAAAAATCAAGATCTGGCACCAGTACCGGATGCACGGGCACCGATGGCATCGGAGACTTAATCGATGGCCTCGATGGTGGAAGACCCGACGGTCCCAGAACAGGTTCCATCATCGACATGTCATCTTCTCCCAATGAAAGCAGGATGGGTGTCAATGGAATCATCGGTAACGGCGATTTTCTCGGTGCTCCCGGCAGGGAACCGATGAGTAGATCCAGCTTGTCCAGGAGAGGCAGCAGCACCAGAAGCATCGGTGCCAGTTCCCGCACAGGGACCGGTGCTGGCATCTGTGGTCGCGGGAGGCCTTGGATAGCCTGGACCACAGCCTCTTGCACCATCCGGTGCAATTCCTCTCGGAGCGCTGGGGTGGTGAGCCCTAGGTCCGGAGTGGGAAGCACTATGGGCAGTACCGGAGGGTCCACCAGTCCCGGTGGAGTCTCTGTAGCCCCTTCCACTGAAGGCATGGAACGCCTCAGTGCATCCGGCTTCGAGGGCGCGGGACGCTCCTCGGCCCGGGTCTTCTTCATCGGTGGTTCAGACGATGGCTCCACTGACGAAGCGGAAGGCACCAGTCTTCGATGTTTGTGTCAGTGCTTCTCTCTGCACTCCCCTTTTCCTGACTCCAGCATCGACGACATAGACAGCGATCGGGAGTCTTCGGCCTCAGATCGACGTCGATGCTTCGGCAATTGAGTCGATGGTGCCTGTGGAGACCGGTGATGGAATAATAATGCCATCTTTTCTAACCGTGCCTTACGGCCCTTCAGGGTCATTTGGGCACAGTCGGTACATGTCTCCACATCGTGTGACAGTCCGAGACATAAAACACAGACCAGATGAGGGTCCGTGATTGACACAGTTCTCGGACAGTTAGGGCATTGACGAAAACCCGTCGCCATCGTGGCCGTCGAAAAATTTAGGCCAGTCGCGGTCGGCGCCGACAAGGTCTACAGAGGTTCCCACCGGGAACCGACCGAAAAATGGTGGTAAACTTACCGGACGACTCGGAATTCGACGGCGCAAAAGAGAGACCCCCTAGAGGGTATAAACTTTTGCAAGTTTTGAAAATAATTTCCTGAGGAAAATTTCCAGTCAGGAACTGTGAAGAGCTCCAAAAATCCGCGTGGCTATAGCTGCGTGGAAAAAAAAGAGACTGAAGGGCACTAACCCTGGATGCAGGGTTAGTGCCATGCTGGGCATGCCCAGTAGGTGCCAGTCAAAGTTCTAGAAACTTTGTCAAAAGTATTCCGTGATTGGCTCTTTCAGATGATGTCACCCTCATGTGAGGACTACCATCCTGCTTGTCCTGTGAGAACTCCTTCTTCCTCCTGGCCATTTCCTTGAGGGGAAAACATGCCCCTTTTCCTCAACATTTCCTCAAGCGGAGGAAAATCTTCCACTCAACAGCCTTGGGCCTCTTACCTTGAGGGAAAAATCCCCTGCATTGCCCCACTCCATACTGGGATGGTCCATGGGCCAACCAGCCTGCAGGCTGGCTACTTCAGGCCACTACATCCTGGAGGTCCCTCTTGCTCAGACTCCAACCTAGTAAAGGGCAAACTCCTGACCAATTCCTCCCAAATTTATGCCTCCCACAGATAACAGTTTCCACCAGTCACCTAAACCCACAATCTTAAAGGGACCCTCCCTACAATAAATGCCATCCTGTGGTCATTCAGTGGTATTACACACTGAAAACAGTTAAAACATTTTAGATGAACTTTAATCAAATGAGAATCTCAGGGTCTCTCCCATTCAAAATATCTTGCACAACTTGAACGGAGACAAAGTGAGCACAAATTTTGGGGTTTCGCCACAATTGCATTGATGTATTTTACCGTAGCAACATTTTGAAATAGAATTAAAACTAATCTGAATATGGTGATAATACTTAATATATTGTAAAGCATCACATTGGAAAATAATTTATAAAGGGAATTAGAAAAGGTTCCTTGTAAATGTAATCTTACAAAAGAATTACCAGCCTTTTAGCTGTTGTTGAATTAATTCATTTAAAACGTATGGTGAAGAAGATAGTAATAGCCAGCCCTATCAAAAAATGTCAGAAATGTTTTTTATGCCAGTTTTCTTTTAAAGAAGTGGATATTTTCCAGTTCTATTTATCTCCTCTGTCCAGGCAGCTAGATTTTCAGCTTCCAAATTATAAAAACAGCATAACAGGTCCTCTGTGAGGATTTAAAACCTTGGAACTTAACAGAACTGTTCCATAAACTTAAAGGAAAGAAGGCAATGTCTTAATTTAAAAAAAAATATATTTTATAAAATAGAAATTAATTCAGTTTACCTGATAGTAACTTCGAACTGCATTGCAGAAGGCCTCATCTGCCACAATTTGAGTCTCCCCATTCAGGAAAGACTGGAAACGTTCCTTTATCATCTGTAATTGTTGCTTATTGAGCTAAAGGTTTAAAAGATAACAATAATTAGCATCGCAGAAGAATAAATACATTTATTTCATCAAAATTCAAAAATTATTTTAAGACAAAACACTTATATTTTTGGACCAGCTTTTATTGCACAGAAAGTCCACCACATATAGCAGACCCATGGCAAATAGCACATAGAAATAAAAAAAAATTATATTAAAAGTACTTTGACATTTGCGAGCAATGCTCACACACACAGGCAAGCATATCAGATTTTATGGATCTGTTCTCCATTGCTGAATTTTCTGTGTCTCATGTTTTAAATAAGTACATTTTTCTTTTATTTTCAACATGGATTAAAAATAAAACCTGTCCCAGTCAAAATACAAGAGCAGTAGTGTTCAGTCTTTGACCTTAAGTCACATTCAGATGTCCCCTTCCATTTCAAACACAAATTCTGAGAATTAGTGCTATTTGAAGTCCATAATGATTTACAAATTGTGAGTTGCAAAAAAATATTGCAGAGGCTCCTAAATCACCAGCTGAATAGTGCTGCATTTGGTCATAGGGAGGACATTTTTCTAAGGCATTTCTGTGGGTAAAACAATGCTTTGCTTGCAGAAATGTCATTTTACAAAATCGCCTGCCCAATATACAGGTAAACTTGCGTGCATATTGCCAGTTAGAGTAAAGGTATTCTCAGAGACACAGTTTCAAAAGCTTGCACACAAATTTTCCGGTGCACATAATAGCAGGCAGGCATAATTGTGTGCAAGTGAATTGGGTGGGATCATTTTCGAAGCACACAAATCCACTTTGATAACTGGTGTAACACATATTCATTTTTTGCCACCTAATTTAGATGGGCTGTTAAAAAAAATACCCCACAGATTTTCCTCAGTAAGCAGAGGATTTCTGAAATGTATGACCATATGGCTGTGATTTCAGCCAAGGACAGATGACAAATGTTATTTCATATTAAAAGTAATTTTAAACTTTTTCACACCATAAAGCTGCAAAGTGTTAAAGAGTAGGCAGTAAGGGAGAGATTTAAGAAGCAGATAGTGTTTTCTTGCCCATCGGAAGATGGGTCCCTAAATCTAGTCCTTGAGCGCCCCAAACTAATCTAGTTTTCATGATTTTCACATTGAATATGTACAAACTATTGTATGCAAATACCTTGTGTGCAGTTTTGGTCACCCCATCTCAAGATAGGCATAGCAGATATAGAAAAGGGACAGAGAAAGGCAACAAAAATAATAAAGGGGATGGAAAAGCTCCCTTATGGAGAAAGCATAAACAGATTAGGGCTCTTTAGCTTGGAAGAGATATCACTAAAAGGTGAAATGATTGAAACTTATAAAATCATGAGTGGAGTGGATCGGGTAAATAGGGAATGTTTTTTTAACCTTTTTTTTTTTTTTTTTAATTTTTATTGAATTTTCAAAATACATTGAAGTTCCAAAATAAAGACACCAGATAATAATATACATATATATCCAAAAGAAATAAAACTGTCTTAAGTTATCTTCATCATTCATAATGCAAAGTAAAGTAGAGACACACATTACATTCCTACTGGAGCAGTTCTTTACAGAAATATATTACAGGAAAAGACTGTTATACCTTCATCTTTTCACATATTCCCTTTCTATGGGGGCTTTTTAGGAGTGTGAATCCAAGTAATCCCTAAGTTGTTCAGGTTGATTAAAAATATATTGAGAATCTTGGAACATAATTATACAACAGCAGGGGTATCTCAATATAAATCTAGCTCCTCTCTGTATCACTTCTGATCTCATTGTGATAAACATTTTACGCCGTATTTGAGTAGGACGAGCAATATCCGGGAATATTATTATCTTTTGGCCATAAAACAATTTATCTTGGTTTCTAAAAAATAATCTTAAAATTGAATCTCTTTCCATTAGGAAAACAAACTGAACAAATAAAGTTACACTAGATGTAATACTCATCTCAAATGATTTTTCAAGTATTTCAGTTAAATTCAAATCTGGATTTATTACCGGTTCTTCGTTTGTATTATGTGCCCTATCTCCGCTTTGATTCAAAGGAAGATAATATATCCTTGATATAGCTGGGATAGCAGAATCTGAAAAATTCAACACATTTTTAAGATAACTTTGAAACAAATCCTTAGGAGAGATTAAATTTAACTTTGGAAAATTAAGAAGCCTTAAATTCTGACCTCTAATCTGATTTTCAATATTTTCTATTCTATCTACACAAAGTTTCTCAGATCTTATCAAGTTTATTTGTACCTCATTATTATGTTCTAACTTCTCTTCAACTGTTTTAAGATTTTTTTCCAATTTCTCCACCTTTTGTCCTACTACATGGTTCTGATGTAAAACCTCCTGTATTCTATGAGACAAGGCATTAATTGATTTCTGCATCTGGATAATCATACCCCCAATTTCTCCTAACAAAACTTCTTTGGGAGTTATTACCTGAATTACATCATCTCCCTCCCCCATAGTTACCTCCATATCTAATACAGAATTATCCCCTATTTCCAATACCTTGGAACCCTCTAAAATTGGGTTCTCTGGAGCATCAGATAAATTATCTGAACTCCTCTGGTAACTGGGATTAGGGCTTACAAAAGATTGTTCCACAACTGAATCAACATTTCTGACAGATGGTGGTTCCGATCTCATTGGGGCCCCTGGACTTAATGAAGTTTCAAAAGGCCGGGGGTATAATTCCTGCTCCAAATTTAAACCCCCTGCGGCCATCCTTGGGGTAATTGATGAAGGCCTTCTGAAGCTTTCCTCTATTTTCGTTTGATGTAATCCAGAAACTGGTGTCGAAGTGATATCTTTAACCCGAGCTTTCCTTTTAGTGTGTGGCATTATAAGAAAAGCTTTTCCCAATTAAGGAAAGTTCCAAAGCCAACAGTACAGAAATCTTGGTTAATATGTGTCTGTGACCACTGCAGATTATATTATAAGCAAAATATATCAGGTATTACATCCGCTTATTTCCCAATGTGCTTCTCAGACCTTTTCCGGCCTGCTCCGGACTAAGCCGGACAAAGCCGCGTGCCCCTTTGTGGGGCACGCGTGGGGTAGCCTTTGTCGTGGGGTAGCCCCTCCCACGGTCGAATTCAGCCAATAAAACAGCAGGAAATGTTAAAGAGCTCATCGGGTATAGCAGGAAACTGATGGCAGCGGCGGCGGCGTGCCGCAATAAGAGTTCTTATGTAGTGTGGGGTAGCCCCGCCCATGGTCGAATTCAGCCAATAAAACAGCAGGAAATGTTAAAGAGCTCACCGGGTATAGCAGGAAACTGATGGCAGCGGCCGGTTTTTTAACCTTTTAAACAACTCTAGGACTGAGGACATTCAATGAAACTAGCAATTAGCAGATTTAAAATAAATCGTAGAAAGTATTTTTTTATTCAGGGCACATTCAAGCTGTGGAATCTTTGCCAGAGGATGTGGTCAAGTCAACTAACACAATGGGATTCAAAAAAGGACTGGACAAGTTCCTGAAGGAAAAGTCCATAAACAGTTAATAGCCAGGTAGACTTGGGAGAGCCAGTGCTTATCCCTGAGAGTGAGATACAAGAAATAGATCAACTATTGAAGATCTGATGAGTACTTGTGACCCGGACTGGCCACTGTCAGAGACTGAATGCTGGGCTCAATGAACCTTGGTGTGACCCAGAATGGCATTTATGTTCTTATATTTATCATGAAAATTTTGAAAGCCAGACTGGTTTGAGGTCCTCTGGGACCAAATTTGGAAACCTCTATATTAGAATCCAAGAAAGAGTCCTCAACTCCCAACCTCCACAACTGCAAACCATGGTTTTCAGGGTAACCAAACTATGTAATTGACCTTGTTCTCAGAGCATATATGTGAAAGTACATCTGATGAATATTTATTTTGGATATCCTGCAAGCCAGACTCAGTTGACAACCCTTGATAAGAACTCCTCTTTGTTCCCCTGACTCCCAACCCCTGAGACAACTTTGCCTTATCTCTCACCCAAACTTATAAAATGTGTAGACTGCTAAAGCACCTGTATTCTGTGAACAAGGATGGGAAAAAAAGTCAGGCCACCAAGGCTTTTTTTCTTATGTTTGATTTATAAAACAACATCGTCGCCTGATCCATCAATTTTATTGAAAGGCTTAAGGCCATTCTATTTTTTCTCTCTTACAAAGTCCCCTGCAGGCTGCATATCACTTTAAATGGTTCTCCTAGCTGACAGTCTTATTTGCTGGAGTGCTTAAGATGAGAGAGCTGTAAAGTACTTCATCCACGCCCCCTTTTATGAGATATGTTGAAGAAAACAAATAGACTTCTGATCCTAAAAGTATGCAATATGTTTTCTCAGCATTCCCCTAACTTCTGGCCACTCTCGCCAGAGCTGTAACCAGGCAATTTGGTACCTATGGCCAAGTGAAAAACTGCTCCCTCACCATTACACAACACATGACACCATGAGCTGGGAGACTCTGTTCAATGTTTGTACAGTAATGTCGATGGCCAGTGCAAGGGTATTAGGTGCCCTAGGAAAACTTTACAGCCTTGCACCTCCCCCCCACCCCCACCCCATTACACCCTCCTCACATACAATTAAAAATTATGCATTTATAATAACAGATTTTATATGAAAAAGAACATTCAAAGCACAGTCTTCTGAGGTAAAAATTATTACTTACAGAATGTATAGCAGAGTTGCTTACCTGTAACAGGTGTTCTCCCAGGTCAGCAGGATGTTAGTCCTCACAGATGGGTGACATCATCAGATGGAGCCCTGTCATGGAACATGTTTGTCAAAGTTTCTAGAACTTTGACTGGGACACTGAGCATGTCCCAGCATGCCACTAACCCTGTGGCCACACGGGGTCCCCCTTCAGTCTTGTTTTAAAGCAAAAAGTAAGAGCGAAAAATAAAATAATAAAACATAGGCGAACCCAACTCCGTGGGGTGGCGGGCGGGTTTCGTGAGGACTAACATCCTGCTGTCCTGGAAGAATACCTGTTACAGGTAAGCAACTCTACTTTCTCCCAGGACAAGCAGGATAGTAGTCCTCACACATGGGTGAATAGCGAGCTACAGGCTGCCTGAGAACATACTGAACCAACCAGCACCCAAAAATGTGCAACAGGCACAACAACAGGAGTGCTGTTGGTAATGAAGGGCAGCCTGAAATTCACAGTGGGCTGTAAGTAGGAAGAGTTGGGTTACTAAACTGGAAACAGATTATGCAGTACAGACTGGCCAAAAACGCTGTCCTGCCTGCCAGTTTTGTCCAGACAGTAATGAGCTGCGAAGGTATGGAGAGAACTCCAAGTTGCAGCCCTGCAGATGTCAGCAATGGGCACTGAACGGAAATGTGCTACTGATGTTGCCATGGCTCTAACTGAATGCCCTTTCACACATCCCTCTAGCGGTAGGCCTGCTTGCTGGTAGCAGAACACAAAATAGTCTGCCAACCAGGGGGACAGGGTCTACTTGCCCACCGCAACTCTGAGTCTATTTTTGTCAAAGGAGACAAAGAGTTGGGTGGATTGCCTATGGGCTGCAGTGCAGTCTAAATAAAAGGCGACCACACGTTTACAGTCCAAGGAGTGCAGAGCCCGCTCACCTGGGTGTGAGTGAGGCCTCAGGAAAAAAGGTGGGCAGTATTATGGATTGATTCAAATGGAAATCAGTCACTACCTTTGGCAAGAATTTAGGGTGAGTGCAGAGCACTATCTGGTCATGGAGAAATCTTGTATAAGGTGGGTATGTTACCACTGCCTATAGTTCACTGACTCTGCGAGCGAATGTTATGGCCACTAGGAAAATAACTTTCCAAGTGAGATGTCGTAACTCGCAGGGGCTCAAAGGGAGGCCGCATAACCTGTGCTAGCACAACATTGAGATCCCAGGCTGCAATTGGAGGATGTAGTGGAGGCTTCAGCTGTAGTAAGCCTCTCATAAAGCACCCTACAAGGGGTTGCGCCGAAATTGGAGCATCCCCTATTCCTTTATTGTAAGCGGCTATGGCACTGAGGACGTCTGGAGGCCAGACTCCGAGAGGTGCCAGAGGTAGTCCAGGAGCCTTGCCGTGGGTCAGGAGAAGGGATCTAGACCTTTAGATGTGTACCACAAGGAGAACCTCTTCCACTTTGTTCGGTAAGATTTCCGAGTAGAAGGCTTTCATGAAGCTACAAGGACCTGGGAGACATTAGTGGAAAGGTTAAGGGATTGTAAAATCAACCTTTCAATATCCAGGCTGTCAGAGACAGAGACTGGAGGTTCAGATAGCGTAATATGCCCAGGTTCTACATTATGAGTGTTGGTGCCATACCCAGGCGAAGAGGCTGCTGGACAGAGAGGTTGTGAAGAATGGGAAACCAGATCTGTCACGGCCAATACAGGGCTATGAGGATCATTGAGCCCCGGTCCTGACGTAACTTCACGAGAGTCTTGCTGATGAGTGGAATAGGAGGGTTTGCGTACAGCAGACCCGTGCTCCATGAGTTGGGCGAAGGCATCCATCGTTGGTGTCTTGTGGTTGCTTTGTAGAGAGCAGAATCGGTGCACTTTGCAGATGTGAAAGGACGCAAAGAGGTCGATGTCTGGCTGACCCCACTGATGGAAAATTCTGATCGCTACAGAGGGATCTAGGGACCATTCGTGGGGATGAAAGGTCCGGCTGAGACTGTCTGCCATCACATTCTTTGTGCCTGCCAGGTAGGTGGCTCGCAGTAGTATGGAATGTGACAGAGCCCAGGCCCAGACCTGTGCTGCCTCCTGGCAGAGCAGGTAAAAGCCTGTGCCTCCTTGCTTGTTTAGATACCACATGGCTACCTGGTTGTCTGTTTGAATTAGGACTACCTTGTTGGATAGGCAATCCTGGAATGGAAATAGGGCATACCGTATCGCCTGGTGTTCCAGAAAATTGATCTGGTGGTCCGCTTCTGCCTTGGTCCACACTCCCTCTGTTTGCAGTCCGCTGACATGGGCTCCTCAGCCTAGGTTGGAGGCATCCATGGTCAATGTTATTTGAGGTTCTGGTGGTTGGAAGGGTAGTTCTTTGCGTAAATTGGACTCCCGTGCCCACCAAGCCAGGTATTGTCGAAGCTGGCTGGGTATCTGGACGACCTCTGAGAGGTGTTGAGTAGCTTGGGACCACTGGGATTTCAGGGTCCATTGTGTCATTCTCATTGCAAGACGAGCCATTGGGGTGACGAGGACTGTGGATGCCATATGTCCCAGCAAGGTTAGGAGCAGACGAGCCGAGGTTATCTGACGACGTTGGATTGCCCTGATCATGTTGGATAGTGTCCTCGTGCAGTCCTTGGGGAGGAACCCTCTGGCCATGATGGTGTTTATTTATTTATTTATTTATTTTTATATACCGATGTTCCTGTAAAGTATACATATCACACCGGTTTACAAGGAAGAAACTGTCGCCTCGATGGCGGTTTACATTGAAACATTTAACAATTAACAATTAACAGCAACATGAAGGCGCAAAGAGGAATTTAGTGGAGCTTACAGTGAACAATCATGATTATATAAATATCAATGACGAAATCTTAAGGAACTTATGTACAGAAAGGGCTGGGGGACAACGACTATGCTGATAATGTCATTCTTCCTGCTCTTAGCTCTCTGGGAATGCTTGTGTGAAGAACCAAGTCTTAAGTTTCTTTTTGAAAGTACTATGGCAAGGTTCAAGTCGCAGGTCTGGGGGTATCGAGTTCCAGAGTGTAGGGCCCGCTGTCGATAGTGCGCGTTTCCTCAGGGAGGTTTTTGCCGGCTGGGTGATTAGCATGTTCTTGTATGCACTTCTAGTCGGTTTCTTGGAGGTGTGTAGCTGCAGTTGAAAAGTTAAGTTGAGAGGAGAGATGTTATGTAGGGCCTTGTGTATCATCATAATAGTTTTAAAGTGAATCCTGTATTTAATCGGAAGCCAATGGAGATGCTGGAGGATTGGGGTGATATGATCCCTTTTTTTGGCGTTTGTGAGTATTCTGGCCGTGGCGTTCAGGACCATCTGGAGTGGTTTGGTGGTGCAAGCGGGAAGGCCCAGAAGGAGAGAATTGCAGTAGTCCAGTTTCGGGAGTATGATTGATTGTAGCACCATGTGGAAGTCTCTGTAGAGTTTAGGTCTGCTCTGATGAAAGATAGCTGGTGTGACTGAGTCAGAAGGGATTTCAGGTAATTTATAAGAAACCCCAACCACTGGAGCAGCTGTATGGTAAGATGGAGGGAGTGGAGTGACCTTCTCTGGACGGATATGGGTAGACATGGACGCTGTCGTGTCTCAATTGTGCCACTACAACTTCCAGACACTTTGTGAATACTCGGGGTACTGAGGCAACGTCAAACAGTAGTACTCTGTACTTAAAGTGTTTGGTCCCACTACAAATCGCAGGTATTTGCGATGAGGAGCAAAGATTGCTATATGGGCGTAAGCATCCTGAAGATCTAGACAGCAGAGCTAATCTCCTTGCTGCAGAAGCAGGAGCATGGTGCCCAAGGAAACCATTCTGAACCATTCCTTGCAAAGGAATTTGTTTAAGGCCCGGAGGTCCATGATAAGATGTATGCCACCGGTTTTTTCGGGATTAGAAAGTATCGAAAGTAGAACCCTCTTCCTCACTGCGTCTGGGGAACTGGTTCTACGGCTCTGGACTGCAGTAGGGTAGAGAGCTCTGTCTCCAGAAATACTGTGTGATTGCTCAGGCTCCACGCCGGGATGGGCAAGGAGTCTGGGGGCACAGTAAGGAAACTGAGATGGTAACCGTGGGTTACAATAGACAGCACCCATCGGTCGGTGGTGACTGAGTGCCATTTGTTAGCAAAGTGGCACAGGCGGCCTCCCACCGGTAAACTGGTTAAGGGATACCCGGGAGGGTGACTTCTGCTCTCTAGACAGGAGTCAAAATCCCGCTGCAGGTCCAGTCTGTGGGGCTGGCTGTGTTCTAGGGGTTCTGTGCTGCCGGGGTTGGCCTCTATGAAATGGCTGGGCTGCCCGAGCACGGGATGCAGGAGGGTAATACCTGTGTGGCCTATATATTTGTTTCCTGGTATCCCTTCGCATGCCCCTTCGGGTTGAAGTAGAGGTATCTGAGGTGACCGTGGACAGTTGGCGCAGGGTTTCATGATAATCCTTGAACTGCGCCACTGCTTCTTGGATCTAGTCTCCAAACAAACTGTCTCCAGTGCAGGGGAGATCAGCCAATTTGTCCTGCACTTCTGGGCAGAGGTCAGAGGCTTTAAGCCAAGCCCAGCATCTGGCACTAAATTCTGGCTGCTGAGACTCTAGATGCAGTTTCAAAAGCATCGTAGGCTGCTCTGACCTCATGCTTTCCAGCCTCCAATCCTTTTTGCAGGATGGAGGTTAAGCCCTCTTGGAATTGTTCAGGCAGGGTCTCTGAGAATTCCTGGATTTGCTTCCAGAGATTCCTATTATATTGGGTCATGTAAAGCTGATAAGCCGCTATAAGAGCAGTTAGCACTGACCCTTGGAACACCCTGCGGCCTAAGGTGTCGAACACCTTTTGCTCCCTTCCTGGTGGAGCAGAGGAGTGAGGGCGGGACCTTTTGGTTTTCTTTTGAGCCGATTCTACTGCTACAGATTGGTGGGGCAATTGGCTTTTCTGAAAACCTGGGGTTTGCTGTACCAGGTATGTGGTGTCAGTCTTTCTATTAAATAGAGACATAGTTCCTGGGTGCTCCCAGAGGTGGTGTAAGAGATCTAAAAGAACCTCGTGCACAGGAATTGCCATTACCTCCTTTGGAGCATCCACAAATTCTAGGACTTCCAACATTTTGTGCCTGGCGTCCTCCTCCGTCTCCAATTGAAAAGGGATAGTTTCAGACATCTCCTTAATGAAAGTAGCGAAGAAAAGGTTTTCTGGAGGGAAACGGCGCCTTTCTTCCAGGGACGAAGGCTCAGAAAGAAGTTCCTCAGCAGCTTGAAAGGAGTGTTCGGATGAAGCATCATCCCATGGGTCATAGGGAGGCTCTTCTTCACCCATCGGACCTCCAGCTGGAGGAAGAAATCCAAACCCAAGAGGGCGGAAAGTTGTCGCCGATGGACAGTGAGGCACCGAAATAGGCGGCACCGGCATCGATGGCACCGGTGCCAATGATGGGTGTCAATGGATTGAGAGACCTGAGGATCCTGGCATTGGCTCCAGCATTGGTGGTTTTGGAGGAGATGGGCCTGCATCCTCTTCCTCTGAAGAAACCGGTATCGGTATTGGGATTGGCGGTTGGCTCAGTGGCAAGGTACCCGATGGAGCGGGTATCGATGGCAAGGCACAGATGAGGGTGTCTAAGCACTCGAGGAGTGGAGCCAACATCGAAGGCACTGGTTCCGGCAGAGGCATGGGAGCCGGAGCTGGTGACAACTGGAAGCCTCAAAGAGCATTCAGCACTGCCTCTTGGACCATCCGGTCCAATTCTTCCTGAAAGAGTGTCATGGATGGCACAGCATCTGGGGTAGTAGGCAGGCTAGGCTTCACCGGAGCGTCCACAGGGTTATGTGAAGGCTCAGTGCCTGGCACCTGTATCGGTGGGGAAAGCCTCAGGGTCCCGTTTCCAGAGGAGGACCGGGGCTCCTCTCCCCGGGCCCTCTTCGGAGGCGGCTCGGTGGAGACCAATGCCGCTCTGGTGTCGGTGCCGGTAGCAGACGGAGATTCCCATCGATGCCGATGTTTCCCTTGGTGCTCATCCCCGTCTATCTCCGGTGCAGAGGACGATGATGCAGATGTTTGAGAATGGGTCGACATCGGTGCTGGACGGTCACCCACTCCTTTGTCCTTACGAGGCGTTGATGGAGAGAGGTCTGAGGAAGATGGGTCCCCTCGACTCGGTGTGGCCTTACCTGAGGTCGATGGAGACATGCGCTTGGAGGCAAAGTGTTCTATCTTTTCTAGTCGGGCACGCTGGCATTTAGGGGTCATCTGCGTGCAATTTGGGCACTGGATGTCATGAGAGGCCCCGAGAGATAAGCACACAAACTTTGTGCGGGTCCGTTATGGACATAGTCCTCAGACACTCGGGGCACCTGCGGAAACCGGTCGCCATGTTGAAAAAGGTTTGCTGGCGCGCGGTCGGTGGCCATCAGGCATTGAAAAGTACACCGCCGGGAACTGAACGTGAATACGCAGTACTAACTTACTGACAATGGAGGAGTTCAGTGGGCGATGGGGGACCCTAGTAACAGGGGAAATAATGAAGAAAAACTTCGAGTTTTCCGTGAGGAAAAGTGTGAGAGAAATCTCACAGAGCTCCTAGACCCGCGGGGCAACTGCTGTGCAGAAAAAGAGAGACTGAAGGGGGACCCTGTGTGGCCACAGGGTTAGTGGCATGCTGGGCATGCTCACTGTGCCAGTCAAAGTTCTAGAAACTTTGACAAAAGTGTTCCGTGACAGGGCTCCATCTGATGATGTCACCCATCTGTGAGGACTACCATCCTGCTTGTCCTGGGAGAAAGCAAATGTTGCTTACCTGATGTAACAGGTGTTCTCACAGGACAGCAGGATGTTAGTCCTCACAAATGGGTGACATCGAGGATGGAGCCCAACCACGGAAAACTTCTGTCAAAGTTTCAGGAACTTTGACTGGCCCCTACTGGGCATGCCCAGCACGGCACTAACCCTGCAGCCAGCAGGGGTCTCCCTTCAGTCTTGTTTCAAAGCTACAGGCAGTGCCAAAAAATAAAATAAAAACGAACCCAACACCGCGGGGTGGCGGGCGGGTTTCGTGAGGACTAACATCCTGCTGTCCTGTGAGAACACCTGTTACATCAGGTAAGCAACATTTGCTTTCTCACAGGACAAGCAGGATGGTTGTCCTCACAAATGGGTGAGTACCGAGCTGAGGATGTCCTAACATGCACCAAAGGTACCCAACGGCGTGCAACAGGCACAACAACTGGGGTGGAATTTGGGAGAGGACATCCGCACCCTACCGGGAAGGTGGAAGGGTGTTGGTACATCATGTTGGAAAAAGGTTACGCAAGACAGATTGACCGAAGATGGAATCCTGTCTTCCAGCTTTGTCCAAACAATAGTGGGCTGCAAATGTATGGAGGGAACTCCAGGTTGCAGCCTTGCAGATGTCAGGAAGCGGCACCGATCGAAGGTGTGCTACTGAAGCCGCCATGGCCCTCACAGAGTGTGCTTTGACACGGTCTTGGAAAGGAATGCCAGCTTGCTGATAGCAGAAGGAGATGCAATCCGCCAACCAGGAGGAAAGAGCCTGCTTACCCACAGGTTGCCCTAACTTGTTAGGATGGAAAGAGACGAATAATTGAGTGCTCTTCCTGTGAGCAACTGTACGGTCTAGATAGAAAGCTAGAGCCCGTTTACAGTCTAGGGTATGCAGAGTCTGTTCCCCGGAGTTGGAGTGGGGCCTGGGAAAGAAGATAGGTAGTATGATGGATTGATTAATATGAAACTCCGAAACTACCTTAGGTAAAAATTTAGGGTGAGTGCGGAGTACCGCCCGGTCCTGCAGGAGTTTAGTGTAAGACGGATAGGTAACTAGGGCCTGTAATTCACTAACCCTGCGAGCTGAAGTGATAGCCAAAAGGAATAACACTTTCCATGTGAGATATTTTAAGTCACAGGAGTAAAGAGGTTCGAAAGGTGGTTTCATAAGGCGACCAAGAACCAGGTTAAGGTCCCAAGATGGGGCCGGAGGACGTAAAGGTGGCTTCAAATGGAGCAATCCTTTAAGAAAACGTGTAACAAGGGGTTGTACTGAAATAGGGACACCCCCGATACCTTTATGGAAGGCGGCTACCGCACTGACATGCATTCTAATGGAAGAGGTCTTTAGACCTGATTCTGATATATGCCAGAGATAGTCCAAGAATTTAGAAATTGGACAGGAAAGGGGATCAAGGGACTGAGAAGTGCACCATGATGTATACCTTTTCCATTTGTAGGAATAAGATTTCCTTGTGGAAGGCTTTCGTGAAGCGATCAGGACACGAGAAACTGAATCCGAAAGGTTAAATGGTTGAAGGACTAACCTTTCAACATCCATGCAGTCAGGGACAAGGCTTGGAGGTTGGGATGGAGGAGGCATCCGTCGTTTTGAGTGATCAGATGCGGGTCCTTTCCCAGAGGAATGTGCCTGCGGATGGAGAGATCCTGGAGTATGGGAAACCACACTTGGCGTGGCCAGTGCGGTGCTATCAGGATCATAGTTCCCCTGTCCTGACGCAGCTTCACGAGAGTCTTCGACAGAAGAGGAAGTGGAGGGAATGCATAGAGCAGACCAGTTGTCCACGTGAGGGAGAATGCATCCCTCAGCCGAGAGTGCTGGCTCCGAATGAGAGAGCAGTAATTGTCTACTTTGTGGTTCTGAGGGGACGCAAAGAGGTCTATGTGGGGATAACCCCATTTGTGAAACAGAGAGGTCGCTACCAAAGGGTCGAGTGACCACTCGTGTGGTTGGAAGACACAGCTCAGCTGGTCTGCCAATACATTGTCTACTCCCGGCAAGTAGGTGGCCCTGAGGTACATAGAGTGGGAGAGGGCTTCTGCCCAAATCTGCGCAGCTTCCTGACACAGAAGGAAGGAGCCTGTGCCTCCCTGCTTGTTTATGTACCACATGGCCACCTGGTTGTCCGTCTGAATTAAGATTGTGTGGTTTGATAGGCAATCTTGAAAGGTCCTGAGAGCATATCGGATTGCTCTCAGTTCCAGGAAATTTATCTGGTGTTTGGCTTCCTCTGGTGACCAAAACCCTTGAGTTTGTAAATTGTTTACATGGGCTCCCCAACCGATGTTGGAAGCGTCGGTGGTGAGGATTACTTGGGGATCTGGTGGAAGAAAAGGCAAGCCCTGTAGGAGGTTGGATTGATTTGTCCACCAGGCAAGAGACAGACGGAGTGCATTGGTGATGCGAACAATGGAGGACAGAGGCTGAACAGCTTGTGTCCATTGCAGTCTCAGAGTCCATTGCGTGATTCTCATGGCCAGACGGGCCATGGGAGTCACATAAACTGAGGAGGCCATGTGTCCCAGTAGAATGAGGAATTGGCGAGCTGTAGCTGTGGGTTGAGACTGCAGCTGGCGAGCTAGGGACACAAGGATTTGAACTCGTGGATGAGGAAGGAAGGCTTTTGCTTGTAAGGTGTCCAAGTCCGCCCCAATGAAGGATAAGGTCTGTGATGGGACTAAGTAGGATTTGTCGTAATTGACAAGAAACCCTAGAGAAAGCAGAGTTTGAATTGTTAGGGTCAGGGAGGACCGAGCTATCTGCTGGGTTGGGGCCCTGATTAACCAATCATCCAGGTAGGGGTAGACGTGGACACCTGCCTTCCTCAGAAAGGCTGCCACTACCACGAGGCATTTGGTAAAAACTCGTGGTGCGGATGCCAGGCCGAAAGGTAGCACTCGATATTGGTAGTGATTGCGGCCTACTATAAAACGCAGATATTTGCGATGAGATTGCGTGATCGCAATGTGGGTATATGCGTCTTTGAGGTCTAGAGAGCAGAGCCAATCCCCTCTTTGCAGCAGAGGGAGAAGCGAGCCCAGGGTTACCATCTTGAACTTCTCCCTGTAAAGGTACTTGTTGAGGGCCCGTAGGTCCAAGATGGGACCAAGTCCCCCTGACTTTTTTGGAATCAGGAAGTACCTGGAGTAGAACCCTAGTCCTTTTTGTAAGGGAGGAACGGGTTCTATAGCGTTTGACTGTAGGAGAAGAGAAACTTCCTGCTCTAAAAGAACAGAGTGATCGATGAGTCTCCACGCCTGCAGGGGTGGGAAGTCGGGAGGTAGAGTCATGAAGTTGAGATGGTAACCCTGTGCAATTATCACTAGTACCCACTGATCTGTGGTGATATGACACCACTTTTCTAGAAAGTGGCACAGCCGACCTCCTACTGGTATGGCTGGAAGAGGGGTTTGACAACTGCTCTCTAAATGGGAGTCAAAAACCCGTCGCAGGGCCAGGTTGTGGAGCTGGTGCGGGCTTTTGTTTACGAGACTGGCGAGGTTGAGTTTTATGGTAAGACCTCGCAGGCCTAGCCTTGGTTAGTGGGGGATAATACTTCCTTGGCCGGAAGAAAGACTTTTTGGAGTCTTTTCTAAACGGCTGTTTAGAAGGCAAGTCAGGAGGAATGGATGAGAGCTGTATAAGTGTCTCATGATGATCCTTTAGTTCAGCAACAATTTGTTGAATTTGCTCACCAAACAAGTTATCCCCTAGACAAGGCAAGTCAGAGAGCCTGTCCTGAACCTCCGGACGAAGGTCAGATGACTTGAGCCAAGCCCAGCGTCTAGCAGAGATAGCCGTAGCAGAAAGTCTAGTGGAAGCATCAAATATGTCATAAGATGTTCTTATTTCATGCTTCCCAGCTTCAAATCCTTTATTTAGTAGGGATTGAAGCTGTGGCTGGAACTCTTCTGGTAAGGCATCTGAGAACTCCTGCATTTGTTTAAGGATGACTCTATTATATTGAGTCATATACAGCTGATAAGAAGCTATCCTAGAAATCAGCATGGCTCCTTGGTATACCTTCCTACCTATACTATCTAGGAATTTGTTTTCCTTAGTAGGAGGTATGGAAGAATGTGGCTTTACTCGTTTAGCTTTCTTTTGAGCTGATTCTACCACAACAGAATGATGGTCCAATTGTGGTTTCTGAAAGCCAGGTGCTGACTGCACCAGGTAGGTAGAGTCAGCTTTTTTATTTACCGGAGCAACAGATCCAGGAGATTCCCAATTCTTTTTGAGAAGGTCTAGAAAACCTGATGAATTGGAATAGAGGTGATGACCTTAGGGGCATCCAGGAATTGGAGCAATTCCATCATCTGGTGCCTATCATCTTGTTCAGATTGAAGCTGGAAAGGGACCAACTCCGACATGTCCTTCACAAAGTTTATGAAAGAGAGTTCCTCAGGGGGAGAACGCTTTCTACTCTCCAGAGGAGAGGGTGGTGAAGGCAAATAATCAGTGTCAGTCGAGGTATCATCACCCCAAGTGTCATAAGGATCAGGTTGCTGACCCTTAGGACCATGAGCGGGCTGAATACCTGAAGGCCCCGGTTGAGGCTCCGAGAAACTCGAAGGAATCACTGGGGGCATCGAGAATGTCCTCGGTGGAATCAATGCCGGTATCGGTATCGATGCCGGTATCGAAGGAACCGGTGTCGGCATCGAGGGAATCGGTGTCGGCATCGGAATCCTCGGTGGAGCTGATGTGCGTATCGCCCCCGAGGAATGTATCGGTGGCGAGGGACGACAAGGCACCGATGGAACTACCCCCAAAGGGGGAATTCGATACGGTGTTTCTCCACCTGATGAGAATGCTGTCGGTGATCCGGGTATTGCAGGTGGAAGGGCATTCATGAGCGCTTCCATCCGGGCAAGCAGCGGCGCCAGTGCTGCTGGAATCGGATCGGTGACCAGTTCCACTTTCGGTGCCGGAGTCGGTGCCGGAGGAGTCTGGAACCGTAGTATCGCCTTGTCGATGGCCTCCTGGACCAGCCGGTCCAGTTCTGCCCGGAGACCTGGGGTAACAAGACCCGGCTCGACGGGAGAGGGAGGCTGAGGCTGAGCCGGAGGGACCACCGTCACCGGTGGAATCGCGGCTCCCAAACCCCGGAGGGGTGAAGGTTGCCTCGGTGTCTGCGAGACAGTAGTGGACGGTGCCACTTCTGGTTGAGACTTCTTTGGTGGAGGCTCGGACGGTACGGAGGTCGATGACATCGATTCCTCGACGGGCCGAGATTTATGACGTCGATGGCGATGTTTCTCCTTCCGATCCCCTCGATGATCAGGGGAAGGGACAGGAGTCGATGGCCGTGAAGTCGTCGATGGCGGACGGTCACCGGAGGGCTGTCGATGGCGATGAGACTTCGACGGTGCCGGTTCCGATGACGTCGATGCAATCGATGGCGTTGGGGTCCGAGCATGGAAGAGGAGTCCCATCTTTTCCATTCTGGCTTTGCAACCTTTTGGTGTCATTAGGGCACATTTGGTGCAAGTCAGGACATCATGCTCACTTCCTAAGCACAAAACACAGACTCTATGTGGGTCTGTGATTGACATAGTTCGGGTACAGTCCGGACATCGACGGAACCCCGACGCCATGGCCATAGGCCAAAAATTTAGCCGCGGGACTGTCGACTGCCAACGGGCCTCGAGGGCCAAACTCGACGGTAGTCGACCAAACGACGGCAAAAACTTACCGAAGTTCCGCGGATGAAAAAATTCGAAGAAGGGAGACCCCTGAGGGGCAAATTTTCTTCAGAAATTTTTAATTGAAGAATTCCTGTCAGGAACGTGGTTTAGAGCTCTTTGACCGCGTGGCTACTGCTGCGCAGAAAAAAGAAGACTGAAGGGAGACCCCTGCTGGCTGCAGGGTTAGTGCCGTGCTGGGCATGCCCAGTAGGGGCCAGTCAAAGTTCCTGAAACTTTGACAGAAGTTTTCCGTGGTTGGGCTCCATCCTCGATGTCACCCATTTGTGAGGACAACCATCCTGCTTGTCCTGTGAGAAATTATATTTACTTGCAGTGCTGAGGTGCCAACCAGAAAACCCTGCAAAAAAGCAAAGGATACTTGGAACCTATATAGTATTAGGTCTACTATAAGTCATCTTGGGCATGGGCATGACCCTCAGAAAGCCACTCAAACAGAAACAGCCCTACCTATGAAAGTTAATACTATAAATATTACACCAGGCCTAATAGTAATAGACCCCCTATTCAGAAAACAGAAAAATCCAAGCTGCTATAGATCCCTACATAGAAACTACACACTTACAGAATAACTCACTTCAGTCACACAAGCAAAACACAGATAGACCCTCAAATAAAGATACCATACAGTATATACAGAAATGTACAGACAAAAACTGAACTGGAAACCGCAACAAGCCAAATTCAGTATGCACTGCAACAATGTAAAAAACAGAAACATTACCATTCCTCATAAAACAAAATAAGTAGAACCTTACCAATAAAAAGAATAATTCAAAACAATGAATTAATAAAATAACATTCACTAATTAAAAACTCAAATAAAAATCTTCCAAACATCAATAAAATATTTCAAAACAGACATATCAAATAACATCCAACAATTAAAACAAGGATTTTAACAAATTCCTTGTTATCCATACCTTGAAACATGATTTCTAGATGCCCTGAAATTATCATGGATTAGCAGGCAGAGAGTAACTGGTGTAGTTGTGCACACACATGCTCCCTCTCACTCCCACAAAGGCTCTCTCTCTCTCACTGTCCCACACACAAGCACACATGTTCTCTCTCACTCTCCCATATACATGCTCTCTTATTCTCCCATGCACAAGCACACGTGTTCTCTCTCTCTCCCACATACATGCTCTCTTATTCTCCCATGCACAAGCACACATGTTCTCTCTCTCTCCCACATACATGCTTTCACTCACACACATGCTCTTACTTTCCCCACACAAACACACATGCTCTCTCACTTCCCCACACACACAAGCACACATACTTTCTCTCTCCCACACACAAGCAGACATGCTATCTCTCTCACTCTCCCACATACATGCTCTCACTCTCCCACATACATGCACACATGTTCTCTCTCACTTCCTCCTTGACTTAGCAGGCAGCAACAGTCTCTTCTTCAGTCCCCATGGCCAAGGAAATGACTTCCAGCCACGGGGCATTGGACTACTTCCAGCAGGGGGCGTTCCTCCTCCTCCTCTAAAGCAGCAAGGCCCCGCCAAAATTGACAACGTGATAAGCACTGCCTTAGTAAATAAAAAAGCAGCGAGGTCTCACCAGAATGAGCAGCATTGCCAGCGGGGCCGCACCGACCATGCCGTTGATTTCAACGGAGCCGTGCTGCTTTTTCTTTTGCTGAGGATCCGCCGGCCACACTGCTCGCCTTGGTGCCTTTTAGTAGCAGCGCCTATGGCCGTGGCCATATTGGCCACAGGCACGTTACGGCTCTGATGCTCACCAGTCAAAATATAAACAAGCATAGAAAAACAGAGGGAAAGCATAAACACTATACAGATATGGATATGATACAAACAGGTAATAAAATCATAAAATCTGTCTCTTAAGATCTTGCATAAAGCACTATACAGTGTCTCCCTCCTCATTCCTGTGAAGCAATATTTGAATGCATTGGGAATCAGTCACCATCCAAACAAATTGTAAGTAGATTAGGTAGGCTCCCCTTTCCCACTTTATCAATAAATTCTCCTCTCTAGAGCATGCCAGTTGCATACACATCTGATGAAAATAAACCAAATATTTCTTTTATAAAAATGAAAAAAAAAACCCAATGATTTATTTGTGGTGAGATTCATATTATGGTATTTAGCAACATTGGTATTTGCTAGTATGGGGTGTCTAAATTCTGCATTGTGCAGAAGCAGATCCAGGTCCTATGGGAGGGGGACATTATCCAGTTTTATTTAAGATAGCATTATGATCTTTCATCACTTCATTTGGTGATGTCAACCAAAATGACTATCATGGAGACAATTTACTGACTTTGTTCATATGTGAAGGAAGTGTAACATAAAGCTCAAAACACTGTAGAACAAAATGCAGTACATTGGGTACTACTATTTTGTAAATTTCTTTTTATATAGATTTATAATCAATGATGAGAGATTATTTTAGACCACATCAGATAAATCCCAACTGCAGGAGATCTAATAGACATAATAAAATCTTACAAAAATCTAAATACAGCAACCAAGCACAAGGAAGCCCATATTCAAAGTAAACAGATAAGGACCTTCATGTTAGTTTTTATTGTATTTTTCTAGGGAATTTATTAGTTTTTATTACAAGATCCAAAATGGGAGAAAACCAATCGAAAAAAAATGACTCCTCATTTCTCCAGGTAAGTACCAGATTATTTTGGTGTTCAAAAAACAGGGCATTAATTATCAAATCTCACACACACATCACAGCATAATCTGCATCTCTTCCCCACCCAGTGCAAATATCATCTTTCCTCCCTCCCCCCTCAACACAATTATCTCTACCCAACCCTCCCCCTTGAAACAAGCATCTTCCCTCTCATACCCTCTTAGGGCAATCATCTCCACGACCCCACAACAATCATCTCCCTTCCCTCCTACAGTAGTCCTACCCCTTTAGCTGCAGGCCAGCCAGCTGATTTTCCCCCCACAGCATGCACCTCCCTTCCCTCTAGGATTCTTTCTAGCATGCAGCTGACAGGAGTTAGGTGAGCTGTACTTACCTGCTGCTATGACCTCCACCTCCTCTGTGGGCTTCACACTACAGGCAATGCCAATGGGTTTCAAGAGATTGTGAGATCCTGTGCTTATAACTGCAAAGGGAATCCCACAGAGGAGGCTACGGCAGCAGCAAGAAGCGCTAATCGCTAATTCCTCCCATTGGCTGCAGGGTTTAAAGAAGGGGGCAAGAAAGTTCTATTTTACAATTTAAGTCAATGAAGTAACTGCTTTAACTTATATTTTTCCTTAAATGGTCTTCCTGCACAAATGTGCGTAAATATGTAAGGCAATAAAATGATTAAAAGTAAAAATGCATTACCTGACAAACACAGAAATGAGGGACAGTAGTGTTTGTTTTATTCTTTTGGTCAGATTCCTGTCTGATGCAAAGATGGCAGACTGCGCACATCCCCTAGACAGGGATTTAAACAGTCCTGGGGAGGAGCCGGCTGACCTAGTATATGTGGGCACCGACGACACAGAATGTATGGAAGGAGCTTCCAGAAGCCAAATTTAGGATTTTAGGAAGAAAGCTGAGATCCAGGACCTCCAGGATAGCATTCTCAGAAGTGACCCCCGTTCCACATGCAGAACCCCAGAGGCAGGCAGAGCTCTGGAGTCTCAATGCATGGATGAAGTGTGGCTGCAGGGAAGTGGGTTTTCGATTTCTTAGGAACCGGGCAACATTTTGGGGAAGCCTATTCCAAAAAGATGGGTTTCACCCTAACCTGGGTGGAACCTGGCTCTGGCACCAACATTTTAAAAAAAGAGATAAAGCAGCTCAAACTAAACCAGGAGGGAATGCTGACAGTCATTCAGAACAGTATGGTTCAGAGTGAGGTATCTTCAAAGGATACTGGCATAAATGGGAAAGTTAGAAATCCCAATAGAGAGAGGTTGTAATGGAGGAAGTAGTAGCCTGGGTACATTTAAAAAAAGAGGAGACAGATAAATGATTTCAAATTACTCAATTCAACTGCAGGCAGGTTCTGAATACAATTAAAAAAACATACTTTGAATTGTCTGTATGTGAATCATGGAAGTCTAAAAGATGGAACTGGAGAGTTGGAATGCATGGCACTGAACAAATATGTAGCCATAATAGGCCTCTCATAGAACTGGTAGAAGAAGCATAAGCAATGGGATACTGTGAACTAAGGTGCAAATTATTATGGATGTGCATCGTTTTTTTGACGGATGAAAATATTGTACGATATTTTCTAATCTGTCAAGTATCGGGGGTCCCCGAAAACGATAGGAAAACCCCACGAAATTTTCGTGGGGTTTTCTTATCGTTTGAGGGGGGGAAGAAAGGGCACACAGAAAAAGAAGCCCCCAAACCCACCTCGACCGTTTAGATCTAACTATTTACAATCCCCCCACCCTCCCAACTCCCCCAAAACTTTCCTAAAGTACCGGTGGTCCAGCGGGAGTCCTGGGAGCGATCTCCCAATCTCGGGCCATCGGCTGCCACTAATCAAAATGGCGTCGATGGCCCTTTGCCCTTACCATGTGACAGGGGCTATTGGTGCCATTGGCCGGCCCCTATCACATGGTAGGAGCAATGGATGGCCTGCGCAACAGGCACAACAACTGGTGTACTGTTGGTAAAAATGAGGCAGCCTGAAAATCACAGCAGGTGGATGTGGAAGGAGTTGGGATTATACTGGTAATAATTTCTTGAAGACAGATTGGCCAAAGGCAGAGTCTTGACATCCTTCCTTGTCCAGGCAGTAATGTGCTGCAAATGTGTGGAGAGAGCTCCATGTTTCAGCTTTACAGATCTCAGCAATCGGTACTGAATGATAGTGTGCTACTGACATTGCCACAGCTCTTACTGAGTGCACCTTCACTCGTCCCTGAAGGGAAAGTCCTGCTTTCTCATAGTAGAATTCGATACAGTCTGCTAGCCAGTTGGAGAGAGTTTGTTTGCCCACCACAACTCCCGATTTGTTTTTATCGAAAGAAACAAAGAGTTGGGTGGATTTCCTATGGACTGCAGTGTGGTCTAGGTAAAATGCAAGTGCACGTTTGCAGTCCAAGGTGTGTAAAAATCTCTCGCCCTGGTGAGAGTGAGGCCTTGGGAAAAAAGTGGGCAAGACTATAGACTGATTCAGATGAAACTCTGTTACCACCTTGGGGAGGAATTTAGGGTGAGTACGGAGGAACCTTGTATAGGGTGAGTATGTGACAAGTGCTTGTAACTCACTGACCCTTCGAGCTAATGTAATGGCTACTAGGAAAAGAACTTTCCATGTAAGAAATTTAACATCACAAGAGTGCAAAGGCTCAAACGGTGAACGCATGAGTCTTGCAAGTACTACGTTTAGGCCCCATTCGGTAACTGGTGGCCATAGAGGGGGCTTAAGTTGTAGTAGGCCCCTCATAAACTGACTCACAAGGGGTTGCGCTGTTATTGGGGCATCCCCTAATCCCTTGTGGTATGCTGGGATGGCACTGGGGTGTACCTGTACTGAGGAAGTTGGAGAGCAGAGTCTGAAAGGTGCCAGAGATAGTCTAATAGAGATGGAGTGGGGCAGGAAAAGGGGTCGATACTTTCTTGCATGCACCACATGGTAAATCTATTCCACTTAGAAAGATAAGATTTCCATGTGGAAGGCTTTCTTGAAGCTACAAGCACCTGAGAAACCTTAGTTGAAAGATTGAGCAGTTGTAGGATCAGACTTTCAAAATCCAGGCTGTGAGGGATAGGGTCTGAAGGTTCAGGTGGCGTAACTCGCCGAGGTTTTGAGTTATGAGATTGGGCACTGTGCCCAGGCGAATGGGTTCTCGGATAGAGAGGTCGAGAAGCATGGGAAATCATACTTGTCGAGGCCAGTACGGGGCTATGAGTATCATTGATCCCTTATCTTGCTGCAGCTTCACGAGAGTTTTGGCTATTAGTGGTATCGGAGGATTCGCATATAGGAGGCCTGTGTTCCAGGGGCAAGTGAAGGCATCCATGGCTAACGTGTTTTGTTGCCTGTGCAGGGAGCAGAATCTGTCCACTTTGTGATTCAGTTTGGATGCAAAGAGGTCGATGGTTGGTTGACCCCAGTGTTGGAAGAGTTTGCTCGCTACACAGGGATCCAGAGACCACTCGTGGGGATGGAAACATCGACTGAAGCGATCTACTACTATGTTCTGTATGCCTGCCAGACAAGTGGCCCGGATCTGCACGGCTTCTTGGCAGGGAAGATAAGAGCCTGTGCCTCCCTGTTTGTTCAAGTACCACATTGCAACTGTGTTGTCTATCTGTTTGAGAACAGTCTTGTGTGAAAGGCAGTCCTTGAACGCATATAGAGCATAGCATATGGCTCGAAGCTCTAAGAAGTTGATTTGAAACTTTGCTTCGAGTTGTGTCCAAGTACCTTGAGTTTGAAGTTTGTTCACATGAGCTTCCCAACCCAAGTTGGATGCATCCGTGGTTAAGGTCACTTGAGGATCTGGTTGCTGGAAGTGTAGACCTGTCCGCAAGTTGGCTCTATTTGTCCACCAGAGAAGTGACAGACGCAGCTGGTCGGTTACATGGATCAGGGATGAAAGAGGTTGAGTGGCTTGGAGCCACTGAGATTTCAAAGTCCATTGAGTTATTCTCATGGCTAGCCTGGCCATAGGAGTGATATTTTATTTATTTATTTATTTTTACTTTTTATATACCGGCATTCGCGATGGGAGTCGCATCATGTCGGTTTACAATTAACAGGATGTGAACAAAAAGGATAAGAACTTAGAACAATAACATGTGATGTAAGAAGAAGTAGCAGTTACAATAAAACAGGGACATAATGCAACTTGGAATGGAAATAAAGCGATAGAAAAACATTAACAGTGAAATAGTAGAGTAACAAGGTAATAGACCTGTCCATTAAAAAAATAAAGATCATTTTGGAGTTGTCCAGTTATTGATTATCCTGAAGGGAGGTCTTTGTTGTTTGAGTTGAAGAAGGATTCAATTGGTATCTGGAAAGGCTTTCATAAATAACCAGGTTTTCAGTCTTTTTCTGAAAGTAGGAAGGCAGGGTTCCTGTCTCAGTTCTGGTGGGATGGAGTTCCATAACATGGGTCCTGCTGTAGAGAATGCCCTGTCTCTAAGCGTCATGTGGTGGAAGGTTTTGGCAGGGGGGACCTGTAGAGAATCTCTGTAGGACTCTCTGATAGGTCTGGTGGAGGTATGTTTTTTAAATGGTATTTGGAGGTTAAGCGGAGAGAGTTGATGGAGTGATTTGTAGATGGTGGTAATGGATTTGTATAAGATTCTATAGTGCACTGGCAGCCAATGTAGGTCTTTGAGAATCGGCGAGATGTGGTCTCTTCTTCTTGTGTTTGTCAAAATTCTGGCCGCCGTGTTCTGAACCATCTGGAGAGGTTTAGTATGAGAAGAAGGGAGACCTAATAGAATGGAGTTGCAATAATCTAACTTAGAGAAGATTATTGATTGCAAGACTGTTCTGTAGTCGTGGAAGTGGAAAAGTGGTTTAATTCTTTTTAAGACATGCAGTTTATGAAAGCAGTCCTTCGTGGTTTGATTAATAAAAGATTTTAGATTTAGCCGATTATCAATGATGGCACCTAGGTCTCTTACTTGTGAAGCTTGAAAACCGGTAGGAAGATTTGTGATGTGGTTACTGTTTTCGGGGGAAATTATGAGAAGTTCGGTTTTTGCGGAATTTAAGATAGATTTAGACTGGCGAGGAGGTTGTCAATATTTTTAAGGTATTTTTCCCAGATTTTTATTGTTTTGGTGAGGGATTCTTTGATAGGGATGACAATCTGGACGTCATCAGCGTATAGAAAGTATTTGAGGTTCAGATTAGTTAATAGTTGACAAAGGGGTAGGAGGTAAACGTTGAAGAGCATGGGGGAAAGAGAGGAGCCCTGGGGAACTCCTAGCATTGAAGGGTGAAACTGTGATTCTTTGTTATGTATTTTGACTTTATATCCTCTGTTTCCCAAGAATGATTTGAACCAGGCAAGAGCAGAGCCTGTTATTCCGATGTTCGCTAGTTGATTTAGGAGAAGGGTGTGGTTCACAGTATCAAAGGCGGCCGAAAGGTCGAGGAGTATCAGCAGGTAGGCGTGACCTTTATCGAGGCCCATGATGAGGTAATCTGTCAGAGATATGAGAAGTGATTCTGTACTTAAAGATTTCCGGAAGCCATATTGAGTAGGGAATAGTATATTGTGGTCTTCGAGGTATTCTGATAATCTGGTGTTGACTAATTTTTCCGTAACCTTAGCGATAAAAGGGAGGTTGGAGATTGGGCGGAAATTGGAGGGATCTTTAGGGTTAAGATTAGGTTTTTTTAATAGAGGTTTGATAGAAGCAATTTTCAGGTTGTCTGGATAAATTCCTTGGGCTAAGGAACAGTTGATAATGTCAGTCAAGGTTTTGGCAATGGTATCTGGTATTAGCAGCAGAAGTTTAGAGGGGATATGGTCGAATGGGTGAGAGGAGGATTTCATTCTCTTCAAAACTAACATGGTCTCTGATGTTGCAATGGGTTCGAAGGCTTGTATAGCAATGTCTTTGCAGTGATGGTGATATGCGTTGAATGGAGCTAGGGTATTTGGTTTTAGAAGTGATTGTAGGTTGGAAATTTTTTTACTGAAGAAAATGGCTAGCTCTTCCGCTTTTTCGTGTGCTTGATTGAGTGGAATGTCCTGTGCGTTGACTTGAGTTAAGTTCGAGACGTAGGAAAAGAGGGCTTTTGAATCGAAGATGAGGTGATGTATCTTGTGAGCGTAGTAGTCCCTTTTTGTTTTTAATGTGGAGCTCTTGTATATGTGAAGAGCGAGTTTGTAAGCTGATAGGGAGGTCGGAGATGGTGCTTTACGCCATTTATTTTCTTTTTGTCGAAGGGAAAGTTTAAGTTTTTGCAGTTGTTCGTTAAACCAAGGTTTTCTTCTGGAAGCATTATTTTTTGGTTTTTTTGTTGCCATAGGGCAGAGTTTATTTGCTGCCGATGCTGTGATGTTTGACCAGGAGTGGAGGGCGGAATTGGGAGTGGAGATGTCTATATGAGGGAGTTCTAGGACAAGGTGTTCGTGAAGTTCGTCGGATGAACAAAGGTTTCTGTAAGAAAATTGAGGTTGAGGATCGTGTTTGTTGCTCGATTGTGCCAGCGAAAATGTTGTAGAGATTAATGCATGGTCTGACCAGGGGACTGATTTGCATATGGGTGGTGCAGAGTGTGATATGCCTGAGTTTACAAAAATGAGATCCAAAGTGTGTCCAGCTCTGTGAGTGGGATTGTTGATTATCTGTTTGAACCCCATGGCAGTCATGGCATTTAAGAAAGTTTCACAGTTTGTAGTGGGAGAGGGGTCATCAACATGTAAATTAAAATCTCCCAATATGATAGCTGGAGACTCAAGATTTAGGTTAGAAGCTATTATTTCTAGAATGGGAGAGGCATCTGAATCCAGAAGTCCCGGAGGGGCGTAAACTAGAATGATTTGAAGCAGGTCTGATTTGAAAAAGCCGGCTTCAATTTTTGTAGGAGAGTGTGCTGGGAATTGAGTCAGTCTCAGCTCTTTTTTGGCTGCGAGGAGAATACCCCCCCCCCCTTTTTTTTCTGTCTGGGAATAGAGAAGAAATCATGGGTTTCTGTTGGAAGTTGGTTTATTAGTGCAGTGTCCGTATGTTTAAGCCATGTTTCCGTTATTGCACAGAGGTCGGGATTGATGTCCAGTAGAAGGTCATTGAGTATTAGTGTTTTTTTGGTAAGAGATTGAGCATTGAATAAAATCAGAGAGAAGAGAGCTAGGCCTAGTGTCTGTGTAAGGGGGGAAATCATGATGGGAATGAGTGATTTATAGCTAGGTGGACGTGGAATCACTGAAGAATTTCTTATGAAAAAGGATCTTTGTTTGAGAATTGGTATAGGGAGACCAATACGCATTGTGGTTTGTGGTCACAGGAGAGCTGGTTAATTTGTCAGTGAGGAGGTTTGGCTGAAAAGTTTGATGAGTATTGAAAAGAGAGCTGAATCCTCGAGTGTCAGATGTGGGATGATGAGCGCTGAGTGTTGGATGACTACTGGATATGGAAAGATGAGCACTGGATGACTGCTGGAGTGGAAGGATGAGCACTGGATAGCTGCTGTGCTGGATGACTGCTGGAGTGGAAGGATGAGCACTGGATGACTGCTGTGCTGGATGGGTGCTGGAGTGGAAGGATGAGCACTGGATGACTGCTGTGCTGGATGGGTGCTGGAGTGGAAGGATGAGCACTGGATGACTGCTGTGCTGGATGGGTGCTGGAGTGGAAGGATGAGCACTGGATGACTGCTGTGCTGGATGGGTGCTGGAGTGGAAGGATGAGCACTGGATGACTGCTGTGCTGGATGGGTGCTGGAGTGGAAGGATGAGCACTGGATGGCTGCTGTGCTGGATGGGTGCTGGAGTGGAAGGATGAGCACTGGATGACTGCTGTGCTGGATGGGTGCTGGAGTGGAAGGATGAGCACTGGATGACTGCTGGAGTGGAAGGATGAGCACTGGATGACTGCTGTGCTGGATGACTGCTGGAGTGGAAGGATGAGCACTGGATGACTGCTGTGCTGGATGACTGCTGGAGTGGAAGGATGAGCACTGGATGACTGCTGTGCTGGATGACTGCTGGACTGGAAGGATGAGCACTGGATGACTGCTGGAGTGGAAGGATGAGCACTGGATGACTGCTGTGCTGGATGACTGCTGGACTGGAAGGATGAGCACTGGATGACTGCTGTGCTGGATGGGTGCTGGAGTGGAAGGATGAGCACTGGATGACTGCTGTGCTGGATGACTGCTGGAGTGGAAGGATGAGCACTGGATGACTGCTGTGCTGGATGACTGCTGGAGTGGAAGGATGAGCACTAGATGACTGCTGTGCTGGATGACTGCTGGAGTGGAAGGATGAGCACTGGATGACTGCTGTGCTGGATGACTGCTGGAGTGGAAGGATGAGCACTGGATGACTGCTGTGCTGGATGACTGCTGGACTGGAAGGATGAGCACTGGATGACTGCTGTGCTGGATGGGTGCTGGAGTGGAAGGATGAGCACTGGATGACTGCTGTGCTGGATGGGTGCTGGAGTGGAAGGATGAGCACTGGATGACTGCTGGAGTGGGAGGATGAGCACTGGATGACTGCTGTGCTGGATGGGTGCTGGAGTGGAAGGATGAGCACTGGATGACTGCTGTGCTGGATGACTGCTGGAGTGGAAGGATGAGCACTGGATGACTGCTGTGCTGGATGACTGCTCATATGGAAAGTGGAAGCCATGTGGCCCAGCAACGTGAGGAAATTGATGGGCTGAGGCTGTTTTGTATGTGCGCAGAGATGTAGCCAGTTTGGAGAGTATGTCTGCGTGGTCGTTGGGCAGGAAGGCCTTTGTGACTGTGGTGTCCAAATCTGCACTGATGAAGGTGAGGAGGTGAGATGGATTTAAGTGGGATTTCTGGTAATTGATCAGAAATCCTAGCGAGTATAGAAGATTCGTAGTAAGCTTTAGCGCATTGAGAGCTCCTTGCTTGGATCAACTCTTTATTAGCCAGTCGTCCAGGTAAGGAAACACGTGGACGGTGCTTCTGCGTAGATGTGTGGCAGCCACTGCTAGGCATTTTGTAAACACTCAAGGCACTGATGCTAGACCGAATGGCAGAACTCTGTATTGAAAATGTTTGTGACCCACTATGAAGCGCAGGTATTTGCGGTGATGTGGGAATATGGCGGCATGTGCGTAGACGTCCTGAAGGTCCAGAGAACAGAGCAAATCTCCTTGTTGTAGTAGGGGAAGCATGGTGCCGAGAGACACCATCCTGAATTTTTCTTTTTGAAGAAATTTGTTGAGATTGAGGAGGTCTAGGATGGGGCGGAGGCCGCCTGATTTTTTTGGAATCTGTGTCAGGGGGACGGCTTCTACAGCCCTGGTTCGCAGAAGGGTGGAAAGTTCTGACTCTAGAAGCAATGTGTGGTCTTTTTGGGCCCACAGTGGATTGGGTGGAGAGTCCAGGGGTACTGTGAGGAAGTTTAAACAGTATCCCGGGGCTATGCTGGATATCACCCATTCATCTGTTGTTATGAGGCGCCAGTTATATTGGAAGTGGCGCAATCGGCCTCCTACGGGTATTTCTGGGTTTGGGTTCAGTGAGGAGTGGCTGCTGTTTTCTGGATACGCATCAAAATCCGGAGGCTGGACCAGCTTGTGGGGCTGGTTGTGCTCTGGGTGCTTTGGGCTGGCATGTATGTGCCCTTTGAGGGGCTCTGGCTGGTCTCACTCGAGATGCAGGAGGATAGTATTTGCGTGAGCGGTAGAATGGTCTTCTGGGGTCCCTTCTCATGCTTTTGCGGGATGAGGAGGGAGCGTCCATAGTGACTGTAGACAACTGACGTAGGGTCTTGTGGTGGTCCTTCAACTGAGCCACTGCATCCTGTATTTTATCTCCGAAGAGATAGTCTCCAATACATGGGAGATCAGCAAGCTTATCTTGGACCTCAGGTCTTAAATTGGAAGCTTTCAGCCAAGCCCATCTTCTAGCACTGATTCCTGTTGCTGACAACCGGGAAGCAGTCTTGAAGGAGTCATATGCCGCTCTTACCTCATGCTTCCCTGCTTCGAACAGCTTGTGGATGATGGCAGTCAGGCTTTCTTGCTGCTGTTGGGGCAAAGAGTCCGCAAAATCTTGGTCTTGCTTCCAAAGGTTTCTTTGGTACTAGGTCATATACAGTTGGTAGGTGGCTATACGGGATACCAACATGGAACCTTGGAAGATTTTCCGACCCAGTCCATCTAGGAACTTCTGGTCTTTATCAGGGGGAGATGAGGAATGCGGACATAATCGTTTAGCTTTCTTCTGTGTGGATTCCACCACAACAGATTGATGAGGCAGTTGTGGTTTCTGAAAGCCTGGGGCATATTGTACAAGGTATGTTGCATCTGTTTTCCTGTTGACTGGTGGAACAGTGCTAGGATGCTCCCATAGGTGGTGTAGGAGACCCAACAGGACTTCATGCACTGGAATGGCCATGATTTCCTTGGGGGCATCAACAAACTGCAGAACCTCCAAGGTCATGTTATGGGTGTCCTCTTCAGTCATTAGATTGAAGGGGATGGTTTCGGACATTTCCTTGATAAAGTTGGCAAAGTAAAGGTCTTCAGGAGGAGACCGCCGTCTTTCCTCTGGAGGAGAAGACTCTGAGAGCACGTCCTCTGATGTAGAGGTATCTGTGTCCACATCCTCCCATGGGTCATAGGAAGTTCCTGAAGGAGGGAGAACGTCCAACATTCCAGGGCGCATGGGCATCGATGGAGGCCTTGATGGAGGGTGTACTGACATTGATGGAGGCTTCGATGGAATCAATGGCATCGAGGGGAACATTGGACGTTTAGGTCCTGATAGCCTCGATGAACCTGGAAGCGGTTCTGGCATCGATGGACCTGGAGCTGGAGTCGGACTGGAAGTTGTGTCATCTTCCTACGAGGAGCCAGAATAGGTATCGTGAGTTGCGGAGGTCTCTATGGCAGAAGCGGAGCCGATGGAACAGGCTGAGTCGGGAAAGCACTGATGAGGGTATCAAGTCAGTCCAGCAACGGTGCAAACATCGATGGTTCCAGGGTCAGTGCCGGTATGGGGGCCAGCATCAACAGCTGCAGGTTTCAGAAGGCATTCAGGGCTGCCTGGCGGACATCCAGTTCCTCCCTGAAAGCTGGTGTAGATAGCGCAGCTACAGGGGGAGGCAGGCTAGGCATTACTGGCCTTTCCACAGGAATTTGTGGAGGCTCGGTATCTGGCACCGATGTTGGTGGGAAAAGCATCGGGGTCTTGGGTGCAGAGGAGGATAGGGGCTCCTCTCCCCAGGCCCTCTTCGAAGGCAGCTCGATGGCCATTGATGCCGCTTTGATGTCGGTGCAGGCACTGGTCATGGAATCGCGTCGGTGCCGGTGGCAATGCTTCCCTCGGTGTTCGGTCCGGTCTTTCCCTGACACCAGGGATGACGCTACCGATATCCTGGATGGCATCTGTGACGGAAGGTCACCGCTTCCCTACTGCTCCCGGCAAGGTTTGTCGATGGAAGGACCTTTACTCGCCGGTAATGACTGGGCAGAAGTTGATGGAGTTAACTTTAATTTAAAGAGAGTTTCCATCTTATCAAGATGGGTTCGTCTGCCTTTTGGAGTAATTTGGGCGCAATTGGGACACTGGCGGATATTATCGATGACCTTGATGGCATTGGGGACGGGTAGTCACTTCCTTCACAAAGCCGTTTAGTTTTAATTACCACTTTTTTTAGCCGCTCCTGCCAGTTACAACTGCGTCGACGTCAAGGTCGATGGAAGAAACTGAATTTGGAAAAGGCTTTCCATTTTTCCCAGACGGGCTCGTCTGCCTTTAGCCATCATTTGGGCTCACTGAGGGCATGCAATCACTCTACGTCTCGGTCCCAAACAAAGGACACACTCAACATGGGGGTTAGTAATTGACATTGTCCGAGGGCAATTTGTGCATTTTTTGAACCCAGCTGCCATTACAAATAATTGTTTGAAGGCCGGACAGCCGTCGACAGCCTTCTGGCAACAAAACCAGACAGAACGGTATCGACCCCAAGACAGTTTACTCACCGATCGATGTAAAAAATGGGAGACCCCTATGAAGGGGGAAAATTTTGATAAAAATTTTTTAAAACTTTTCCTTGAGGAAAAAATGTGTGAAGGGCTCCTTAACTGCGAAGCTAACTACAGAGTGGAAAAAAGAAGACTGACGGGAGACCCCTGTGGCTCAAGGGATAATAGCATGCTGGGCATGCTCAGTGGGCTCAGTGTGCCTGTCAAAAGTTTCTAGAAACTTTGACAAAGTTTTCCGTGATAGGGCTTTGTCCAGTGACGTCACCCATATGTGAGGACTATCATCCTGCTTGTCCTGGGATAATACAGATTTCCTCTCTATCCATCTTATGTCGCAAAGTATCCATTAGTGATGACAGTAATGACTCTATCCCATATTTTGTTCCTAAAACCATACATAAGAACATAAGAACATAAGAAAATGCCATACTGGGTCAGACCAAGGGTCCATCAAGCCCAGCATCCTGTTTCCAACAGTGGCCAATCCAGGCCACAAGAACCTGGCAAGTACCCAAAAACTAAGTCTATTCCATGTAACCATTGCTAATGGCAGTGGCTATTCTCTAAGTGAACTTAATAGCAGATAATGGACTTCTCCTCCAAGAACTTATCCAATCCTTTTTTAAACACAGCTATACTAACTGCACGAACCACATTCTCTGGCAACAAATTCCAGAGTTTAATTGTGCGTTGAGTAAAAAAGAACTTTCTCCGATTAGTTTTAAATGTGCCCCATGCTAACTTCATGGAGTGCCCCCTAGTCTTTCTACTATCCGAAAGAGTAAATAACCGATTCACATCTACCCGTTCTAGACCTCTCATGATTTTAAACACCTCTATCATATCCCCCCTCAGTCGTCTCTTCTCCAAGCTGAAAAGTCCTAACCTCTTTAGTCTTTCCTCATAGGGGAGTTGTTCCATTCCCTTTATCATTTTGGTAGCCCTTCTCTGTACCTTCTCCATCGCAATTATATCTTTTTTGAGATGCAGCGACCAGAATTGTACACAGTATTCAAGGTGCGGTCTCACCATGGAGCGATAAAGAGGCATTATGACATTTTCCGTTTTATTCATCATTCCTTTTCTAATAATTCCCAACATTCTGTTTGCTTTTTTGACTGCCGCAGCACACTGCACCGACGATTTCAATGTATTGTCCACTATGACAGATTAAGATATAAAATCTTGTGTTCTTGGGAATGATGTATTTCATCTATGCAGATGATATTCAATTTGTATTAGCATGTGAATCTATTGGAAAGCCACTAATTGAACAATTAACAAAATGTTTAAAAACAGTTAGTACCTGGATGAGTAGGAACAGGTTGATCTTTAAAGTTGCAAAAATCAGAGTTCCTATGGCTCATTTGCGTATAATGTGACATTTCTGACAGCCCATGAAACACAGTATTTAGGAGTCACGCTAGATTTAAGATTAATTTTCAAGTCCCATTTTAAGATGGTGGCAAAATCTTCCTTTTATAAACTACAATCGTTATTAGAGTTGAACTTTATTTCTATTGAAGATTTTTGCACTGTTCTTCCAGCAATGGTGCCGAGTATACTAGACTATTGCAATTCTCTATATTTGGGCCTTCCTGAAAAGTTTCTGAAGGTATTGTAGCTAGTACAAAATGGAGCAGTGAGATTAACTACAGGAATCCGCTACCAAAAAAGAATCATTCCTCAATTAGAATTGTTGCATTGGCTTTCTATAAAATTGACAGCAAAGTTTAAGATATTGGTCATCATACACAAAAATGTTCATGCCGATGAAGCTCACTGCTTGTCAAGCTTAATGAGCCCCTATTTGACCTCAAGGTCTCTGAGATCTTCTAGGTAGAATTTGCTTTCAGTCTCCTTAGTTCATGAATAGCATCTCCAGGAAACAAGATCCAGAGCATTTCCATAGCAGACCCAGAGCTGTGGAATGCCTTACCTCTAGAGATCTTAGAAATCATGCAGACTATCTACTTTTTAGGAAAAATTAAAGATATTGCGTTTTAAACAGATGTTTGGTTAGTTCTGTATATGAGAGCATTTTAAGAATGAGATTCTAAGAACCAGGTTAAGTTGTGTTTCATATCTAATGTTTGTGATTGGATGTGCGGCATACAAAAATATGTACATAAGAATACAAAAATAAATCTTGAGCGGGGTGGAATATATAAACAGAAACCAGTTATTTACTCTTTCAAACAGTACTAGGACTAGCACTAGGTGACACTTCATGAATCTAAATAGCACATTTAAAACAAATTGAAGAAAGTATTTTTTCATGCAGTGCATAATTAAACTGTGAAATTTGTTGCCAGAGGATGTGGTGAAAGCAGTTGGCATAACTGGGTTTAAAAAAGGGTTTAAACAAGTTCCTGGATGAAAAGTTCATAAACCAATATTAGACATGTATAATTGGGAAAGCCACTGCTTATCCCTGATTATGAGCAAGGATAGGATCTATTCTTTTGGATCCTGCAGAGTACTTGTGATCTGGATTGGCCACTGTTGGAGACAGGATACTGAGCTTGATGGACCTTTCTTCTGATCCAGTACAGCACTTCTTATGTTCTTCTCCTCACACAAGACATTTGTAGTAAAGAAGATGTGAGTGTTGGTGGGAGGGGAGGCAGCCTAGTAGCTTAGAGCAGGGGTGCTCCAACCAGTCCTTGGGGCCCCCCCCAGCCACTTGGATTTTCAAAATATCTTTAATGAATATTCATGAGATTTATTTATTTATTTATTTATTTTATATACCGACATTCAATCGAGATATCACATTGGTTTCCAGATAACTAAAAGAATAGGGCGAGATCAGCCCTATTTTACATTATAACATGGTAACAATTATAACAGTTATAAAGATATAACAGAAGTACATGGAACAATAGATTATAGTATATAACATATATACAAATATATAGTATATAACATATGTACATAAATGACTTGTTGATAAAAATAATTTGGGATTAATGATAGAAGGAAGGGTTGAGAGGAAGAAGGAAGGGTTGAGAGGAGGGAGGAAGGGAGTGAGGAGAGGGATAGGTGGGAGGGATGGGTGGGAGGAAGGGAGTGTCAGGGAGGGATGGGGGGGGGGGAGAGAGATGCCTGTGTGGGGGGTGTGGTGTGTTGTGTTCGGTCAGGTTAAGGGTCAGGTGGGAAGGCTTTTAAAAACAGCCATGTTTTGAGGTGTTTTTTGAAGACTTGCAATGAAGGTTCATTTCTGAGACAGGTGGGGAGGGAGTTCCATAGGGTAGGGCCCGCTATTGTTATGGCTCATTTGCGGGTTGCATTGAGGTGTGCAGATTTGAGATTGGGGACGGCTAGAAGGCCAGTGTTGGTGGATCTGCGAGTTCTTTGTGTGGGGTATGGATGTATTGCGTTGTTTAGCCAGTCCATTTTGTTGTTGTTTATTTTTTTGTGCATGAGGGTGAGGGTTGTATATTGGATTCTTTGTGTGATGGGTAGCCAGTGGAGTTCTTTGAGAGTGGGTGTGATGTGGGAGGATTTTTTGTTGTTAGTGATGATTCTGGCGGCGGCATTTTGTAGAACTTGGAGGGGTTTGATGTGGATTTCTGGTAGGCCGAGGAGAAGGGAGTTGCAGTAGTCGAGTTTTGAGAAGATAATTGATTGAAGGACTGTTCGGAAATCGTGCGCTTGGAGAAGGGGTTTGAGTTTTTTCAGTGTTTGAAGCTTGAAGAATCCATCCTTAATTGTATTGGAGATGTGTCATTTGAAGTTGAGTTGGCTGTCGATTGTTACGCCTAGGTTTCTTGTGGATGGCGTGAGTGAGATTTGTGAGATGTGTGGCACTCCCGGGTTGTTTGAGCTTCCTGGGTAGTTAGAGGGGGTGCACTTGAGGGGAGAAGAGGGACGGTCATCGTGGATGTGAAGGATTTTTGTTCTGGCTTGGTTGAGGCAGAGTGATAATTGAGATAGCAAGTGGGATAAATTTGAACTGAGTTTGTTCCATTTTTCCATGGTGAGTTGAATGGACTTGTTTATGGGGAGTAATATTTGTATGTCTTCTGCATAGACGAAGTAGGTGAGGTTTGCATCTGAAAGGTATTTGCATAGTGGGAGGAGGTAAATGTTAAAGAGGGTTGAGGATAGGGAAGAACCTTGTGGGACACCATGTGTGAGGGGCACTTGAGAGGATTCAGATGAGTTTGTCTTGACGATGTAGGATCTGTTTGAGAGGTAGGAGTTGAACCATTTGATTGTGGTGTCTTGAAGACCAATTTCTTTAAGTCTGGTGAGGAGTGTTCTGTGATTGATGGTGTCAATGGAGGCTGATATATCAAGAAGTATCAGGAGGAACGATTTGCCTTTGTCGCGGCCTCTGAGGATGGTATCAGTGAGAGAGAGGAGGAAGGTTTCAGTGCTGAAGAATTTTCTGAAACCATGCTGTGCTGGCTGGAGAACATTATAGGTTTCAAGGTGGTCTGTAAGTTGATTGTTGACTGTTTTTTCGATGATTTTTGCTAAGAATGGGAGGTTAGAGACTGGTCTGTAGTTTGCTGGGTCTGATTTGTCGAGTTGAGGTTTTTTGATGATTGGTTTGATGATGGCGTTTTTGAGTTTTTCTGGGAAGATTCCTTGTTCGAGGGATAAGTTGATGATGTAGGTTATTGGTTTGACAATGATCTCTCTGATGAGTTTTAGGGTTTTGATGGGGATGGGGTCTAAGGGGTGGGATGCGGGGTTGGTTTTTTTGATGATGGGTTCAATTTCTGTGGAAGCAACGGGTGGGAATTGAGACCATGTGTGGATGGGAGGGGGGATGTCGGTTGGTTCGTTGTGGGTTTGGGGAATCTTGGCAATGATGTTGTCAACTTTGTCCTTGAAGAATTGTGCTAGTTTTTCACTGGAGATGTTGCTGGATTTTGGCGTTGTGTCGTTTTGGATAGGGTTGGTTAGGTCTTTGACATAGGCGAAGAGGGTCCTTGGGTTAAATTGGTAATCATGAATTCTTGATGTGTAGAAATTGTGCTTTGCTGTGTTGAAGGGCTGTTGTATAGTTGTGTAGTAGCGTTCTTTATTTGTCTTTCAGGTTTGGGGTAGGGGTTCGTCTCCATTGTTTTTCAGTTTGTCTCAGTGTTCGCTTTGAGGTTTTCAGTTCTGGGGTGTACCATGGAGCTTTTTGCTTTGTAGATTGTTTGATTTCTTTTCTTATCGTGGGACATAATGTGTTGGCTATGTCTGCATTGATGGATATCCAGGAGTTTGTGGCGGTGTTGGCATCATTTAGGTTAATTGTTTTTAGTGCCTCAGGTGACAGTTCGGCGATGTCTTCACTGGAGCATGGTTTGGTGAATTCGATGATACGGTTGTCTGTTTTCAGTGGGTTCGATTGGAGTTGAAGCTTGGCTTGAATGAGGCTGTGGTCAGACCATGGGGTGGGGGTTGTAGAGGGTGGTCCAGTTGCGGATATTTTGTTGTTTAGGAAGATTAAGTCCAGGGTGTGGCCCGATTTTTGCGTGGGAGTGTTGATGATTTGGGTGAATCCAATGGCAGACATGGTGGTTAGGAGTAGTTCGCTGGTGGGAGAAGGAGGGTGGGTGTCGATATGAAGATTGAAGTCTCCTAGTATGATGGCGGGCTCTTGTAAGTTGATGTGGGTTGTGATGGATTCAATCAGGGGGGAAAGGTTTTGCTGTAGGCAACCAGGTGGGGCGTAGAGGAGAAGTATTTGGAGATGTTTTGATTTGAATAGGTTGGTCTCGAGAGGAGGTGGTAAGTTTAGGGAGTGGGAGGAAAATTTAAGTTTTTTGTGAGCTAGGAATAGTAGGCCACCTCCCTTTCTTTTGCTTCTGGGTATGGAGAATATGTTGTAAGTGTTTCTGGGCAGTTGATTGAGTAGGACTGTGTCAGTGTGTTTCAGCCAGGATTCTGTTATACAGAATATGTCTGGTTGGTCGTCTGTGAGTAGGTCATGAATGATTGGAATATTTTTGGTGATCGACTGTGCATTGATGAGGAGTAGAGTAATGAAAGCGATTGTGGTATAGGTTATGTTAGGGTTGGTGTGGATTTTGGTGAGGCATCTAGTGGTGGGTGTGGCTTTAGGAGTGTGGTGGTGGTTGTAGCGATGGGGTAGTTTGGGGATGTATTGGGGTGAGGCCATTGTGTGTGTTTTTTGTGTGAGGGAGGCTGCTTGGTTGCTGCGTGGGGAGTGAGTGATGACAGAGGTTGTTTGGTTGTTGAGAGTTGTATGATTGCTTTCATGAGATTCATGGGTTGAGTGGAGGGTGGGATATATAGGGGTTGGAAGGTTTGTGGGGAGGACTGTGAAGACAGTAGAATATACGGGAGTACAAAAAGGGAGTGCACGAAGGAGCGCACAAAGGAGCAGGCTCCTTTGTCGCGCACCTTCGGCGCGCGACGCTCGGCGCACGACGCCTGGGAGGTTCTCAAATTTAAAGGCCATTTAGGGCTGTCCCCTGATTGGCTGGAAGTCGGCAGCGTGCAGCGTGTTCCCTCGGCAGTGGAGGAAGGTCGGCAGGATGGCGTCAGCGAGTCACGGACGAAGGCAGGGGCTGCCTCGGGGTCGGAGGCGGTCGTGGGTAAGTGTGCAATTAAGCAGGCCTTACCCCGGCAGGTCTCCGGCGCCGATCGCGCAGGCCTGGCACCGCTCTGAGTCGCCCTCGTCTCACTGTTGCGTCCAGATGAAAAGCATTTGCATGCACAACCTCCTATGTATGCAAATATTTCTCATGCATATTCATTAGGAATATTCTGAAAACATGACTGGCTGGGAGGGAGGGGAACCTGAGGACTGGTTTGAGTACCCCTGGCTTAAAGGACCAGATTAGATTCCCAGTCCACTCCCTGGGAAGGCTGGGAATACCCCAAAGCAATGCCCACAGCCACTAAGGGAAGGAAGTCCCAGCCACCACGCAACAGTGACACCCCAGGGGTTGAATTCAAGTGGCCATATCACAGAGCTCCAGAAGGAGCGCTGGTGCTTGTCCCCTCACAATGACTGTCCTGGGTCTGCTGGGAGGGTATATATATTAGGGGAAAAATCACTGTGATTGTAAATGAAGGCTCATAGCTTCAGATCCCAGCCCAGTTCCATATGAACTGAAAGTCCAAAGGAATAGAAGAGAACTGCTGGCCCCCACCTCCACCTCCACCAACCAAAAAAGACAGGGGTGGTGGTAGGGAGCAACAAATGATACTATGTTAATAGAGAATATCAATTAGTGACTCTTCATAGAATGAGATGGTACCAAAACAGGCATCAGCACAGCAGAACTAGAGGGATTAAGTCCAGTGACATATTTATAGCATTTGGGCAAGAAAACTATATTTCTTTTTAGAATATCAGCATGAGCTGTAATCTCCCTAACATTAAATAACTTCACGGTACTGAATTATCACTATAATAGAAAGAAGCACCACAGAAATATTTTAAAAAACCACAGAAATCAGAAAATAGCTCTAGATCTGCAATCAAAAAGGCTAGCATTTCCATTTTAGCAGGGATACTTTTAACCCTCATTTTGATTACAGCTGAGGGACTACTCACTGTTTTTCACAGGCTGTCATCCCCACTAATACAGTGGAAAAACAGTATTTTACCATTACTATGTGACAATGACCCACCCTACGTCTTACTTTTCAGTTTTTGCTGTCATCAAAATGTAAATGTATGCATGGTACACAAATCTCTAGGGGTTTAAAAATAACCACAATTTCCAATGTCAAACAATATGCTACTCCTATAAAACCATTCCATAAAACAAAGTTTATGCAGATTGCAGAAATCATGGGCTAACTGCAGAAACAACTACGAACACTATTTTAGGTTAATATACTCTATTTCCATATGAAATTCAATTGTATGAAGTATGCCAACATGAATTTATATCTGTATATGTCTTCATGATTAATACTGCATCTATTTTAAGTAGTCCTTTCAGCAAATATTGTTTCTGACACAATGGGCCTAATCTACTAAGGATTCTTGCCCACTGGCACAGAGTGGGAGACAACATTCAGTACATCCTGCCCCATGATTGCAAAGACAATATATTGATTACATTTTAAACACAGTAACCCCTGATTTACATCAACTATTTCTCCCAGTTTGTGCCTGTGGGAAAAATCAATTTATAAATCACACTCAGTGTTATGTTTATGTAAGAATGAGAACCATGGGCTGAGATGAGAGGTGTCTCCGCCCACAGGGAGGAGCCCTGGGAGCCTCACCATCAGCAGGAACAGTCTCAGTGGCGTGGGACACAGCTAGAAGTAGAGACTTTATTAAGAAGGAAGAAAAAAGTAATGTCCACAGAATTGAAGATGTAGTAGTACAGTCCTGAGCAATGGGAAATACCCAGAGTGAGGCCACAGTTGAGAAGATCGGTAATGGCCAGCGAAGCGGGGTACGCCGGGGATACCCTCTGACAAGTGTAGGCACCTCAGGAAAACAGTGGCCCGCGGAGTGGGATATGCCGAAGATGTCTGTACAGTAGATGTTGAAGAACTGGTAGTGATGCCGGAACCAGGAAGTGGCTCCTGTAGTTGGTGTGTAGATATTCTGCAGTGCAGGAAAGCTGAATGGCTTCTACTGAAGAAAGGCGATAGTGGCCCGAGGGTCGGGGTACACTGCGTGGAATTCACAATACAGTTTGTATAGTAGAAGTCAGTAGAGATACTCACAGTAGATGGTTCCTAGAGAGAGAGAGAGACCTGAGAAGCAGGTCTAGTAGCAGTCAGGCAGGTAGGCCCTCCAAGGAGCGGATAGCTGGGAACACAGGGGAGCCCCTGAGGCGCGGGTACTCAAAGCGTTTAGATGCCAAGACCAAGTCAGGAACAGGAAGTCCTTGAATGAGGAGGATTCAGCAAGACGGAACTCCTTGCTAACTCAAAGAAGGCAAGGGCTGGTCAAATTAAATACACCAGCGGGTTGACGTCATCGGGAGGGTATGCCCCCGAGGTTCCCGCCATGATGTATTCAAAGGAGGCCCTTGCATTTGTGTGCACCCCCCCTAGGTAATTCCAGGTCCAAGATAGCGGTTGGAAGCACCCACACTGTCCCGGGAACACCGGAGAGGTCCGCGGGGATTGGCAGAGACCGCCATTCTTCCCAGCTTGATGGAGCGGGGAAAAAGCAAAATTGCTTACCTTGTAATAGGTGTTATCCCAGGACAGCAGGATGTAGTCCTCATATATGGGTGACGTCATTGACAGAGCCCTATTGCGGAAAACTTTCTGTTTCTAGAAACTTTTAACTGGCACTCTGAGCCCACTGAGCATGCCCAGCATGCCATGATATTCTCAGCCACACGGGTCTCCCTTCAGTCTCGTATGTAGCAGTAAGCTTTAGCAAAAAAAAAATAATAATAAAACGTATCGGACCCATCTCTGCGGGGTGGTGGGTGGGTTTCATGAGGACTACATCCTGCTGTCCTGGGATAACACCTATTACAAGGTAAGCAATTTTGCTTTATCCCAGGACAAGCAGGATGCTAGTCCTCACATATGGGTAATTAGCTAGCTAGAGGCTGAGTCATTTTGTAGTGAAGCAACACTGAAGTATTGTTTGTGAAAATGAGGCAGCCGAAGATCACAGCAGGTTGGATGTAGAAGGAGTTGGGATTATACTGGAAACAAGTTCTTTAAGACAGATTGTCCGTAGGCTGAATTTTGTCGTCCTTCTTTGTCCAAACAGTAATGAGCTGCAAAGGTGTGAAGAGAACTCCATGTTGCAGCTTTACATATGTCAAGAACTGGCACTGAATGATAGTGTGCTACTGAGGTTGACATTGCTCTTACTGAATGCGCCTTTACTCGCCCTTGGAGAGGAAGGCCTGCTTTTTCATAGCAGAACTCTCTGCTAGCCAGTTGGAGAGAGTGTGTTTGCCCACTGGATTACCCGGTTTGTTTGGCTCAAAAGATACAAAGAGTAGAGTAGATTTCCTGTGGACTGCAGTGCAGTCTAAGTAATATGCTAGCGCACGTTTACAGTCCAAGGTATGTAAGGCCCGTTTCCCCTTGGTGAGAATGAGGCCTTGGAAAGAATGTGGGCAAAACTATGGATTGGTTCAAGTGGAAGTCCGTAACTACTTTAGGGAGGAATTTTGGATGTGTACGGAGAACCACTCTGACATGTAGGAATTTTGTATAGAGCGAGTACGTGACAAGTGCTTGTAACTCACTAACCCTTCTAGCCGATGTAATGGCTATGAGGAAGATAGTCTTCCATGGGAGAAATTTAAGAGCACAGGAAGTCATGCGTTCGGAAGGAGAACGCATGAGCCTTGTTAATACCAGATTCAGGTCCCATTCTGTGACAGGTGGCCAAATTGGTGGTTTAAGGTGAATTAAACCTCTCATAAATCTACTAACCAGAGGATGTATGGATATTGGTGCATCTCCCATCTTGTTATGGTAAGCTGAGATTGCACTTAAATGTAATCTTACAGATGATGTCTAGAGACCAGAATCTGAAAGATGGCATAAGTAGTCTAGTAGAAAAGTTGTGGGGCAGGAGAAAGGGTCAATGTTCTTTTGCGTGCACCACACAAGGTAAACCTTTTCCATTTCGTAGAATAGTTCTTTTGTGTTGAAGGTTCACATGAAGCTATAAGCACTTGAGAGACATTAGTTGAAAGATTGAGTGGTTGTAAGATCAAGCTTTCAACATCCATGCTGTCAGAGATAGGGATTGAAGGTTGGGATGGCGCAACTGACCCTTATCCTGAGTTATGAGAGTGGGAGCTACACCCGGACGAATTGGTTCTCTGATCGAGAGGTCCAGAAGTATGGGAAACCATACTTGTCGAGGCCAGTATGGGGTTATGAGTATCATGAACCCCTTGTCCTGTTGTAGGTTCACTAGGGTTTGGTTATTAGCGGTATTGGAGGATACGCGTATAGAAGGCTTGAGTTCCAAGGGCGAGCAAAGGCTTCCTTGGCTGGCTGATGTTTCTGTCTGTGCAGAGAGCAGAATTTGTCCACTTTGTGATTCAGGTGTGATGCAAAGAGGTCTATTGTTGGTTGCCCCCAATGCTGAAATATCCTGGTCGCCACTAAGGGATCCAGGGACCATTCGTGCGGTTGGAACTGACAACTGAGGCGATCTGCAAGTTCGTTGTTGATGCTCGCTAGATACGTTGCCCGTAGAAACATGGAATGTGTCAGGGCCCAATCCCAAATCTGAGCAGCTTCTCGACAAAGGAGATATGAGCCCGTACCTCCCTGTTTGTTTAGGTACCACATGGCTACTGTATTGTCTGTTTGAATCAGAACAGTCTTGTGTGAAAGGCAGTCCTTGAATGCATACAGAGCATAACGTATAGCTTGAAGTTCCAGAAAATTGATTTGAAATGTTGCTTCGAGTTTTGTCCAAGTACCCTGGGTTTGGAGATTGTCTATGTGAGCTCCCCAACCTAAGGTGGATGCATCTGTAGTTAAAGTTATCTGTGGGACTGGTTGCTGAAAGGGCAGGCCCTTGCGCAAGTTGTCCTTGTTCACCCACCAAAATAGAGATGAATGTAGCTGGTGGGTTACTTGAATTGGAGAGGACAGTGGTTGAATGGCTTGGATCCATTGTGACCTTAATGTCCATTGGGTTATTTCCATGGCTAGTCTGGCCATAGGAGTGACGAACTGTGGAGGCCATGTGATGCAATAAAATGAGAAACTGATGAGCTATTGCTTGTTTGTTTGAGTGTAGTGATTTGCCAACAAGGCAAGTGTTACTGCTCGATCCTCGGGTAGAAAGGCTTTTGAGAGGATGGTGTTCAATTCTGCTCCTATGCAGGTGAGACGGAATGAGATGGGACTTTTGATAACTGATGAGAAACCCCATTGAGTGAAGTAGAGTAATTGTATGGTTGAGGGAAGCTAGAGCTCCTTGTTGAGATTGACTTTTGATGAGCCAGTTGTCTAGATAAGAATAAACATGAACACTTTCCTTGTATAAGTGTGCTGCAATTACTGCCAGGCATTTCGTGAACACTCTGGGAGCTGAGGCTTGTCCGAATGGTAGTACTCTGTACTGGAAATGTTGATGACCCACCATGAAACGCAGATACTTGCGATGAGGAGGGAATATTGGAATGTGAGCATAAGCGTCTTGTAGATCCAGAGAACAAAGCCAATCTCCTGTTTGAAGAAGTGGAAGCATGGTACCTAGAAATACCATCCTGAACTTTTCTTTCTTCAGAAATTTGTTGAGATTTCTGAGGTCTAAGATGGGGCGTAAGCCTCCGGTTTTCTTTGATATGAGGAAATAACGGGAGTAGAATCCTCTGCCCTGCTGAGTCCAGGGCACCGGCTCTACGGCTCTGGCTCTCAGAAGGGTGGATAATTCTGCTTGTAGATGAATTATGTGATTTTCGTTTAGTGAAAGAGGTTTTGGAGGAGAGTCTCTTGGAATTGAGAAGAAATTGAGTTGGTAACCTCGAGATATTATTGAGAGTATCCATTGGTCTGTTATCTGTAACCAATGGTTGTAAAAGGAGGAAACTCGGCCTCCTACTGGCAGATCCGGTTTTGGGTTGTGAAGATGGCTTTGGTCTCTGGGGGTGGCCTCAAAAACCTGCAGCCGGTCCCGTCTGCGGTGGAGGTTGAGGCCTGGCAGCTCTAGGTTATCTGGGTTGAGATCTTTGCTGCGGACGAGAAGATCTGCCCCTGAATGCTAGAGGCTAACGCCTCTGTCTGTAGAAAGGCTTTCGAGATGCCTTCCTTGGAGGACAGCGCAATGATGATGCAGCAGAATCTTGCGGAACTGACGACAGTTGGCGCAAGGTTTCCGTATGTTCTTTCAGTTGGGCCACAGCATCCTGTAATTTTGACCCAAAGAGGTTGTCACCTATGCATGGCAAATCAACCAGTTTTTCCTGTTCCTCAGGCCTGAGGTCACAGGCCTTTAACCATGCCCAGCAACATGCACTGATGCCTGAGGCCGCTACTCTCGAAGCTGTTTCAAAGTTGTCATAAGCGGCTCGGACTTCGTGCTTTATGTATTTATGTGCTTTTATGTATCCTTTGTGTATTATGGCCTTGGCTGCTTCTTGGTACTGCTGAGGTAGGGAGTTGAAAAGTTCCTGCATCTGTTTCCAAAGATTCCTTTGGTATTGCATCATATATAGCTGATATGATGCAATCCTTGAATTGAGCATTGCTCCCTGGTACACTTTCCTGCCCAAGGAGTCCAGGAATCTATGATCCTTCCCAGGAGGCGTGGAGGAATGAGGTCTTATTCTCTTGGATTTCTTTTGTGCAGACTCAACAACAACTGATTGATGTGGCAGTTGTGATTTTTGGTATCCAGGAACATTTTGGACTAGATAAGTGGTGTCCACTCTCTTGTTAATAGATGGAACTGAGCATGGATGTTCCCAGAGCCTATGCTGTAACTCCAACAGCACCTCGTGGACAGGGATGGCCAGGATCTCTTTTGGAGGGTCCACGAACTGTAAAACTTCCAAAGTTTGCTGTCTCGTGTCCTCTTCAGATACCAAGTTAAATGGTATTGTGTCTGCCATATCCTTAACAAAATTAGTGAAAGGACAAGTCCTCTGGTGGGGATTTCTTCCTACCTTCCGGAGGAGAAGGGTCAGACATGAAGCTCTCGGAAGAAGTATCCGTATGCTTGTCCTCCCAGGAATCATATGGGTCTTCTCTACCAGGAGAAGTGGGAGAAGACCTCGGTGGTCGAAAAAGCCCTGAAAGTCCTGGCTGTGGATCATCAAACGGTGTCCGTCCAGGGACTTCTTCATGTGGTTTGGATGGAATCGATTTTGGTAGGAGAGCACCGACGATTGCGTCGAATCTATCCATGAGAAGTTGAAATAATGCTAATTCTGGTGGTCCTGGGGCCCCAGGCACTGGCATCGGTATTGTCGGAACTGGTTCCGGCATTGGTCCGGGTATCAGTG